>NW_020954557.1:51431248-51554217 GCF_900497805.2 Vombatus ursinus
TGTGTGTGTGTGTGTGTGTGTGTGTGTGTGTGTGTGTGTGTGTGTGTCAGCTAGAGGGGTGCAGTGGATATAGTGCTAGGCTGGAAGTCAGGAAGACATCTTTCTGAGTTGAAATCTGGTATCAAATACCTACTAACTGTGTGACCCTGGACAAATCAATTAACCTTGTTTGCCTCAGTTCTTCGTCTGTAAAATGAGCTGGAGAAGGAAATGGTTCTCCAGCTCATTTTACAGACGAAGAACTGAGGCAAACAAGGTACCAGTACACACACACACACACACACACACACACACACACAAACACACACGTTTTATTTTGTGTGTGTGTATGTGTATTTATATATTTATATTTCCCGTGAATCCTCTTGGAACAAAGAAAAATATTTAAGCCAAACAAAAAAACCATGACGACATCTGATAGTATGTAATACATTCAACAGCCATAGACTCTAGCCTCTTATCTGAGCTGACCTGAGCTTACCCGAGATTGACCATTTTTACCATTTATATAACTTCAACTGACTTTTAACATTATTTTCTTTTATGCTGATGTTGTCATTGTGCATACTGTTTTCATGGTTCTGCTCACTTCACTCTGTGTCATTTCATACAAATCACCTCATGTTTCTCTGAATAACTCATATTCATAATTTTTATAGTGTTATGGCATTCTATTATGGGAAGACAATGCACAAAAGGGAGCTGAAAAGTGGGGGATTGTTGAGGGGACATGTTTTTGAAGTCCAGACTCCGAGAATAGGGATGTGAGGGGAATGAAGGTCAGGATGGGCTCCTCCTCAAAATGGAGATTCCAGGAGGAACTCACCAATGGGAGAAGGAGAGAGGCCCTGTAGAGGGATGTTTCATGTTGAGAAGCTCACAGGCATGGTTGGATATTCCAGGATGAGGAGATCCCAGGAACTGAGATAACTTCCAGAATGAGAAAGCATGGTTTTGAAGTCAAAAAGCCTAGTATCCCTACTTCCTAATACTGGTCTCAGAGGGACTAGCCAGAAAGGTCTGGAAGTGTGAACTCTGTGACCCAAGGGTAGGGAATCTTCATTCCTCTGTCACATACTTTGGTTCTACTGCCCCTTGACCTCATAAGCAGAGCCACTAGGCATACCTTCTGATCCATATTGATTTGTGGGAAAAAATTACTTATAAAAACTTTGAACTCCATCTATTTAGTCAGTGTTACAAACTGTTGTAAAACCACTTTAGTTAGGAGCAGATTTGAGTATAAAAATGTGTTCCTTCTTTTAAAAAGGTTTTTTACTCAATTTAACAAATAGTATTAAGCACCTACTATGTATAAAATATTGTACTTGTTTCTGGGTAGATAAAATTATCATATAACACATTTTTCTTCCCTTCTTGGAGTTTACTGTATTCTAAAATCCTTGACTAACTTCCATAAGAAGCAAAGTTTTACTACTTTACTACTCTCCCCCTCCCCCCCTCCTCCTTCTCTCTTTCTTCTCCCCCCCTTCCCTAATTTGCTCTCCCCTCCCCTCCTCTCTTCTCCTCCTTTCTCTTCTCTCCCTCTTCCTTTTCCCACACATTCCCAGGCTAGCATGGAGTAGAACAGCAAATCTGCATTCTGAGAGATGGAAATGGGAAACCTGTGACAGCCAACCAATCAAGAATTCTATGAACTCTCAGCAAAGCAGGCCAGGCCAACACTCTCATGAGGAAGTACCCCTTCAAATATCTCCAAACAAAATCTCATGCTCTTCAATCAAATCAGGTTTTGGGGGAACTCATTCATCAGGGATGCTCGCTCACTGGATATACTCAGATTTAAATTCAGAGGTATCTGTGGAACTAGATAGTCTCTAAGACAACATCTAGTTCCAAGATTTCTATGGATTTGCAGGAGTGGAGTGGGTGAAATGACCACTGGCTTTGGAGTCAAATGACCTGGTGTGGGGCAGGAGAAGAAAGATGAGGTATAATAGAAAAGAACATGATTTGGAGCCAAAGAATCTGAATTTGACTTGTAACTATTCAACTTTTTGTTTGTGTGGTCTTTAGTAAGTCTCTTGACCTCTCTAGGTATCAGTTTCTTTATTTGTAAAAATAAAGGAACTGGATTAGGTGACCTCTAAATTCTAAATCCTATTTTCTTATAATCCTGTTTCTACCACTTACTTTCTGTAAGATCTTGAACAATCCATTTAACTTCCGTTGTTTTGTCTGTGTCCAACTCTTCATAACCGTTTTTGAGGTTTTCTTAGCAAAGAAACTGGAGTGATTAGCCATTAAGTTCTCAGGCCCATTTTACAGATGAGGAAACTGAGGCAAACAGGATTAAGTTCCTTTCTCAGGGTCACACAGTTAATAAGTATATGTATATATGTATATATACACATATATGTGTGCATATATACACATATACGTATGTATATATGTATATATACACATACATGTGCATGTATATATGTATGTACACATATGTATGTATATACACACATGTATATATACATATATGTATGTATATACATACGTGTGTATGTGTGTATACATACATATGTATGTGTTTATGTGTATATATATACATATGTATGTATGTATATATATTTAGCCATGTTTTAGTGATGGGTTTAATGTAGTGATGGCATAAAGACTTGATGGCCGCTTGGGTTTCTCTTCAAACTTATCACCTTCTGATTTTATAATTCCACTGTATAAACATGTCAAATAACTATATTGTAACATTTTAAAGAGTGGAAAACATCATTTCTGTGTACTGTGCTTCCTATAGATATATAATAATAGCTCTGATGGGGTTATGGGACCTGGAGCCCTAAAGGAAAAGACTGTCTCTAAAAGCAAGCCAGTTCCCTGAACTTTCCCATACATCATCAGTTGCCCAGATCACTGACCTTTCCCTAAGGCATATGAACCACCCTAGCCTACCTTGATTACTTGATTAGCATACTTGATACTTTTTAATCCTACCTAGATCATCCAATTAGTCTACTTGATGTCCTTTCATTGTTGCACCTGGCCCACCCCAGGCTATTTTCCACTCCTCAATCCCATCTAGATCTTCTCAATGTCTTTTTTGTTTATAAGTTTCAGTCCCATCCTCATCAAATTCACAGACTCACTAAGAATCTCTACCTGCTCCTATTGGCATTACAGTAAACCTTGCCACCTTGACTGAAAGAAGGTTTGAGTGTGTACATTCGCTCCAGACCAACTCACCCTGTACCCTTATATTTTGGGGTTCCCAGTACCCCAAACCACATTATAACCTCACAAAAGCTCTGTGAAGGTGGGTAGTACAAATATCATCATTAACATTTTTCAAATTGGAAAACTGAGGATGAGAAAAGTTAAGTACATTTCCCATGTTCACAGTCAGTAAGTGGCAGAATTTAGCTTCATCTCATGTCACCTTGTACCAGGTCTAGCACTTTTTCAATTATGCCACAAGTATAGCTCTCACAACAACCCCATGAGGTAGGTAGTACAAGTTATTATCCCATTTTATGGATGAAGAAACTGAGACCTAGAGGAATCAAGTAATTTGTCCATGATAGCAGAGATTCAAATCCAAGTGTACTGATTCCAAGCTTTCTACTATATCATAAGGTTAAAAGTTACTGTATACCAGACTACTTGGTTAGCCTCAAATGATAGATATTCATTGTGATGTGGTGGGAAAAAATCCTCATGGGGGCATCAAATATTGATGAATTCAAATCTCCATTGTCCCATAATGTATTGATGAGTATGTTACTTAATATCTTTTTGCCTAATTTACTTTCAGTATAAAATAACCAAGTTGAATAAGATGGTTTCTTCCATTCCTAAAATGTTATGAATCTATTTCCATTTACTTATGACAATATTTCCATTTGGCCAGATTATAGGGGAATTTCCAGAGGGAATGACAATACACTACCATTATTTTTAAATGGTTCATGGCTCCTTCTAAACATCTATTGACTCATAAATTATAAATCTGATATAATATCCATATTAAATTACAATTGCTTTATGTATCAAAGAAAAATATAATCCCTTCCCATATAAGGATATCATATCAAACTATTCGCACAAGTTAATTTTTTTTTTTTTGCTTCATATCTTCAAGGACATCTTTCATTGCATAAATTAGATATGATGAAGTAGAAAAATCAGTGGACGAGAGCATGCATTTCAATTTGCCACCAGTCAGTATTCTCTAGGGATGAACACACTGATTCCAACAAAGGTAATCTATAAGTTTTACTTCTTCTCCCTTCCCCCCTTGGGAAAATACTTTTAATGCATGAAATATGCCAATTATAATTGCAAATTCAAATATTGAAGCATTCTGAGTAGATTCAGCATAGGCTAAAGAAACAAGCAATGTTTGGGACAGTACTCTAACACAAATGCATAGTTTTGGGTTTGTTCTTTTTTTTTTTTTTGCTCTTAACCACATGGGAATGTCAAAAATGACAATACATATAATTGTAACCCGATTAACCTACCTACTTCTGGATTTGATATAAAGGCTCACAAACACTGTTGTCTTCCATTCAACAAGATATTTGCTCCAAAAAAAGTGAAATAAGCCTTTAGGAAAGTATACTTCTTGAGATTGGTTTCTTGCCCCTGTCTCCCTTTGTACTCACCATCAGGAGTTAAATGTAGGCAAAATCGTGCAGCAGCAGAAGTCTGTGTGTCTGAGCCAATACTCTGCCCCTTCCTTTTAGGTGTGGATGCAAAGCCCTTTTGAAGCATTTGTGTTAGCTTTTTTTACCCAGCTGCTCAGAACTTGCTGACAGCTTTACCTTTGCAGCTTCCGGTAATTCGGACCAGAAGAAGGAGAACAGCTTCTCTGAGTTGCTATTCTTAACACTCCTTCCAGAATAGTGAAGAGGAAAAAAGAGTCCGTGATTTCCATGCAAAGTACCAGCCTGCCTCCGTGCTTGCCTGCTGTCAATACCCCTTATTCTTGCCAGTGATGACATTCAGCTAGCTGTACCACACAGGATCCAGCACTAATTTCTCCTTATGTAAGGTCAAGTGTAGGAGATACACACTGCTGACCTGTACAAGCTAATAGGACTGTTCCTTCCTATTAACACTGCATGGGCTATGGAAACTGGAGGAGACTGATTTTTTTGCTACATCTTTTGGAGGTAAATATGTTTGCATGATTCAATGGTTAACATACTAGAGTCCTGGCAGATGACTGTCAGCCATGCTGCGAGCTGCAGGAGAAATTACCAGGAGAAGGACTGTCAGCATACTTCAGTAAGCATAGTAATTCTTCTAGCAAACCCAGCTTTAAGTCACTTCATGAATAATTAAATTGTAAATTAGAGTTTGCTTAACAAACATCTATATCCATCTGGGATTATTGCTGAATTGACTGATTAAAATGTGAGCGAAATCCATTTGCTTGAAGGTGTTATGGAAGAGCATTAGTAGATGTAACTATTAACTCCAAATGATTCACTGCAGTTCTTGGTTGTTGAATTGTCTTTGCCTCTGGACTGCAGATTTTCTTCCTTTATAAATGTGCTATTTGTCTTCATATTCTTGCTTTTCTTATTTCTGCTGTGTCAATTTGGTAATAAAGAGTACAGAACTTGGCTGTTGAGTTACTTCACAAATTGAGGTATATTTTCAGTAATATTTATAGTGAGCACTGCAGTAGAGCTGCATTTCATGGCAGCTCTGAATTAATTTTGGCTTAGCTGCAGTGACCAAAAATTTGCAATGGTCTAAGTTGTTTGAGAAAAAAAAAATCAAAGAGAAATTAATGAGATGGAATTAATTTTAAGCAATGAATGAGAAATCATAGAATTGATTCTTTTATAAATTATCTCACAGAATAAAAAGTGGCAATGGGGCATGGGGAGGAAAAGAATTACTGATGAAATGTTTTGTTTTGTTTTGTTTTGTTTTAAAAAGCTGCAAGAAAATGTCAGGGTCATGTTGCTGCAGAAGTCTGATATTGTCAAGAAATTATAAGATCCAACTAGAGATAGCAGTGCATGATTGTTACAATACGTGGCTATTCAAAGTGTGTGCAACATATTTAAAGTGTTTTGGCTTTCTTAGAGTCCTTTGCAAATAAAGTTAAAGTTTAGTACCCTGGACAGTACTGAGGCATTCTGGCTGAAATATGGCAATACAGAGGTGAAACTAGGTAACAGATTGTGATAAAAATCAAAGATCATTTTAAATATGATGTCATATCTGTTAGAAACACTAAGATTTTGTCTAACATCTAGGCATTTCTAAATATTTAGGTATCTCATATTAATTAGGTTTAATATATTGTCTACTAGCCAAATTGAGAAGAACCTTTTAGAATATGAACTTTTATGTGACACTTCTGTGTATGCTTTTATTCATATTAATACATGTAATAAATAATGTATTGGCATACATTGATGTAGCTGAAACATGGTTTTCTTGGGGGGTAAATTTAATATTAGAACAAGATTAAAATAGAATTAATTTATTTATGAAGAAAATGTATTACTTATCATTTAGTGTTTCACTTCATTCACTAAAATATACATGTTTCATCAAATAATATGATTAGGCAATTATAGTCCATTGGGATCTTATTTTATGCTATTGATGTCAAAAGGAATTTGCCCTATAGAGGGAGATTGGCGTAAGGTTCTTGTTAAGCAGGTTTTGAAAAGTTAGGCATTTAATAGTTTCTTCATTACATCTTGATGGGAAGTAATGAAAAATGACTTAATTGCCATTTACTTATAATCTTTCAGAGCTTCAGTTCCCTTGAAATAACATTGTCAGGCTTTTATTATGATCCCTATTCAGTGATATGGTTGCTATCAGACTTCTGTTATACAGGATTTGTTCTTGCTGTGACACATAAACTGTTGTAGGAGAAGGCAGATTAACAACACCTGTCCTGATTATGCTTTGTTAGAGTGAGATTGTTTCCTCTAAAACACTGCTCAATTCTAATGCTGCAATTTTTTTTAAATTTATGGTTAACTCTAATACATCCATAATAATCCAACCAAATTTTATAATGCTCAGTACCCAGATAGTAATTAATTAATTAATTAAGCAGTATGGATTCATTAGGATTTATTTTATTATCATATTTTACCATATGAAACACAGTTACACAGAAATATTTTACATTCCCTAAAATATTACAATATATATTTATTTGACTTAGGTTTATACAGTAGGATTACAAAATCAGAAGGTGGTAAGTCCAGAGACAAATTTAAATGGGCCATCAAATCTGTCTTCATGCCATCACTACATTGAACCTATCATTGAACCTCTACCTATGTATATAATTTTCCAAAAAATGTCCAGAAAATGAGATTCCATGTGTAGGCTTAGTATTGGGGAAACTAGGTGGCACAGTGAATAGAGAGCAGGTCTTGGACTCAGAAATCCATATTCTGCCTCAGACACTCAACCTCTCTCAGCCTCAGTTTCCAATAGCACCTACCTCATAAGATTATGGTGAGAATCAAATGAGTTGATATATGTAAAGCATTTTGCAACTTAAATTGATGAATAAATGCTAGCTATTGTTAGTATTGTATTTCCACACCTCAAAACCTGTAGGGTGTGTCTACCAATGCTGACTGGCTTAAATGTTCCTAGAAAAAACTTTTTTTGTATATGTTCTTCCACACTGAAAGGAAAAACAAAGTTTGAGCTGGGTTATTCCACACAATTTAAAAAAAGTAGTATTCTGTACAATATAGAATAGTATAACAGGTATAGTATAGTACAGTATAGTATAGTATAGTATAGAATAGCATAGTATACCATAGTATAGTATAGTATAGTATAACTCTTGATATAACCATTGGGAATTGAAAGATTTTTGTCTTAGAGATTATATATGTGTTGTATACATAGTTGATAACTATGGAAATACTGTACTTAGATGTTTAAATTAATTAAATACATTTTAAAGTATTTAACCTTAGTACAGGTACTGAATTTTCATAGCCACCTTCTATGTGGCCTTTGAAAAAATTGCTTCCTTGAGCACCACAATATTTTTTGGTCTAGTCCTGTGATTTCTTCAGTGTGAAGAATTCCCTGATATAAACACTCCCTCCACAAATGCAAATATGCAGCAAATATCCAGTTTTAAACCATTGCCTCTTCAGTCAGGTGGCATGGACAGGATGACTAGCCCTTAGTTACACATTTAGAAGACCTTCTTGACTTCAAGGCCAGCCCTCCATCCCCTAAGCCAAGCTACTCCTCACCACAACTTAATCCATTTAAATATTCTATTAGCATAGGTGTGATGTTCCATAACTAAGATTTGAATAGACTTCGCATGTCATGTGCTTGACTGTCATTAGTCAATAAGTTGCCATTATAGCAACAAATTCTGAAGCTAAGCAGCAAAACAATTGTGATCTTGACAGTCTAGAACATTGGGCTGAACTGAATAGATGCAATAGATTTCCAAAGATGGACAAATGTAAAGCCATATGTTAGGTTAAAAGAAATGACTTTACACACATAAGATGGAATAATCATGGTTAGATGATAGCCTTTCTGGAAAGTATCTGGTGTTTTAGTGAACTGAAAACCCAGGATGAGTCAAGTGAGATATGGCATTAAGAAAAGCTAATGTGATCTTGAACTGCATTGAAATGGGCAAAATTTCTAGAAATATGAAGACAATAGTCCCTTTGCATTCTGATAAGAACACATTTATGATTAGTTCCAGGAGCCACATTTTTTTTTTCAATTTAAAGAGCCTTGTGTGATGTCCCTGTTTAGTGAGCAGGACCTACATGAAGATCCAGAAAAGGAGAATGAGAATGGGTCATTTGATGTGAAGGAGGAAAACCAATAAAGAGTGGTATTCCAAAAACCTACAGAGAAGGTGGTTAACAGTGTCAAAAACCACAGAAAAGTCAAAAAGAATGAGGACCTAGAAAAAACCAGTGGATTTGGCAATTAAGATATAATTGATAATTTTGGAGAGAGCAGCTGGATGAGGCTTGCAAGTTAAATTGTAAGAGGTTAGGAAGAGAGTGGGAAGAGAGCAAATGGAGGCATGTATCATAAATGGAGGCCATTTCAAGGAATTTAACCAGGCAGAAGATATATAAGATGGTATTTAGCAGTAGTAGAAGGATCGAGTTAGGATTTTTTGAGATTTAGGGGAGATGGCAGAGCAGTAGGGAAGGAGCTAGTATATTAGAGAAAAATTGAAAATAAGTGATAAAATGGAGATGACAGAGGGGGCAATCTGTTGGAGGAAATTAACTGGAGGGATCACTTATGTAGGTTGAAGCATTAGCCTTGGTAAGGAGTAAAGTCACCTCTTTATGTGAAACAGGGGTGAAGGGAGAAATAGTGGAAGAAGGCATCTGGATAATATGAGATGAGGAAGAGGGGAGAAGAGAGTTCACAGCAAACAGCCTCATTTTTTTCTGTAAAATATGAGGCAAGGTTCTCAGCAGAGAGGGTACAGGAAGAGAGAGCCATGGAAGGTTTGAAGAGGGATAATAATATTTGGAAAGACTGTTGTAGTCAATGGGATAATGAGTTAATAAGAGAAGTCTAGAAGGATTGCCTAGCAATCCTTGGCCTAGCAGTGTGAGCCCAGCTGAGGCTGAGCAAAATACATTTGTTAGTGGATTCAGTCAGAAGAGTTGAGTGATTTTCTCCAATTTCATTCAGCAGCATGTATATAGAAATAAAGTGGTGGATAGTGGGAGTAATTCAAGACTCAGGCTTGTCAGGGCACAATCAGCAAGATGATAAAGGGGCCAGAGACTAAACAAGTCAGTGTAAAATTGAACTAATTCACCAAGGTATCAAAGATGGGGAAAAGAGCAGAGAATGCCTAGTGTAGGAGAGATGGTCTAGGGTAGAAGTGAAAGCATGGAGGGTTTGGACATCACTGTGTGGATGAAGAGTAGGGTTTGGTAAGGGAAGGCACAGGAAGACATGGAAGTCAATATATTATGGTCAGATAAGGGGATTTTAGAATTCTGGAATTCGGAGGTGGTACATTCGTGATTGATAGCAAAACCAAGTCTATGACCATTTTTGTGGGTGACTGAGGTGAGGTGGAGGACTAGGTCATAGGAAGTGAGTAGGATGAGGAACTGAGTGGCTAGAGTGTTTGAGGGAGAAGCAATAAGGGTAGGAATTGCAGAGGAGACAAAAAATTGGCCCAACATTTTCAGAAGTAATAGTCTCTCTGAGCACCAAATCCTGCAGATTATGCTGATTATAAGGTCGCTCTCTCCCTTTACAGAATATTTTGCTAACCTGCTCCCCATGGGAGTGTAGTTCAATAGCCCCACCACACCGTTGAATTTGAAGATTTCCTCCTTTTCCCACAATTTCAATCCCTCCCTTTACTTTCTCACACATTCTCCTATAGTGCCTACTTCTTCCTGAGACGTTATAGGAGTGATTTCAAACCTGTTCCTCCACAATCATTTCTATTTAAGTTCCATTTTTATCTTTATCTCCTTTATGTACTTCTAAAGAGAAATTTCTTAATGGTCTCTCTGTTGTTATTTTGTTGTTTTTTGCCCCACAGATATCTTTCTCTTTCTAGCTTTTTACCTCTTTTTTTTTCTGGGGTAATATATTTCATTACTTGTGCCCTCCTTGGTAGTTATATTTATCTTTCTGTACTTCTCTTATCTGGGATATTTGCAAAGAGAATAATCTTCACTTTTTTATAGGAATGGAGAGTATGTATCAGAAACAGTATTTGAATACAGGCATTCCTTACTCCAAGTCCTACTTTCTATCCACTCTGCTATAGTGGAACCTATGAATATTGATTCTTAATTCTGAACAATTGTATATTTGATTATTATAAAAAACTATATATATATATGTATACATATATATATATAATCTGTATTTATTCACATTAAAAGTTAAAAGTCACAAAAAGCAAGATAAAAATAAATACATGAATTAAAAATGAATGAAATATATGTGAATAAAAGGAGGCAGTTATGTGGTTAAATGGTTAGAGAGCTGGGCCTAGATTCAGGAAGACCTGAGTTCAAATGTGGCCTCAGACACTAGCTATATGACTCTGGGCAAATCATTTAACCTCTGCATACCTTAATTCATTGGAAAAAGAAATGGCAAACCACTCCAGTATCTTTGACAAAACAAAGAAACAAACAAAGAAACAAACAAAAAAACCCATGGAAAATACACTCCATGGGGTCATGAAAAATTAGACATGACTGAACACTACGTGAATGAAAGTCATTTGATTGCGCACATAGTCTACATATTTCTTTCTGTCTCCGACTCAAATTTTTGTATGACCTTGGGCCACTTAACCTCTCTGAGTTTGTTGATTCACCTGTAAAATAAGGGAGATGGACCTAATGATCTTTAAATCTATAAATCTATAAAATCTTTAAATCTATAGTTGATTCTATGGCTTTTTTTTTTCAGAGATTCTCCAATATTTGCAAATTGCTATAATAGAACATTTTTCTTAAAGTTTACATCATATTGTTCACTTTAGAATATTGATACTGTAGGCTAAAATTATAATATACAATATTATTCATAATATATAATATACAATGTTGCTTCTATATGCTTTATCCATTTTACTTATCTGTTCTTATTTTATAGATCTTTCAAAAATGTAAATTCTTTTAATATATTTAATCATCAGCCAAAAAAGTCAAGTATACATTCAAAACAGGATCAAAAATTGTGCTTCCAAATCTCTAATAACAAGGCAAAATCAGAATAATAAACAACAACAAAAAGCAAAATAAATGCTTTTGTTGTATGTCCCCTTTCAGGCTTTACTTAAGGTCTACCACCTTTGGCTCAATGTTTACTTTCTTCTTTTTTATATAGTCACAGTATGTGGGTATATAGGTATAATTCTACTCATGTCATTTTGTTTCAGTTCATATGTGTCTCCATATTTCTTTGTCAAATTTATAATTTTTGTGATACTATATTATATGATATTACATTAATACATATTCATTTATTTAGCCATTCTCTAATTATTGGCATTTATTGACCTTTTTTTTTGCTATTACAAAGAAAGCATATTTATAAGAAATAGGTCTATTTTCTTTTTTTATAATGTTTTTGAGATTAAATTCTAATAATGGAATAGTTAGGTCAAGAGGTATGATCAGTTTTGGCTCTTGAAAATAATTGTATCATTTAGTGTCCCACCTCAAGGTGGTTAGTTTCCCTGGAGTTTTGCCAAAACTGAATTTTTAGAATTTTATTTTACTTTAATTTATTTTTTACCAACTTGGTGATAAAAAGGACACCTTAAAGTGCTTTTGATTTCATTTCCAATTATGAACGACTTTGAGCATTCTTCATGTGGTTATTAGAGAGCTGCAACCAAGGATGGCAGCAACTAGACCAACTTCATTTTTATCCAAGACCTTAAAGGGGAATATGTAAGGTAGGACCATTCTGTTCATGGCTGAAGTTAACCAGAGGCAAGAGGTCATGAGAGTTGAGGGGACTGAAGAATCTGAAGTATAAAATATTTGGAGCTGTAGCAAAAACTGTGTTCAGTAGTAAATTTTGGAGGGAGAAAGGAAAGTGACCTAGAAGTCCACTGGTGACAAGAACAAGATAGTTGGGTTGCTTAACAATGATGGCAAAGGGAAGGTTTGAAAGTGTCAGCAGAAAACAATGTCAGTTCTTCTTCCCAGCCCTATGTAACAAGTAATGTCACAGAAGGAGCCACCATCTTGGAAAGGGTGTCAAGAGAAGTAAGAGATCTAGTATCTTCAGAACAAAGTTAGTTTCAATGAGCACCAGAGTATGGAAGGAATATGATAAGAAGAAATCTAGGATAAAGAGGAGTTTGTTAGCAATGAAGGAAAGTTCCACAGGGCCAAATAGATAGAAAAATTTAAAAAAAATAGAAACTTAGAAGGGTCTAACCCTGAGTTAGCAATGGAGATAGAGTCAACATCTGGCATACTCTGCATTTGCTTTTGTTAATGCCAATTATGGCATGGGTCCTTAGGCTAAAGAGTGTAATGTGGGCATTTAGCCTCAGTGAGAAGGTAGGCCTCAGGAGAGGATCAGGACAGAGAGACATGTGACATGAAATCATGGATCCCTGAAAGTAGCAGGCTGGTTAGGTTCTTGGGAGATGGGTGGATATGGAAAAAGAAATGCCTCCCTATCATGGATAAAACCTCAGCTTCACAATGCTAGATCTGGTTCTGGGTTATAAATACTTTATAGTTCCTCTGTTGTAAATTTTCTGTTAAAGTATTTTGATCATTCCTCCACTGGGTACTGTGTATTATTCATCTAATAGATAAACCATTTTCTTACAGATTCTGGATTTAGGGCCTTAACTATTACAGTCATTGTAAATACTTCCCAAATTTGTTTTATTTGGGCATTTTAATGCATCTAATTAATATATTCTTTATTAAAACCCCTAATTTAACACTTCAAAGACAAATAATTGGATTTTAAATACTGAATGCAGTATGTTGTCTACTTGGGAGGAAAAGAAAGGATTTTGATGAATTTAACCAATAACAAGCTATATTGATGGATCCATTTTATTGTCATCTGGTTTGGGTTGGAGGGCATAGAAGCATAAAAGCTTTTATTGTTAGAATTTAACAGGATTTCCCCTTACCTTTTCACATAGAAACATTTTGTCCACGCAATCACCCTGCATAAACGTAAAATGGGTGACCATCCTTGGCATTCTTTTCACTGTCAGGATAATATTCAATAGAAGGAAGAATAAAACAGTAGCTAGAGTCTAAATTTAAACCTTGAGGTTATTTAGGAAGGAGAAATCACCCCCCCCAAATTAGAATGTAAATTCTTTGAGGTCTGGGGCTGGTTAATTTTTGTCTTTGTATCCTGAGAGCCTACCATAGTACCTAACATTTAGTAGACATTTAATAAATGCTTGTTGATTTGCTGATTAATTGATTGATCTATTGATACCCCAATCAAAGCCTAGATCCTGGCTCACAAGTTTTTCAGAATCAAGATGCCTGGTTGGATGCTAACTTCATTTCTTCTTGATAAGAGCTGGTAAGGTGATAAGGGTTAGCATTAATAATGATAACAGCCAGCATTTATATAACACTTACTATGTGCCAGGCACTGTGCTAGGAACTTGACAATTATTGTTTCATTTGATTCTCACAACAATTCTGTGAGGTAGGTGCTATTTTTATTCTCATTTTATGATTAATAAAATTGAGGCAGACAGTAGTTAAGTGACTTGTCTAGTCTCAGACAGTAAAAAGCACTTAGCACAGTGCCTGGCATATAGGGGGCACTTATTAAATGCTTGTTAATTTGACTTGAAAAAAAAGGATGGATTTGTAATCAGAGAATTATGATTTAAAAACATAATTTTTCCATTTACTACCTATATGAATGGAGGTAAATCGTCTTTCTTCTCTAGACCTCTGCTTCCTCATTTGTAAAATGAAAGAGTTGGAATCACTGACCTGTAATATCTCTTTCCAATTCTAAACCTATGACCCCATGATCTATAACCCTATTATTAGAGAAAGCAGGCAGCACTAATAAGGGCTAACTTTATGAAATTTTTATAACTCATAATTCTTACAAATTAGAAATTAAGTCTTTTGAATGTGTACATGATGAAAGTTTAAAATCTCACAGGAAAGTAAAAGGAATATATTAAATGCTTGAAATAGTTATGAACATAGTCTGCTTATTGTCTTCTTTATTGAACTTCCTTGATCTAATGTAAATTAATATTGACACTTCTACTATTAAAATTCTGAAGCTATTGAAGCCTCAGGTAGGAGGGATGTTTTGTTGGATCATTTATTTGTTTGCCTGATTAGTTAGAATGGGGAGAAGAAGCCCTTGGGACTTTTCACTTTCATCTCTGTATCCCTAGTACCTAGCAAGTGCCAAACACATAGTAGTTTCTTAATCAATGCTTGTTGATTGATGATGTGAGACAGTCTACTATCCCAAAGGGCTCAGGAAGAATAGAATTATTCATGACAATTTATAAAATATTCCGTAAAAGAAAATATATTATCAAGGGCAAAAAATGGAGATAAATATGAAGTCAGTGATTCCTTGTTTGGATCTCTAACTTTTCTCATTTTCCCAGGTTTCAGGAAAAAAAAGACAAAATGATCTTGTCATTTTAGTATCCCTAAGGGGTATAAGGACTCTCCCAGTTTCTTACCAGCTAACTGTATGCTGAGTAGGTTGGATCTAGCTGAATATAGAAGAATCATATTTAGACTACTAAGCTTCTTACCTGCTAACCGTAAAAGTCTACTGAAACTTCTCTATCAAAAATTAATAATCATCCACCCATTTCCAGAAGATTGCCGAGTCTGATATTGGAAATAACATCCATGATGACATTCCTGCCAAGACCTGCCATTCAATGCATGCATGGTTGCCTCTGTGCTGACCTCAGGAAGTCAGTCTGAGTCTTTGGTGGAAGAAAAGATGGATGACTGTTTAGTATACTTTCACACAAACATATTAAAATCTCCAAAAAAAATTAATAATCATCCTCCAATTGGTAAATCAGATGGCCTCTTTTTAATCCCCATCCTTACTGGCCTTTACACACATTTTTGACAGTGGTGGCTGCCTCCCTTGGCTTCCAAGATAACCAATATCTCCTGAATTTTTTCCCTGACAACACAAAGGATAGCTTATTTAAAAGTTCCAGAGTTGGCCACTGGTACAAAATGCTTGTCCTACTTCTGAGTCTGAGAGAATCAGCTAAACCATCATCTATCTTTCATCCACTAAACTTGGATGTTCCCTAAGATTCAATCTATCCTGGGCCTCCTTCTTCCTCTACACTCTGTATTTTGGTGATTTGTCCTGTTAGTATCTCAACTGCAATACAACCAAAATGGAACCTAACTTCCCTTGTAAGGCTATCCTCTAGATTTCTTTCCCTCTAATGAGACCAGTGCTAACTTTCTAGGCACCTAGATGATCTTTGACCCTTCTCTCTTTTTCATCCTCCATATCCAAACAATTGCTAAGATCTGTCAATTCTGCAACATCCTTTGAATCTGTTCCCTTCTCTCCACTTTGGTAGAAACATTATTTGCCATATAACCAGGATGATTTATCCAAAAAGGTATAGGGAATATGTCCTCAAGACTTGACTGTTCTGATGCTCAAGCTATTGACCTTGTTGACAGCTAGCGCATAACAAGCATAGCTTATGAGGAGTCAAAACTCCTTGAACTTGATTGAAACTCATACAAGTCACACATTTTATAATTCTGTTTTATTAACTTCTCAATTAACAAGCATTTGTTTTTCCTCCCTTACACTTATTACTCCTCCCAATTGGACAAAAGAAAGAAGGAAAGAAAACTCTCATAACAAATATACATAGTCATATAAAGCAAATTCTCGCATTGGCCATATCCAAAAATATGTGTTTCATTCTGCATTTTGAGTCCATTACCTGACTATCAGGAATTGCAGGGTGTCCTTCATCTTTGGTCCTCTTGAACTATGATTTATTATTGCTTTAATCAGAGTTCTAAAGACTTTTAAAGTTGTTTTGCTTTTTCTTTATGATAACATTATTGTATTAATTGTTCTCCTGGCTCTGCTCAGTTCACTCTGCATCAGTTCACACAAATCTCTCCAGTTTCCTCTGAAATTATCCATTTCATCATGTTTATGAACTATTTCATTACTTAAATATGCCATAGTTGGCTTAGCCATCCCCCAAGAAGTGTCTCTTCCACTTAGTTCTCAAGTTTTTGCTATTATGAAAATAACAAAAAATATTTTTGTACAAAAGGGTTTTTTACTCTTTGAAATATATAGTAGTAGTATCACTGTGTGAATGGATATGCATAGCTTAGTGACTTTGGAACATATTTCCAAATTGCTTTCCAAAAAAATGGTTCAGTCCACAGCTTCATAATAATGTGTAGTATGTCTGTTTCTCTGTAGCTCCTCTAACATTTGTAATTTTCCTTGTTTGTCATTTTTGCCAGTCTGATGAGTATAAGGTGGAAACTCAGACTTTAATTTGCATTTTTCTAACTGTTTGTGATTTGAAGCCTCTTCATGTGATTTGTTGATAGCTTGGATTTCTTCCTTTGAAAATTGTCTGTTCATATACTTGGAGCATATATCCATTGGGGAGTAGCTTTTAGACATAAATTTTAACTACTTCCTTTTTTATATTTTTGATATGAGATCTTTATTAGGTAAATTTGCTACAACAATTTTCCCAGTTACCTGCTACCTTTCCAATATGATCCTCATTGCTTTCGTTTATACAAAAATGTTTAAATGTAATCAAAATTGCCCAATTTGTCTTTTGTGATCCTCTTGCTCCCTTATTTGGTTGTGATCTTTTCTCCTATCCATAGATTGGAAAGATTATTTCTTCCTTGCTTCTATAAATCTCTTATGACAGCAGGCCTTTTATATCTAAATAATGTACCTACTTGGAGTTTATCTTGGTATATGGCTTTAGATAGTAGTCTATACTTCATTTCTGACATGTTGCTTTTAATTTTAACCAACAATTTTTGTAAAATGGTGAGTTCTCAGTAATTAGCCCCCAAAATGCCTTTTTCTGTGTTATTGTATTAGTTTGCTCTTCTAACATATACCTTATCTGTACCATTGCTCTATATCTCTCTTAACTGGTACCAAATTATTTTGATGTAAATCACCAAAATACTTCCTTCTAGTATATGTTGATATCTGACACTACTAGGCCTTCTTCTTTCTGATAATTTTTAAAAATTATCACCCTTGATAATATTGCTCTTTTGTGCTTTCAAATGAACTTCATTATTATTTTTTATAGCTCTATAAAATAACCCTTTGGTAGTTTAATTGGTATGGCACTAAGTGAATTAATTTAAGTAGTATAGTTTTTATTTTTTTGGCTCAACTAAGCCATGAACAATGAGTATTTCACTATTTCTGTAAATAGTATTTAGTTTATCTTGGTAGAAGGTTCCCAAATATTTATATGTTTTATAGTTATTTTGTGTGCAATTTCTTTTTCTATCTCTTCTTGCTGAATTTAATTGTTATAGAAATCTTGATGCTTTATATATTTTATATCCTAGAAATTTAATGAATTTGTAATTTGAATTACTTTTTTATTGACTTTTAGAGTTCTCTAGATGAATCACAAATATCATCTGCAAAAAGTGATAGTTTTGTTTCATCTTTGCCTACAAATGTTTATTACCTTGATTTCTTTGTTTTTGTCTTCCTATTTCCATAGCATATTTGTTTTTGTCTTTTTATTGCATTTTTAGCACTATGTGAAATAGCAGTGATGATAATGGGCATCCTTGCTTTACCCAATCTTATTAGAAAGACTTCACACTCCTTTTTTTTTTTGTTTTGTTTTGTTTTTAGGCAATTGGGGTTAAGTGACTTGTCCAGGGTCACGCAGCTAATAACTGCCAAGTGTTTGGTCTGAGGCCGGATTTGAACTCAGGTCCTCCTGACTTCAGGGCCGGTGCTCTTTCCACTGCACCACCTAGCTGTCCCTAGACCTCACAATCTTATTCATATATATTTGCTCTTAGTTTTAGATGGAGGCTATTTTTTATATTAAGGAAAAGTCAATTGTGTTCTAATGATTTCTTGTGTTTTTAAGAGAAATGAGTTGCATTTTATTAAAAATCCTTTTTCAACATCTATAGATAAAATTATGTGGTTTTTATTACATATGTTACTAATAAGGCTTATTATGTTTATAGTCTTCTTTATATTGAACCAATCCTGTATGCCTATGTAAATTCAACTCAGTCATAGTGTATGATGTTTTTCATATATTGTTGTAGCTTATTTGCTCATTTTAAATTTAAAATGTTAGCATCAATGTTCACTCAACACAATTTTTTGACTGGATATTGTTCCCTTTCTACCCAACTCATTACAAAGGTTGATGCAGAAAGGAGATTCAGTGATTTATCCTTAACTAATCTCTTTTTTTAATTATTATTAAGTAAACTTAATTCAGAGATTGGATTCACAGATCCATTTCCTATCCCTGTGGTCCACAATTGTTTCATTGCATTCCAATCCTTGAACTACTGAATTAACCAGTTAGTCAAGTGGCTACCACTCTAGCTCAGATATTTATTCACTTTTTTGATGCATTATTATAATAGTCCTCCAACTTGTCTCCCTATCATCGCTTCCAACCCTGTCAAATTCATCCTTTACATCCTGCCAAAATAATCTTCCTAAAGCATAGGTCTGACCCTGTCACTCTCCTAAATTTAACAAAACAAAACAAAGCAATCCCTAAGAAACTCCTTATTGCCTCTAGAAAAAAAAAATTTAAAAACCGCAACTTTTTACTTTGGCAATTAAAGGCCTCCACAGTCTGGCTCTATCTTACCTTTCCAGTCTCTTCTTTTCTAGCCTCTCATATTATCCTCCTCTGCTGATCAAAACTTAACTGTCTGCATACCACCTCCACTTATTGACCATCTTAGACCATCCCCATGCCTTGGAATAAATTCCCTTCTTATCTCTGCTTTTCACAATCTTTTTTATTTCAATTCTGATTATTTTATTTAATTAAAAAATATTTTTACCTAGTTAAGTTCCTGGAGCCAAATTCAATGGTTTCAACCCAACCTTTACATAAAATAAATAGAAAAGAAATGCAAGGTGATCTTAGGGGGCAAGTAATTACAAATAGGGGAAGGGTAAGGAGGAAAGGCTTTATGCAGAACATAACACTTCAGCTACACAATTCTACCTCAATCCTGCCTCAAAGTCTTACCTTCTAGTTGGCTGGTTCCTTCTAGAACTTCCAATTTAAGGAGGAGACCCAGGCTAAAGATGTTTTCATGCTTCTCCAGAATGAACTGCTGATTCATCTCCCCTGGACTTTCTACCATGCCCCAAATTCCATAACTTCCTTTCTCACCTTGAGTTTTTGAGCTTTATTTTGTTTGTTGTCTTCTCCCATTAGAATGTAATCTCTGACGTTACAGATTGTCTTTCTATTTATATTCTCAGCATTTAGCACAGGGCCTGGTACATGGTAACTGCTTAATAAATGTTTGTTAATTAATGATTAACTGACCTCAATATAGTCACAAATGACTACAAATACTGACCGGTGCAGGAAATTTCTCCTTTTACCTTCTTCCCCCAGTCCATGATTTTCAACTGATATTTCAGAAATTCCAGTGTAGGGAGCTAAGACTATCCTACCCTCAAATTCCTTTGCCAGCAGTGGCTTGAACCCTTCCCTCATCTCCTGGCCCACAACCAGTCTATTTCTTTTCTACTAAAATAGAAAGCCTGTTGTAGGCCAAATGAGACTCTTTTTCTCCATGGTAAATATAATATAGAGTGACCATTTGCCATCTAAGAATTTGGAGTCACTGGAAATATAGGGTTGAGTACCTCCTTCTGGAGGGATGCCTAACTTTTAGGCAAAAAACCATACCTAACCCCAGTATTGGACATGAAAAGACCTTAAGCTTCAATCCTCTTGTAGTCCTCAATTGAATCCTTCCTTGGAACATTAAATGCTGTTTTTTTACAAAAAGGAAAAAAAATGTTGGGAACAATCCTGTAGGGAATCAAGAACAATATTTGTTTGTGATCAGTTCTGCAAAGGTCATATCTTCATAAAGCACCAGCTATTGTCAATACTGGGGAGAAAGCCACCTATATAAAAATTACCCAATTGAATTTCTTTAACATGTGTGTGGTCAGTGATACAAATTATTTAAGGATGAATTAAAATAACAGTCCTGCATTTTGTTTCCAATATATATTGCTAGTCTCCACAAACAGAACTACTTGACTGGCTTTTGTTCCATCCCAAAATATAGTTAACTGAATGAATTAAGATAGGTAAAATTCATATATACTTCACAATATTACATATAGACTGACTTCAGAAAATTGGGAAGAGCATATTTGAGCCTAGAAATATTTTACATTTTCTCATTAATTCTGCATTTTCTTTATTTCTATTTCCATTTTATTATACAGTAAGCTCCTCCTTGTCTTTGTGTCACCAGAACTTTATAGAGTGCCTTGCATGTAGTTGGCATTCAATTAATATTTGTTAAATCGAATTGAAATATGCCCCTCTATTTTTTCTTCTCATTCTTCCATATCAGTGAAACTAGATTAAACATTTTGAGTAACAAAAATTATTTTTATCCAGGCACAATGGCCAAAGCTTCAAAAACTTATGAGGATTATAGACTAGAAAAGTCATAGACCATCCATCCACTTCATTATGTTCTGGCATCTGAAGCATTTAATCTATTGTTTTAAGGTAGCTGCATGTTCAGTCATTTCAGTCACACATGACTCTTCCTGACCCCATTAAAGATTTTCTTAGCAAAAATACTAGAGTGGTTTGCCATTTCCATCTCCAGCTCATTTTACAGATGAGGAAACTGAGGCAAACAGGGTTAAATGACTTGCCTGGGTCACACAGCTAATAAGTGTCTGAGGTCAGATTTGAACTTGGTCTTCCTAACTCTAGGCCCGCTGTTCTGTCCACTACACCACCTAGCTGCCCAATTGTGGCTTGAACCCTTCCCCCACCTCCTGGCCCACAACCAGCCTATTTCTTTTCTACTAAAATAGAGAGCCTGTTGTAGACCAAACGAGGCTCTTTTTCTCCATGGTAAAAATAATATATTATAGAATGACCACTTGCCATCTAAGAATTTGGAGTCACTGGGAATATAGGGTTGAGTACCTCCTTCTGGAGGGATGCCTAACTTTTAGGTAGCTCTGTCCACTCAATTGTACTTTGGTAGCTCAATTGTACTTTGGATGTGTAGACTTTTTATATATGAGAATTTAAAATGAGTGAATGAATGAAAATTTTTATTACCTACCTATTCTATATAACTATATAACACTTACGTATTGGGGATACAATGATAGAAGTAAAGAGGAGCTTATATCTTTTCTTAAGTTTCTATATTTTCTAGTTTTTTTTTAACATAAATGGGTATTGAATGTTGTGAAAAGCTTCTTCTACAACTACAGAAATAATTATGATTTTTAGAGATAGCACACATTTCTGAAAGGTAACTATGAAGGTACACTTTGGTCAGGAAATTTAAAGGAATGGTGAGTGGGAGTACACAAGGAAGTAAAGATATACCACATCCAGGAACAATGGCAGAATTTATTTGATTACAGTACATTGTTCCAGGAGTGGAGGAAGGAGTCTCCAGTATTCTGTTTACATTGTTAGCACCCTCATTTACTCTCTTATCATCTCCTAACTGATGTTCCTCATACTATTGTCTTCCTTAGTCAGTTCATCCTTCACCCAATTGCCAAATAATTTCATGATCATTAACAAGTGACTTCTTTGTTCAGAAATCTTTCATAGCCTTCTATTGCTCATAGGGTAAAACACAAGCTCCATCATTTGAGATTCTCCTTACAATAACTCTAATTTACATTTCCAGTCATTTTTCACATTGCTCTTCTTCACTCATTCTGTTTCAACCAAACTGGACTAGTAGCTGTTGCCCCAGTCTTGTCCTGCATTTTGCTGACTCTGTGCATTAACGAAAGCTATGCCACGTGACTTCAATGCTCTTAGTAACCAATCCCACCTATCAAAATCATTTTCTTCCTTCTGCTCATTGCAAATCTATTCTTTATATGAAAGTGTCCTTGATCACCCAACCGAAATTGTTCTCTCTGTTATCAAATTTTTCTAGGGTGTTTTGTCTAGATTTTGCCTTTGTCCCCAAAATATTCTTCCTTGTACGATGTTTATTTACATAAATGTCATGTCCTCAACTTCCAGTAAATTATAACCTCTCTGAGGTCAGAAACTATAGGGTTGCTTTTTATCTTTCCAAATCTAACACCCTTTTTAGGGTCTAGCACATGGCAGGCACTTAATAAATGTGTGTTATTTTTAGTTGAAATTTTAATAACTACATAGGTTTCATCTTGGTTTCTGATTTTCCATATGAAAAGCTCATCATTATATTCAATGATGGATCCAGAGATGTCCTTTAATGTTAATATTTAGTAGAGAGTTAGATAAAAGTATGTGAACTTTTCCCATATTTTGCTAAACCCAGTGTTGGTTAATCTATCACCTTCTTAAACAGTAAATGCACTCATAAATTCCAACACATTCATCACCTGTCAAACTCTGAATGAAAATCAATAGAGATATTTCTAGAAATACTCTACATGCTTGCATTTTTCTTGGTGTGTGCTTCTTTAAGTACTCAATATTAATTTCCTTCATCAGACAGAGCAAAGAATTTGAGAGATTCTTGGCCACGCTACAAAACTCTATTCTAGTCCCAGAGCTGCTACTAACTAGCTGTATGATCCTAGAAAATCCTCTAAATACCTAAGTTTTCTCATCTATAAAATAATAGGATTTTATAGCATTTATTTAGAGTGTGTCTAAGGTCTATAAGATTCTTCTACACCTTCATGTAGCAAGATGCGGATAGTTACAAGGTAATAACTATTCTTTTTCATGGGATTTTTTTTTTGGCTCATCATATCTGTTTTTTTAAAATAGTATTTTGTTTTTTCCCATTTACACATAAAGACAATTTTAAACAATCATTTAAAAAAAATCCTATTTCTCCCTATCTCCTTCCCTGTCCCCTCCCTGACAGGTAGCAATTTTATGCATGTACAATCACGTAAAACATATTTCCATGTTAGCCATATTGTAAAAGAAGAAACAGGCCAAAAGAAAAGTGGTTCATATATCCAGGGATATTTTTAAAGAACCATCTATAAATCAGTAGTTGTTGAAAGTCAGAAGATGGGATCAACCTATATAGAAAACACTTCACCTCTCTCTTCTACCTTTGACATATGCAAAGGATTATTTATTTATTATATATATATATATATATATATATATCATATATATATATATATATTACTATTTATTAACCCAAGAAAGGGACCTAAACAGAATCAGCCTTTTGGCAAATAAGCTTTTAAAATAGAAAACCTAGAGCACTGGTACTGTTCCTTACGATACTGCTGGTTACTCCTATCAGTTATGGTTTCATTCTGATCTTGGTTAGAGAAGGTATGATAAAATTTTATGAACTAGTAAATATTTTCGTGAACTACGAAACCTTTGAATCCATTTTGCTTGTTTATAGGCTTACTGAATTAGACATGGTATGTTAGCTAAAGGGGAAAAAAATCACTTTGGATTCATTTTGAAATTATGGAGTCTCAGTTTCTCTGAGCAGGAAGTAGATATCCATCCAACACATTTCACAGGCCTTTTATAAAGCTTTGGAAACTAGAAAGATTTAGTTTCAGCCTCAGTTTCTTCCTCTGTGAAGTGAGGGTGTGGTCTCTTCTGACTCTTGTTCGTCTTTGATCAATTTTTTCAGTTCCTATCCAACAGAACCATTTTAATTTGGTGAAACTATTTTCTTCTTCTCTAATGATGAGGACTTTCTGTACAATTCAGGCAAACTACAGCATTCAAATGATGTTTTATGGAGTCGGAAGAAAATTAAATTGAAATGATGTAGTAGACATGGTAAGAGGCAGGAAGGGAGTAAGAATTTAAACTGACCCGTTAGATTAAAATGCTCAATTTCCACGGTGACGTGGTAGTCAAGATGGAGAGAATCTTACTATTAATGCCTTCCTCATTAAAAAAAATATTAAAAAGCACATAATTTGAAAATATAGTACAATTTTTTGGAGATTCTGAAAAAAGAAAATATCATATAAGGTTTCAAAATAATATTTACAGAGATAGAGCTATAAATATTGATCAATATTTTCTCAAAAATGTGATTTTCTGTTATTTTGACCTTTGGTACTAGATGATGGCATTTTTGTCAGATCAAGAAATCCAATTATTGAAATTGTTTAGACCTGGATTGGCAGCCTTGAGAAAAAAATAGTCTATGACCTAAAGTAACATCTACAGAATCCCAAAACAATTCTGTGAGACAAAAATAGCTTGATATTGTATACATAAAACATCTAGGTGACAGAGCTTTTCATTTTTCAATTTAAAAAGTTTTGGGGACATAAAGAGAAAGCACAATTTCCCAAAGCAACATTTGAACCTAAAGGATGTTCTAAAGTTAGTGGGCCAGATTCAAAATATGTGTAGACTTGAACAGATTATATGTCCTATATAAAACTATACCATGACCCTTGCTGGGAAACTATTTGGCTCAAGGCCTGAAGGGTTTTTAATTACACTCTCTGCGTATCTATATTTATCTAGGAGGAAGTAAATTCCACATTCAATTTTAGCTGCTTTAAATTAGATAAAAGCTGTGTGAAAATGTTAACATAAGAACATAGGCCAAAGTACTTTCTTTTTCTGTTAAAGTTTCCCTATTGCTGAAATAGAATCAATCATGTTTATAGCTAAAGAGTTTTGTTTTGTTTTGTTTTGTTTTTCTCATTTTAGGGACAGGGGATATAAATGTTTATTGGATGCCATATATATATCATGATTAGAAAATTCATCTGAAACAAAGTACTTAAAAACTCAAGTGGTTAAATTAATCTGTCCCTCTAACAGAAGTCTTTCTAATTTCCAGTGCTTTATAAAGCCCTGTGAAATGTGTTGTATGGAAATTTGTATACCTACTTGCTGCCCAGATTTAGGACAGTATATTGTTTAGTGTGCTGTACTTGGAGTGAGGAAAGCCTTTGTTCAAGTCTCTCTTCTAACATGACCATGGCCAAGTCAGTTTGCTTATCTGAACCATACTTTCCTTATCTTTAAAATGGGAATAAACATCTCTTGTACCTACTTCATATAAATTTTAATATGCTGTATAACTTTCAGTTTTCACAAAGGGATCTTTTGATTAGGCTTATTTTTGAACAGGAAATTTATTCTTAAAAATTGGTCATGCTAGCCAAGCTTTTTTTCCCCCCTAATGTTTTTTAATGTATTCTAATATAACCTATTCTGTTAAGTTAGTGAGTTAACACTGCTATAACAAAATGGCATGAATGAAGACCTGCAAAGTCCTCCTTCATCCTAATGCGTATGTACGCTTTACAACTTATGGTTCCTTCTAGAGCCTGAAGAATGAAAGTCCTTTTAAGCTTAATTTGAAATCTTCTCATGCATCCTACATTGATTTCACCCCTTCCCCAAAACCATCTATTTATAATTTAGTTTATGCTCATGGTGACTTCTTGGTGATTAGTTGATGTGGATTTTAATATCCCAATGGATCTCATAGCCCAGTTGTGATTTCATTATGCTTTAGGGCTATTATCAGTGCTTTTTAAAAAAATCATACCTGAAATGGAATCAACCCAATTGTCCAGTGTTAGCAAACACTGAAAATTTTGACTCCCTTTTTATATTTTCATGTGGTTGTTTGGGGTTTTTTTTAAGTTACAGTCAAAAAGTATCTTTAAAAGATAGCATTGGGAGTAGGGGCAGCTAGGTGGTGCAGTGGATAGAGCACCAGTCCTGGAGAGGAGGACCTGAGTTCAAATCTGGCCTCACACACTTGACACTTACTACCTGTGTGACCCTGGGCAAGTCACTTAACCCCATTACCTAACAAAAAAAAAAGATACTCTTAGGGTAAAAGTGTAAATTGCCTGAAATAATGGTTGTTGCATATGTAACTTTTTTGGTTTTGGGATAGATTATATTTTGGGAGAGAATAGTAGATCTGACTTCCTAATCATGTCTTGCTCAGCCCTAATGTAATTCCCATATAGAAGCACAGAGGTATAGAGGCAACATGGGCAGTGAATAGAGCACTCATTAGTCCTGGGGTCAGGAAGACTTAGTTTCAATTCTTGCCCCTGACACTTAACACCTGTATGACCATAGGCAAGCCCCTTAACCTCTTTGATCCTTAGGCAACTCTCAAAGACTTACTTACTAAATCTAGCATTTGTCGGTTTAAAAAAATCTTTTCCTCATAAGAACCTCAATGTAGGCAATGTTCAAATTAGTTTGCATTTCCTGATCACATAGTAGCTGACAATGGTGGAGAGAAAGCTTAGAATATATTTCCTGGAAGGGAGAAGTCAGCCTGGAACCAAATATTGGATGCAAGCGGAGAATCCACACATAGATAAATTGGGAATGGACTACACATCCAAAGCTATAGACTTGTGTAGTTTTAACCTATTACTAGAGAAAACTCTGTTCTTAGACAATTAAGTTATATAAAGGTGGTGTCTTTGGTTCCTGGGTTGGCATTTCATTATTTCCATAAATAATTGTCATATAGAATGTCTGTGGTCACTTCATTGGTTAACACTTGTTCTGACTTGAAGAGACTTTTTGTTAAAGTTGAGATGGCACCTATCACATATGAAAATGTGTTTAGATGAACCATAAAAAAAGGTTTACAGTTACCACATGTGTAATTGACTTTTTTTTTTTGAGGAAGAAGAGGTTAAGATCTCTTATTTTATTAAGAAACCCTGACTTTGGAAACTCCCTCTACTTATTCAGACTAGAAATTCTTCTGTTAACTTCTAGAGTATCCAGGAGTACTGAAAGTTATGCAACTTGTTCTTGGTTACATAGCTAGTTTATATCAGAGGCAAGCCTTGACCCCAGGCTGCCCCAGGATACACTGTGACATGATGACTCCTACCTTGAATTTACCAAGGAAAAAATTAGTGGCAGTTCAAAACTATGAAGTTATAAATGTGTAACTATAACCTAGAGTAAGTTATATGAGTCTCTTCTAAATCTAATGATCTATGACTCTATGAAAATTTCTAGATGACTTCAAACAACTTCAAAGGTCCATGAGGTCTAGCTCTTCATATTTTTCACTATTCTAGAGGTAAGGAAAATTCAAAATAGTGAAGAGGAACAAAACTGACTCTAGCTTGGATCAGTCTTGGCAATTAGAACCACTATGGCAGTCATACTTTTACAGTCACAAGGATGCTTATGAGGCAAAATATTATAGAACGTAAAACATAAATATCACAGAATTAGAGTGAAAACAGAAATGACAAACTGCTATTTTGACACTTTTCGGCTATTGCTTAAACTGCTTCTTCAAATTTATGAAGATGTAGAGCTATTCTTTGTAAAATGCGAAGGGTGCTCAGAGTAATTTGATTGTTTTCTCTTTTTTAGAAAGTTTTTTGTTTTTTTTTTTGCTTAAGTGACTATTTTGTTCAGCCTGGTTTTGACAATAGACATGAGGAAATGTTCATGTCTGTCTAGACAAAATTCTAAGTCAGTACCAGTATGGCACAATGGAAACAGTGCTGTATTTAAAGTAAGAGAGCCCAAGTTCATATCTCAGTTTTGTCACTCACTACTTGTGTGACCTTAGACAATTGTTTTAACCTCTCTAGACCTCAATTTCTTCATTGACAAAATGAGGAGACTGGTTCAGATGAACTCTAAGATAGGTCTCTCTTAGCCTATATTCTTATATGATCCTATACCCTTGAACAGGACTGTATATTTTTATTAAATTTTTCTCATTATTGATGGAAGAGGTATATGGTTGAGAGAGAGAAAGAGAGAGAGAAAGAGAGAGAGAGAGAGAGAGAGAGAGAGGGAGGGAGGGAGGAAACGAAAGGAGGGAAATTAGTAGCATATAAAGAACGGAGGAGGAAGAGAAAGGAGAAGGAGGTTAAGGGGAAGAGCAAAGAGAGAAGCTGAGAAAGATCACACCAATCCAGTTGGTGACAAGATATTTAACTTTTGCCCAGTAGATGGAGCTGTTATGTAAGGTGCTGGCTTCTGGCTTTTTTTTTTTTTAAACAAGCTATTTGCTGATTTGTATTAGGTACCATAGAGTGAGCCTCAATACAGGAAGCCGACGATGAAGCCGAGAGGATACTGCAGAGGTCTCTTTGGTGTATGTGTGAGGCTCTCCTCTCAGGGAGAATGCAGCAGTTGTAAATAGTTGGCAACCCTTTGCAACAAAAAAATCGGGCCAATTCCCACTAAGGGCACGCTATCATCCAGGCTCTAGGAGATCCTGTCATCCCTCACTGCAGATGAGTGATTTTCCTCTTTCTCAGGTAAGCCAGCTGAAGGCTTGTTTCATTACAGTCCTTGGCTCCTACGTGCCGGCTACCCTTTTAAAAAGAGCCTGTCCTTGTTAGCAGAGCAGAGAGTCTATTTTTGCATGTGAATCCCAGCTAGTCTCCCCTCCCCTCCCTTCCTTCCCCCTCCTCCCCCTTCCCACCTGCACCCCCTTCAATCTTCCCCAAGCTGAAATCAGGGCTGTTTTGCAGATCAGCGTTTTGATACAAGATGGGTTTTGTCAGTCTGATAGACGTCGGACGTTTGCCATTTCTTGTGTTTATTTTTTTTTTTCTTTTCCTATCATACCCAAGGTCCCTTTACCCCACCCCCACCTACACCCTCACCCCTTTTTTCACTGTTGATTTAGAATTGGAATTGCTAGACTCTAAATAGAGGTCATCTTGTTCCTGAGGATGAAGCAAAAACTGGAGCCCTGGTTTCAGCCCATAGGAGGAAGGCGGTGGGATTGCTTGAGAAGCCTAGCACTGCAGGGGTGTCCAGCTTCTTGAGGCCGCTGCTGTGCTTTGGACATATGCCCCATGCTAGTCTGGCCCAGGTTGGGGTCTTTGATATTTGGGCTCCCTCCCCCACCCAATACAAATAGTGCATCTGAGGAAAATAACAAAACATAGCTGTCTCCCATGGAATACCTGATTGGAAAGCCCGACTTACTTTTAATTAGATAGAGGTCATTGCCAGCCATGATACTGCAGATGCTGCTCGGTTCATAACCTGAACCGTCTTGCTTTCCCAAACAGCACAAGTGGACATGAAGCTTTTTCAACATCTTTTCTAATATGGATTCCTTCACTCCTACCTGTTTGAGGTATGTGTATAAAAAGGTTTACTTCCTGTTCAGTGTTCTCTGATGTATTTGTATTTGTTTTTTCATTGAAAGGAGATTTTCATTGGTCCTTATGAAGGAGTTTCAGATGGTGTGTTTTTTTTTAATAAGTTAAAGTCAATTATTTAAATTCAGTGTAGTGTGTGTGTGTGTATGTGTGTGTGTGTGATTGTGTCTTAAAATATTTCAGAGGTGCAGTAACAAACTTGTGCATTAACAAATGTTGTTAGGATCACACCCAGGAAATCTGGCTTGTTTTCTGTTGATTCCCTGGGTTGGTTTGCAACTATTGGATACATTAATATTGTCACATACACAAAATTTCTCTGGAAAGTACTTGAAAATCACCCCAAGAGGCTGATGCCAAAAAAAATTAAAAGGGAAAATTCCATATAGAGTCCTGGCTGATTCTGCTCGATTAGTTTTCTCTGCCCAATGCCTGCTTCTCAGAGCAGGGACTGAGCTTACCTTTTAATGTTTGCTGCAATACCTAAGCATACCAGGGTGATGCAACCCGAACTCTGAGCAGCCTCACGTTTATAAGCTGTCTGACACTATTTTCACATTGTAGATGTACACTAGGAGCAGAATAAAAAATGGAAAACTTATTTAAAATCTCTCCATGGCTATTATTATGTTTGTAATTATATTTATGGTGCTGTACTCTTCTTGTAAGAGGAATGTGGCAACTCAGGCCTTCCTCCCCAGAGCTGCTTGAAGATATTTGTTGGACTGTGGCTATTTTAGGAACATCTTGTATAGATAGAAATGGATGACTTTATAGAGATGTACAGGAAAAGAACTTAGTTGTGAGAGTCAGGTGACATTATCAATGACCAGAGCAAAGCTTAAGTGGATTTTTATGTCATGTGTAGTAGAATAAGTTTTTGTTAAACTCATTGAAGTTCAATCTTTTGGGATTTTTGTTGTTGTTGCATTGTTTAACTGTTACTCAAATGTCAATTTGTGTTGAACCCATAACCAAATCATCTGATGTATTCAAATTAAAATAACTTATCAAATCCTTATGCCAGTAATAATAACTTAGATTTATACAGCACCTGCAAAGCATTTTAAAATCTCCTTAATTGTTTATTTTGACAATAAACCTTTGAGGGCTAACAAGAGAGAACCTTATTATAGGAAGGATAGGTATAAGAAGTAACATAATTAGTTATACAGTATTGGAGAAATAACTGGAATATATCAAGCAGTTAGTTGGTGGTAAGCAAAATGGTAGCCTAGCAGGGAGTAATCGACCAACTTGTCACCCAGGAAATCCTGCCCAGACACAGAGACCAAAAAACCCCCAGAAAACAAAACAAAAAACAACCCACAACTGAAAATGAACAACCAAAAAGCCTGACTAGAAAACCTGATATTGGTTATTTTGGTTTCATGCTAGGAATGGAGCATCCAGAAAGCTATAGAAGAATCTAATAATCATTCCATCTCTTTATTTAGAGGTGGAACTTTGAGATATTAAGACAAAGAGAAATGTGTTGGGTTATCTCTAGTCAATACCAGTAAGGAAGTAGGGCAACTGAAGAGGTGCACCTGAGCCAGAGTATCTCCTATGTGTAATTATTTCTTAGACATTATAGACTAGACCATCTTGACATGGCTGTATTAGAATAGGGCTCTAGAATGTGAATAACTTATTTTAAGGACTGAGATGTTCATTCTGTTGTCCAAAGTGTGACTTATAAAACTGTTATTCAACAATATTGCCCCCACTTTGCAGCTAGAAATGTAAACCCCAGAGAGTGATATTTTCATGAAGGTCACATAGCTAATCTATGAGGAAAGTCTTTTACTGCCCATACCATTGCTGGGGAAGTGGGAGAAAGCAGGGCAAGACGGACAGACAGACAGACACACATACACACACACATGCACACACATACACACACACACACACACACACACTCAAAGAGTGAGATAGATGGACAAAAAAAAGGCCAAAAACAGTAGAGAATCTTCAGTAAGTTCTTAAGTTAAATCATACTTGCTACACATTAAGTTCATAGAAACGGGTTTCAGAATGTTATTGCTGCTCCTTGAATTTGTAATTAGTTGGATTAACCACTGTTCAAAACTTTTCTCTGATCAGGACATCTTCAGGCACTCAGCAGCCAAGACAAATGTATCTTAACATTAGTTGAAATCTCACTAAGGACCAAAGTTTTCCACACTTGCTGAAAACTCTTACAAATTCAGTTCAGTACACATAATATCTAAAGCCAATCCTTCTGTTATATCTCCTTGCATGTCAACAACATGCCCATTTTAAAAAATCGTACCAAGAAATGACTTGCATGAAAATCTTCCTCTTCCTTTAAAAACAAAACAAAACAAAACCTTCAGAAACAAAGAAAATATCTTTATAAAAAGAGGAGTGGAATATCAGATTGAGCAACTTTTAGAGTGTCAGTTACACTGCAGTTCCTCGAATGCCATGAAGTTGGCTCCCATTTAAAAATAAGAGTCATCATTCATTTGACAGGAAAACAAAATACTCTTCAAAGCAGCAGATTCTACTGGAGCCTATAGAACATACATAATGGTTGAAAGGTGAAATGTTGACTCAATCTATTGCTTGTTGGAGTGATAAGCTGCTGAGAACAAGTAATTGCCTTCCCTCCCCCTTCCCTTCAGTGAACTGATTGAATTGTTTGGAACATTTTAAAAAAAAAAAGATGTAGACATTGATTTTTTAATGAATAGTTTGTATCCCTTGGCTAGTAGGTCCATTTGCATTGGATTATCCTCATTGGTGGAGATTTATTATTCAGTGCTCTGCTCCTGAGTGAAGGGCAGATTTGGTGAGACCCTGGAAGAAGTGAGATCCTGCCGTTCTGGCTTCCAGCTCTAAAAGAGAAGACGTGGGGCTCTAGACTCTTCCTTGAAGGGAGAGAGACTCTTGGAAGAAACCAGTAGGTAGAGTTACAGTACCTCAATCTTGTCAGCTTCTTTCCAGAGAAAGTCTCTTCACTGACATGAAGAGTCAAGTCAGAAGTTAAAAGCAAAAAGATCTCTTCCTCCCAATTTTGCCCCTCACTCAGTGTAAATAAGAAATCAATTGATTATTGATTGAGCAATTAATTGATTAACAATTGAGTAATCAATCTCCACCAATAGAGTCTAATACAAATGGGATTTGAGGCCCAAGTTATAAGTTTAATATATGATCATTCTTGTAGTCTAGGTTAATATGATATCTCAAACAAGAGCTACTTTAATAGATTCAATGCTCAATGGAGGCATGATGTCATTGATGTGGACACGCCCTCCAACATTACATATTGCATCCCATTCTTGCCTACCTATCTTGTGCTACTCTTGCCCACATTATACTGTAAAGGCACCAAAGGAGGTCCTGACATCATGCTAGTGGCCTTTCTCACATTCTCTTGACATTACTTTTTTATTCATATATTCATCGTGTAAATACCACTGGAATCTGAGGGCTGTCCATCTTAATCTTACTTCATTACTGACCCTCACTAGCTAAAAATTATTGAAGCCACACTGATCCATAACAGCAGAAGGAAATTGTTATGGTGCTCAAGTGTTTGCAATAATGAACATTTTGGAAAAGAATGTCAGTTTTTTTGGATAATTTGAACCTAGATCTTCTCTATGAAATATTTTCAACAAAGACTTTTTCAGGTAGGTGTATGTAGCGATTTTGAGAGGAAGTACCCAGCTCTGTATCAGCATGGATATAGTGGCTGGCAGACTTAAAGCCCTGGACAAAATCTTATCCTTTTCAAGATGTTTGAAATAAGAATTTTAAGAATGAGTATGGCTCTCCACACCTTCCCATTCCTCTCTTTCCTGGACTCAGAAACTCAACGTAACATGATGGGAGCCTTTGTCATGTTTATTCAGTTAAAAACCAATCTAACTGTTTATTTGATGCTAGACAACAGAATCACAGAATCTCAGCATTGAAAGGGAGCTCAGTGACTATCTAGGCCAATTCATGACTGCACCAGAATTCTTATTATAACACATCGGACAAGTAACCATTCTAGCTTTGCTTAAAGACTTTTGTTTAAGGAGATCTATCCCCAAAGGCATCTCATTTCACTTTTGGATGGCTCTATTTTTTAGGATTTTTTTCTTATATCAAAGCAAAATTGATCTCTGCAACTTTTAGGAAATCTCATTCTTTAAAGATTTGACTTTTTAATTGGGAGGTGAGAGGAGAGTAGTCATGTAGATGTAGTATCCCTGTAAATTTTAAATTGATATAACTATAACTGAGTATATCCTTTATTAATCTGTTATGTTGTTCATTTGTTGGGATGCAGCATGGTCAAATGGAAGGAACACTGGATTTGTTGTAAGAGGCCTGTGAATCCTATCAGTTTTACTCAGTAGCTGTGTGAGCATGGGCAATTTGCTTAAACTCATTTTCCTGGGTGAGGATAATAACATTTGCACTACTTACCTAGCAGGATGGTTGTGAGAAAAGCATCATACAGTGTCCCTAAAGTCTTAGTGCAATTTTAAGCTTTAGTAGTTTAAATTTTCTAGAAAAGTGTTATTCTAAATTATTCTACAGATATAGAAAGTCCTTATCGTTTTCCACATCAAGTTTCTACTGATTGTATCTTTTACTTCAGAATCATTTAAGAAAGGGAAGAGATAAGATTGAGAGCTGCCAAAACTGACTTATTAATTTTTAGACAATCTTGTTTTAGAAGACAGTATGATATAAGGAAAGAGGCCTTAAACTTAAAATCAGGAGACCTATTTTCTTTTTTTAAAATTAGTTTATCTTAATTTATCAACAATCACTTCCATATGCTTTTGAGTTTAAAATTTTTCTCCCCCTTCCTCCCTACCACCCTCCCCAGGATGGTGTACAATCTGATATAGGCTATACATATACATTCCTATTAAACGTATTTTCACATTAGTGATGTTGTAAGTAAGAATTAGAACCAGTAGGAGGAAAGGAGACCTATTTCAAGGACTTCCTCCAATCCTATTTATATGACCACAAACAACTGTCCTTCGTTATTTGTGTAACCCCTGTCCCAAAGTCTATTGGGTATGGAACTCTCTCCTTATTGCTGGAGATGAAGGCCCTGCCCTATGTGAGAGGTGGGGCAGAGTAGGTGAGAGGCAAGAGCTTTAGTTTTCAGCCATCTCCCTTTGGACACTCATTATTTGGGTACTCCTGGTTTCCAGCTTCAAGAGAGAAGATGGAATAGGCCAACCACTTCAGGTTGCTGAAGGAAAAGACTGTGAAAGATATTAGAGCAGGCAGTCTCCATCATGTCCCTTATTCCCAGCTTGTGCCACTCTAGAGACTTCAGAGAGTTTCCCCTTCAGTGAGATCATGGACACTCTCTCAGCTGAGCTAAGTTGTCTTGCTCCCAAAAAGGGACCTCCTTCATTCTGTATTGTCTGGTATATATTCTCCTATGTATACCTCCTCTGATTTCTGTTGTGTTATGATTTAGCTAAGTGGATTTCTTTGCTATTCATTATGTGTGTTCATTATGGAACTGGCATTAGCTGGGAAAGGAGTCCAGCCTTGAATACAGAACTTGGGGTCATCCTCCCTCCTAAAATGACAAAGTGATCAAAAGTTAGATGGAACCAGATCATATCCCCTAGAGTAGACAAACAATATTTAAGGGAGCAGATGGATATACTTTTAGCTCAGTACCCCGTCTCTCTGTGGAGAGCAAAGGAGTGTCTTTCAACCTCCTGCTGACCCTCGTGACAGGAATGAAAGCCTCCCTTCAGGTGGAGAAGGGTGGAAAGGAAGAAGAGGCTAGAGATTCTGCCTCTCTTCTTTGAGCCTCTTGCCACATGTAGTCCTTTCTCTACATGTGGGTCTCACCACTCATATTGTTACACTTGTAAAATGGAACAATAATACTTGGACAATCTACCTCCACCTCCCACCCCACTCCCGGGTTTGTCATGAGGAAAGACACAGAAATGTAAATTATTTTAAGCTTTTGTTTGTTTTCCAGCTCTTGTTCTTTCTTCCTTCCTTCCTTTTTCCTTTCTTTCTCTTCCTTCTTTTCTCTTTCTCTTTTTCCTTTTTCTTTCTCTCTTCCTTCCTTTCTTCTTTTCTCTCTTTCTCTGTCTCTTTCTGTCTCTGTCTCTGTCTGTCTGTCTGTCTGTCTGTCTCTCTCTCTCTCTCTCACTTTCTCTCTCTCCCTCTCTCAACTTTTCTCTTATTGAATATTTGTCCTAAGTTAATTATCTATTGTATGGACCCTATTTCATAGTACCTCAGGCTTTCTCTGTCTCAGTTCAGTAAATACCTACTATGTGCTCAGTGTTGCTGTACTTTTGCAAAAACCATGGGAACACAAAGTAAGTATAAAAAAATCAATTCCTGCCATTGTTTTCACCTAGACATGGTCTTAGAATTTCATGCTCTATCCATGACTTTTCTGTACTTCATTTAACCATTTAAAAAAACAACATTAGACATTTAAACATTTAAATTAACATTTAAATCTAATTAATTAAATATATTTAATCAACATTTAAAATAAGGCAAATTAAGAATCATCCATTTTTGTACATTGCTTAAAAACTATAGAATCAGACAAAATCTTGAAATGATATCTACAGAATTTTATGTTTTGTTTGTTAATGTAGTTCTTTAAGAAATTTATTGAAATGTTTTGGTTTTATATTTCTTACTGTTATAGATTACTCCCATTTCACATCTATGGCATCTCCCCACCCCTCACTGCTCTCTTTAGAAAAAAATCTATTTTCTCTTCCTCCCATCCTACCCCAAAGGTGGTGTGGAGAGGAAGGAGAGAAAAGAGAAAATTTTTGTAATAAACAGGTATAGTCAAAGGTTTCTTGACTACATAATTCTTTGTTTACCATGTTATCTCCCCAACCAGAACTTCGTTAAAGTCAGTGACAATGACAGCGACTCTGCCTATAAAGGCCTGTATTTGAAGTCAAAGGACCTAAGTTTTAATTCTAGCTTTGTGCTTTTACTATCTGTGTGATCATGAAAAAGTTACGACTTTTCTGAGCTTCAGTTTTTTCCTCTATAAAATCAGAGGGCTGAACTAGACCTGTTAAGTCACTCCCAGCTCTAAATCCTATCATCTTTGTATTTCCCATAGAACTTCAAAATAGGACCTCCATAAATGTTTGTAAAATGAATGAATCTCTATATTCAATCTAATGTTACTTTCCAGTTTCCTTTCTTCTAAGAACCCAATTTCAATAGCTGTTTTGTGGTATTACTTTACCTATAGCCTGTTCCCTGTTGCAGTGAATAGAGCACTAGGCCTGGTGTCAGGAAGACCTGAGTTCAAATGTAGTGTCAGACACTTAAGAGCTGTGTGACCCATGGCAAGTCACTTAACTGTTTGCCTCAGTTTCCTAAAATGAGCTGAAGAAGTAAATGAAAAATCTCTCTGGTATCTTTGCCAAGAAAATCCCAAATGGAGTCGCAAAGAGTCTGACATGATTGTAATGACTGAACCACCAACCATCTACTCTTCTTCCAACTTTGATGAGGTTCCAACTTTTAGGATTTCCCTTTTAATGAAAGTACTTTTCTCTTGGTGCTGTCTCATTCTCCTTTTTTACTTATCTCTTCTATCTTTGCTATTGGCTATTGGCTATTTACAATTTAAAGCAGCAGAGTACAACTGATTGGAGTCCTGATTAGACTCAAGAAAATAAGAGAGGAAAATCTATTTGACTGTGGCCAGGTGTCTGTCAGGGAAGTTTTCAGCAATGTTACTGTTCAGAAATGCTTGGCTAAGCCACAACAGGACTTCTGTTCAGTTCAAAAGAGCTGCTATGTCATGGAACCTTTCAGACTTTGGAAATCTGAGTGCATTTTAAATCTTTGAAATTTGAGAACATTTCAGATGTACTGGAATGCTTCTTCTATCCCTGGACATCATTTTCTCTTTACTCACTTTTAATGGTGTTTGCTTTATGACCAGCTTTTTCAGTTGCTAAATGTTCTCCTGCAGCCCAACCATGACATCTTTAATGATCATGTATATTTTTAGCATAAACCTATTTGCTTCGATGGAAAAGGGAAAGAAAATAAGACCTTTATAAGAAATGGAAGTGGGGTTATCCCTTCTTGGAAACAAAAAAAAAAGAAGGGAAAGGGAGGATAAAGTAATCATTTCTCTTAGATGATTGTAATTACCTCTTAAACTTCCCATAGATTATGCCAGAGTCAACTAATTTCCCACACTTGTCAAAAATGACTGTTTTTGTAGGCTCATCACCAAATGTGCCCAATTATTTTAGGACAGGAATATGGTACACTAGCAATATGGTTAGTATACACTAGCAAATGTCCTGGCCACAACAATATCTGGCAGTTATATACATGTTGGTTTAAATCAATAGGAACAGGAGCCAAAAATAAACCCCTAAACTATCCTGAAAATATCTCAATGTATTATCTTTGTTGTTAATATTTTATTTCGCTGAGCAAAATCTTTATAGATGCACAATAATCATACTAAGGACCTAACTATGAAGGATTGAAAGGGATATATACTATATCAAATCAATAGCTTGAAAGTTGTTACATTTTTTAAAGATTCAAACACCCCACTCAGTGAAATCTGTACCAACAGATTAAATGGGAACTATCAATCAAATAGTAAAACATTTAATTAGGATTGATATCAAAGCAAATAACCAAGGAAGATAACAGAGTAGAATCACTGTCTACTCCCATTAATGATGAGATATAGTTTAGATAATAGTTGTTAACGAAATTCAGAAATGGTTGAATAGCTGGATAGAGTATGTATTAATGGTTCAATGATAACTTAGGAGGTCTCTAGTGAAGTGACCTAGGGATTTGTATTCAACCCAATGCTGTTTATCAGTGACCTGGGTAAAGTTAGTATGCTTACTGAACTTGCTAATGGTACAGAACTGGGACATTTTTGGGGGGGGAGGGGCAAAGCAATCAGTGTTAAGTGACTTGCCCAGGGTCGCACAGCTAGTAAGTGTCAAATGCCTGAATCTGGATTTGAACTCAGGTCCTGCTGATTCTAGGGCCAGTACTCTATCCACTGCACCACCTAGCTGCCCCATTCCTTGGGGCATCTTAAACTCAACACGTCTAAAACAGAATGCATTATCTTTCCCCCTAAACCTTGCCCCTCCAAAATTCCTTGTTTATATCAAAATATCACCACGTTTCCAGTGTGTCAAGTTTGTAATCTCAATATTATTCTGGGCTACTCATTCTGCAACACCCTACATATTTGTTGTTGCCAATTTGCAATGACCAAATCTTGTCATTTCTACCTTCATGTGTCTCACTTCCAACCTCTTTTCTCTACTCACATAGCTACCACCTCAGTTTAAGTCTTCATCACCTCTCATCTGGATTATTTTAACAGCTTCCTAATTGTTCTCCTTGCACTGTCTCTCCACCTAGTCCAGTCTACTCTATACACAGCTGCCAAAGTAGTTCTCCTTAAATGCAAATCTGACCATGTGACTCTTCTAGTCAACCAACTCTAGTGACTTCCAAGATAAAATAGAAACTCCTTTGATAAGTTTTTAAAGCCCTTCACAAATTGTCCCCAGTCCGTAATTCTAGTGTCTTTGGACATTGCTCCAACGTTTGTACTCTGCATCTGTCCAAACTGGCCTTCCTTCTGTTCATCACTCTCTAAATCTCTTATTTTCTTGCTTTTGTATTGTATGTATGCCCCACCTTGCCTGGACATCATAGGGTCCCTTCCTTTAAGATGCAGATCAACCACTATCTTCATTGTGAAGACCTTTCTTATCCCCCACATACTTGTATACTGATTTCCAAACTATCTTCTATTTAACTAATTGTGTACATGTGTGTATATATAAATGCATACATATAAGCTTTGTGTTTTTGCTGTATATATTCTTATATGTACTTATTGTCTACCCCATTAAAAAGTGACCTCCTTGTGACAAGGAATTATTTAATTTTTATACTTGTATCCCTAACATCTAGCATAGTACTTGGCTCATACTAGGTCCTTATAAAACCTTGTTGATTGATTAATAATCAGAGTTGACTATATGTTTTTATAGCCTATATGCAATGAAAAGGATGTTAAGCTTTAGGTTTAAAAACAAAAAATAAAATAAAATTATCCTTAGAGGTTGAGAAGAGCAAAACATTTTATAAATACCTTCCCCTACTCCCCACTGCCCACCTCTACCCCTTGAAATTGTTTCCATCCTTCAAAGTTCAGGCCACATGACTTTTTCTTCCATGGAGTCTTCTTTGATCCCCAATCCAGAAACCATTTTTTTTTTATTTTTTGAACTCTAATAGCCTGTTCTATCTACATCTGATGCATTTATCACATTCTAATTATGTTTGTACATGTCAACTCCTGAGATGCATATGGGGTGATAGATAGGAAGCTGTTCTGGGTGTCAAGTTCCCACCTCACACACATACTGGCTGTACGACCGTTGGTAAGTCATTTAAACTCTCAGTGTTCCACGCTTGTATTGAATTCTGGCTGATGTCTTTCTTCCTAACTTCTGACCCTCAACAGAAAAACTACCAAATGACCACAGGCTGGTTCCCTCCGTGCTCTCTAGCATCCATGCATCCATTAATGTGATATTCTGCTGTGAAGCAGAAGTGAGGGATGAACAGTTATCTCCTGCTTCAGGAACAAGTCATAGGATTACAGACCCAGAACTAGAAGGGAACTTAGAGACCATCTAGTCTAAGGATGGGGAACCTGCAGCCTGGAAGCCAAGCATGACCTTCTAGGTCCTTGGATATGACCTTCTGCCTGACTCCAAGTTTTACGGAACAAATCCTTTTATTAACGATGTGTCGCCGTTTTACAGATGAGGAACTAAGGCAAATAGGAGTTAAGAGACTTGCCCAGGGTCACGTTGCCAGTAAGTATCTGAGGCTGAATTTGAACTCAGAACTTCCTGGCTTCAAAACTCTATCCACTGTGCCACTTAGTTACCCCAAATTCTGTTAGTAGTAGTCTTGAAGAGGTCTAGAGGTTTTGGGGTGCTCAGAACCCCAAGATCTCGACGCCGGACCGTGCCTGAATGAATTCAACTCAAATCTTCCAGCCAGAGAAAAAGTTTATTAGAGATAAATCACATAGGCCAGGTGAAGCCCATAAGGACAGAGGGGGCATGAGAAAAGCTCAGCCTCTAGGCATGAGAGATTCTCAGCATTTGAATGGGGGCCAGGGTGGGTCTTATATACACCAAAGTAACTTTGGGTGGCCAGAGGAGGGGGCTGGGAAAAGGGTCTAGATGAGAATTCTGATTGGAAGGTCTGAGAGATTGAATAGACAATGGGAATAGATAATCAAGGGAACTGGAAGGTAGAAGTTTGAAAGGGTCAGAAGGTGGGGCTAGGGCTTTCAAAGAGAGATAAGGGGAGTAGATAAGGAACCTAAAAGTTTTAAGGGTTTTCTAGGACCTGTAGACAAACGGGAGCCAGATTCTTTTTTAGGGCTAGCGGCAAAGGTGCATCTGAATAAGATCAAAAGGCGGGGCTAGGGCTTTTGAAGGGAGATAAAGGGAGTCTATGAGGAACCTAAAAGTTTTAAGGGCCTTCCGGTGTCTGCAAACAAATGGGAGCCAAATTCCTTTTGGCAAAAAGGGGCGAAGGTCTCGGCTTCTGAAACTGAATGATACCCCATCAGTCTCATTAAAACAGAGCTCAAAAGGCTCTGTTGTGTCTGCTTGAACAAGTAACTACTAAATTAAGGTTCAGAATGGTTTCCTTCAGTTTTTTCTATCTTATGAGAAAAAAAATTAAAAGCATAATAAATACCTAATTAAGCAGATAGTAAAAGTATTATACTTCCTACCTGAAATAGGTAGTACAAGTATTATGATTCTCATTTTATAGGTGGGGAACACGAGGTGTCAAATGACTGCTCATGGTCACTTAGCTAGTAAATGTCTAAGGGTAGTATTTTAATGCAGATCTCCTGAACCCAAATCTTCTTGACTCTTTCTTCTATGCCAGGTTATATCATTTAGAAGTAATGGTGAGATTAAAAATAAAACTAATGATAGAAATTTCTTGAGGACGCATTTGAATGTCACTGTTCCTAAAAATCTATCATTCTATAATCAGTAAGAGTAGCTTTAATCAGAATACTGATGAAATTAGCTACTGGGTTTTCTACAGTGTGATTGTCATTTCTTTAAAAAAAATCAAGAAATAGAACCGAGAATTAAAAAGTGAAACAAGTTTTGAAATAGTAAAAGAGCATTTTCCTGAAAATTTTGTGTAACAATCCAACTTTTTCCCCAGCATAACTGATCTTGCACTAGATGATAATGATAATAATGTCCACAAAGCACGAGAATGAGTTGGTAAACAACTTAGTATGATCCCAAGCCAATTTTATTTCTTCTGGAAACCAAATTATAAGATTAGAAAATTGAATGACTATGCAAGATGCAATATACCTCGATCTTAGAAACTGCAAAATATAATATACCTTGATTTTATTTGTAAATTAAACTTGATTAGTTTTATCAAATTGACTCATACTGGTTATAATGGTGGTACTATGTGGTTTGAACACCTGCAAAAGACCCCAAATAACAAAGTCGGGCATTTGCAAACCTTACTGTTGAGCCAGTACAAACTGTCCAGTCAGAGACACCAGGTTAATGATATATGGAAGACGTATTGCAAAATATGAATACATACATGTGGGAAAGAGTGAAATGAGAGTACTTTGCATGTTATATGCCATAATGATTTTTGGTTGGGGGGGATCCCCATCTGTGACATAGGGAGGGACAATGACATAGGGAACTCCCAAATGATGAAACTTTCTATAATAAAGCAGATTGACAAATTCACTGAAATGTCTTAAAGGATTGTGTGGGGTATGGATTCAGTGATTTGTCCAGGATTCAGTGGTTTAGTGATTTGTGGAGGATTACACAATCAGTATGGGTCAGAGGCAGGACCTTAATACTAAAAATTAATTGGAATTATTTGTGAAAATTCCACTGAATAAATTAAAAGAACAAAAATCAAAATTTAGAAGTAGAGCATGAAATCACCAAATGTGGATTTGGGGAGGGGATGGGAGACCCATAGTCATGCTATTTATAATTTTCTTTTAGCCCCAGACATTCAGTGAATTTGAAAATCCTGGAAAGAGTTATGCTGAGACTTACAAATGATGCTAGACAGCAAATTTGATATTGTCCTGGAATGTGATATGCCATTAAAAAAAAGGCCAATGATATTTTGGGCTCTATATGTCAGTGTGTCATTATAACACCAAAGAGGCAATAGCCTGATTTCCAGTTCTGGCAAAAAATCATAATGCTGTCTGAGAAATTAAGAGTAGCAGGTTTTAAGTGATTTTAGGGGTTTGGGGGACAAGAGCAAAATCAGTGCAAAGGCCAAAGAACCTAGTTTTGTAAAAAGATATATTTGCTCCTGGAGACAATAGGAAGTCACTGGAGCTTATTGAGTTGGGGTGGTGACATGATTGGACCTGCATTTTAGGAAAATCATTTTAGTGGCTAAATGGATGATGGAGTGGGGAGTGAGAGAGAGTCTTGAGACAGGCAGACCTACCAACAAGCTATTGCAGTAATCAAGTTGTGAAGTAATGAGAGTCTGTACTAGGGGGTGGCAGTGTCAGAGAAAAGAAGGGGGCATATTTAAGAAATAGCTAAAAGGCAAACAGTAAGATGAGAAGCAGAAAAAAAGTAGGACTATGAGCCTCATTCTAACCTCTCATAGAATACTCAATGTAATGGTTCCAGGTAGTGTTTCTGTGGAAAAACCATTCAGATCAGAAACTGGTCTTTTAAGAGTTGCCTGCAACACAAAGAGGTTCTAATGACTTGCCCAGAATCAAAAAACTAGTATATATGTCGGAGAAAGAAATTGAATTCAGGTCTTCCTAACACCAAAGATGGTCCTCTATTGCCTGTGGTACACTGAATATAAATATATGTCAATCAGTAAACATTTATTGTTTGCCTACTATGTGCCAGGCTTAAACACAAGCATAGAGATGGCAATTAAGGATAGAAAACTTTTAGGGATAAACTTCCTTTACCAATGATCTTCTTTGCAACTTATAAATTGAGAGAGTTTGCCTGGGATCTTGAGAGGTTAGATGACTTGCCCAGAATTACATAGCCAGTGCAGTTCAGAGTGAGGAGTCAAGGACAGCACCAAAGTTTAGAGCCTGGTGACTAGGAAAATGGTGATGTCCTCAATAGGAATAAAAAAGTTGAGAAGAATAGAGTACTTGGAAGGAAAGATAATGAATTCTGTTTTGGATATGTGAAATTTGAGATGTCTAAAAGGAAGTTGGTAATGGGAGACTGGAGCTCAAGAAAGGCACGAGGGCTGTATATATAGATATGGGAATTTGAAGATTGATGATTGAATTTATGAGAGCTGATGAGATAACAAAGTGAGATAGTATAGAGGGAGAAAATGGCCTATGAAAGACCCATGGTTATGAATGTAACCTGAATAAATTCAACAAAGGACACTGAGAAAAAATGATCAGATAAGTAACAAGAGAACCAGGACAGAGAGCAGTGTCATAAAAATATAGAGAAGAGATAGTACTATCTAGGAGAAGGCGATTGACAGTGTCAAAGGCAGCAGACAAATCAAGAAGTCTAAGGTATTGAACAAAGACTATTTGATTTGACAATTAAGAGATGATCAGTAACTTGGAGGGATTAGTTTCAATTGGATGATGAGGTGAGAAGCCAGCTTGCAAAAGTTTTAGAAGAGGGGAGAAAGTGGAGGGAGCTAGTGTAGAATGCTTTCTTATGAAGTTCAGCCAACAAGGGGAGAAAAGATATAAGAAATAGCTAGTGGAGATGGTCAGATCAAAAGAGAATTTTGTAAGGATGGAGGAGACATAGGCATATCTATAGGCTCCGGAGAAGTAGCCAGTAGGTAGAGATTTAAGATTAATGAGTGGAGATGATGGAGGAGTAATCTGCTAGAGAACAGGAGGGGATGAGATCAAAGGGGCATATAGAAGGATCTGATTAGGCAAGAAGGCTCACCCACATGATACAGAAGTGAAGGTGCAGTTAGACTTCTGAGTGACGTGAGATGAATAAGATAAAAGAGCATGTTCTTAGTAATTGGCTTTTGTTTTAAAGGAAGTATTAGGCAAGGTAAGGCAGCTAGGTGACAAGGTGGATAGAGTGCCAGGCCTGGAGTCAGGAAGGCTCATCTTCCTGAGTTCAAATCTGGCCTCAGAAACTTAATAGGTGTGTGACCCTGGGCAAGTCACTCAACCCTGTTTGCCTAAATTCTTTATCTGTAAAATGAGCTTGAGAAGGAAATGGCAAACCATGCCAATATTGCTGTCAAGAACACCCCAAATGGGGTCATGAAGAGTTAGACGCTGCTGAAACAACTGAACAATAAATTAAGCGAGGTCCTTACCTGAGAAGGTGAGGGAGGTGTGATGTAGGGGAATTTGAAGAAAGATGAGAATGTCTGGAAAAGCCACTGTGATGAATGGGTTAGCAAACTGATTACAGAAATATAAAAGGATTGCCTTGTTACACAGAGGACCTAGTTGAAATCTTGCAACATAAATGTGTAGCAGACCCAGTTGGCACAGTTTCGTTATTTTAACCAACATATTAATAAAAAGGAAGGAGACAGATATTAAGAGTAATCCAAAATTAGTTTTGGGCAATGTTGGGGAAGAGGACAAGGAGAGAGGTGTCAAACTCAAATAGAAAAGGGGGTGCCCAAACTGTACAAAGGAATTCCTGTGGGCCACACATTGACTTGAAAAGCCACATTGAAACATTATCTATATTCTATTCTATTTATATTTACTTTGTTAAATTACAATTACATTTTGATTTGGTTTGAGCTGTGCTCCAAAGGATTGTGGGTCAGCTGGCCATGTGTTTGACACCTCTGGTGGAGAGAATAGTGGAGCTGAACTGATTCATCAAGAGGTCAGGATAGAAAAAGAGAGTGTAGTAACTTCAGGGAAATGAGGTATGGAAGGATTGGGGATCGTGGGGGTGATTAACAAGCTTAAAGACTGTAAAGCATAGGAAAGATGAAATGATAAAAGATCATGAAAAGATAAAGGAATTTCAGTGGTGAACCTGGAAGTGGAACACTTGTGGAGTAATGGCAAGATCTAGGTTCTGGTCATCTATGAGTGTAGCTGATGCAGAAGGGAAGAATAGGTCAGGAGAGTTGGGGGGATTGAGGCACTGGGAGGTTAGGTTATTTGAAGACACATCAATCTGTATGTTGAAGCCCACAAGTATAGGAGTAGGAGTTGTAGTAAAGAAAAAACTGTAAGGCAGACACTGCTTTTATTGGAGAAGAAAGGAGAATTTCCTGGGTGTTGATAGATAATGGCTACCAGGGTCTGGTTTGGGTAATAAATTTAGAGTATGGAACACAAAAAAGGGAAGATTGCTGAGTGATGGAGGTAAAGGAGGAGTCTGGAAGTGGCGATGGAGAGCAAAGACTATCTTAACTTCACCATGACCCGTGAGTGGGGGATATGAGTGAAAGTGCAACTAGAACAGATGGCCAGGGATGCAGTGTCACCAGGAGGGGGTCAGGTGTCAGTGACAGCCAAAAGAAGGAAGGAGCACAAAAGGAAAAAGTTTAAGATGAAAGTAAGGTTCTTAACAAAAGACAGGCATTCCAGAGAGCATAATGGAAGGATTGGGTGGATTTGGAGTGTGACATTGTGCAAATAGGTAGGGGTGAGAGGGATGGAAGTAAGAAATATGATAGTTAGGGATGGGGAATAGAATTTATACATTAGCAGCCAAGGGTTCAGAATCACTGGAATGGGAAGAGGATGAGAACATGAAAAAATGCTAAGTATTGAGTTGAGGCAAAAATCTGTGGTTGGAGAGAAGTCCACTGAGAGAAGCAGGTGTTTAGATTGTTCAAAGTTCTCTCTCAAGATCCAGCCTCATACAATCTTTTCTTGTGGGAAGGGGATGATGGTGTTTGTCTGCATCAAGAAGGCACCGCACAGCAAACCTGCATCCTTAGGGAGCTGGATTCTGAGCATTTTTATGGTCTAGTCTCCCATTACAAGTGTTTTAATGGTTTGTAGAGTGCTTTTCCTCACAAGGATCCTGTGAGGAAGGTAGTGAAAAGTTTTGGTTTTTTTTTTTTAATCTTTTTACTGATGAGGGAGCTGAGGCTTTAGGGGGTTAAATGAGCTACCTGTGGTTACACAGCTAAGTAAATGTCAGAGAGGCTTTAAACCTAGGTCTCCTGAGATTTCATATCCACAACCCTACCATACAGAAGCAGAGATAGAAAAGAACCGGTAAAAAAGTAGGGAGGGGATGACCTGGTTCCCACACGCTTTCTACTTCTGTAAAGACCTCTGTAATGGTACTAGGATTGAATACAGGAACTGATTAAATATTGTCCTTAGAAGTGATTTCACTGCTAGCTTCCCCACCCCACCCCCATCACTAACTTTAACCTTCATAATGACCTCCATCATTTTATTCATCTCTGAAAATTTTATCAAGATGCCAGTTGTATTACATGATTGGCATCTGGTATAAAAATAGCTCTTTTTCATGGCATATATTGTTATCATTGAGGGTTTTTTATAGCACATCATAACCAGCCCATCTGTGAGAAGTAAGAGGTTGGACTAAATGATCTCTAATGTCTCAGTTCTTGTAGTCTGAAGTTATAAAATTTAGGAAGCTATGAGGCAACCAAGTGGCACAGTAGAGAGAGTGCTGGGCCTGAAGTCAGGAAGACCTGAGTTCAAATTCAGCCTCAGACACTTACTAGCTGTGTGAGCCTGGGCAAGTCACTTGATCACTATCTGCCTCAGTTTCCTCAACTGTAAAATGGGATAATAAGAGCACCTACCTCCCAGGGTTCTCATAAGGATCAAATGAGATAATATTTGTAAAGCTTTTAGAATAGTGCCTGGCATATAGTAGGTGTTTAATAGATGCTTGCCTTCTCTTCCATGATATATTTCACAATTGCTTTAATAGTTAGTACATTATTCATTTTTTGGACCAGGCCTTTAATTTCATGGGTAAAAAGAGTTCCTAGTGAGGAACTTTCTCTACCAATTCAATTGCAATCTCCTTAGTATCTTATAGTCCTGATAGTTGCCTGGGGCACTGAGAGGTTATGTGATTTATCTATGATCACACAGCCAGTATGTGGCAGAGGCTTTAAACCTAGGACTTCCTAACTCCAAAGCTACTGTCGTTTATGCCATGCAACTTTTTCCCTTCTCATAGATTAAAAAATGAAGGTCCAGAAAATTTCAGGTTTTTTTTACCCTGAGGTCATGCATCAGGGAGACCCTAGGAAATGAGACAGAAACTCAGAGATGTTGATTTCAAAGCTACTCACTTTTATTCTCTTGTTCTTGTCCTCCATCCCCTGCCTTCATGCTCACATTATGGTCTATATTTGGGAAAGAGACTTCACATCACTTCCTCTGGGGCTTGGATTAAAACTGCAGGTCACTTTTCACTTCCAATACAGTTTTGTTGAGAGAAAATGGCCTTCTGTGCCAATCTATTAATATTCTCAGTCAGTTTCTTCTTATTTTTAGAAATAGATGCTAAAGAATTAAAGCACATTGTGCAAATGTCTGCCTAGAAGTTATTGCCTAATCTTTCTGCTATTACCAGCATTTTAGAATGGCAATAAACTCCCTCATATTCTCTTTTATTTTAAGTAAATTATAACACATAGCCATTCTAATCAAGAGTTTTTCAAGAGGCTATAACTGGTCATTAAAAGTACATCTATATTAAGCACACTTAATGCTAACCAGTGTCACTGTTCTTTACCAAACAGTGCTTAGCCTTCCTTGAAGCATTCTTATATAGCATGGTTCAGTGCAAATAGTGCCCAATTTAGAGTTAGAAGATCTGAGTTCCAATTGTTTTGCTACTTACTACCTATATGACCTTACAGTAGTCACATAATCTTGCTGGGCCTCAGTATCTTGATCTGTAAAATAAGGGGAATAGATTATATGTTACTCAAGTTTCCTTCTAGCTCCAGAACAATGATGTTATAATCCTAACAAAGAAGCATAGACGCACTGAGCATTAGAATTAGAAGGAACCTAATAAGTCATCTTGTGCAATTCCCTCATTTTATAAATGAAGAACCAGTCTTAGAGTGATGAAATGATTCATTCAAGGTCATACAGTTTTAAGCCACGATCCACCTCCCCTTCCCCAAGACTCTGGGTTCACATGTTTGATCCTAAGTAATAATCCACCCCACTAATCCCCACAGTAATTTTTTCTCTTTACTCATTGTCCCTATCTAGAGGTTATCAAGGAAAATCTCTCAAAATATCTTGTATATAGCCTGTTTCTATATTTCAAAAAATGTAAGTAACAAGAACATGACTTCCACATAGACACTTGAGGTAGCAATGTCTACAGGAAGGACTGACTTTATTTTACCACACAGAAAATGCATAAGACCCGAAGGACTCAAAAGAATCCATAAACATATGCAAATACATAAGTTTCTCAAACAGCCAATAAAATTCCCTTGTAAAGGAATAGAATGTAGGTTTACTATCAAGACAATTGGCATTCTAGCAAATCTCTTTCCCACATGTACCTCTCTATACCCTCCTTCTTCCAACCCTCTAAGACTCATGGTATCATCCTATGGTTTAGACTTCTACATATTTCAATGACTTCAATGACTTTAAACATATTTCAGTGACTTCTTAATGGGTAATGTACTTTCCCATGAGACTGGTACTGTCTAAATAACTCATTCTAATCATGGGAGATGGCAAAATCTAGATCTCTTGGATCTGGCTGGTACAGTGGGTAGAATGCTGGTTCTAGAGTCAGAAAGACCTAAGTTCAAATGTGGCCTCAAACACTTACTAGTTGTGTGCCCCAGGGCAAGTTACTTAACCTCTGGTCTGCTTCAGTGTTTTCAACTTATAAAATTGAGATAATCATAGTACCTATTTCCCAGGGCTGTTGTAAGGATCAAATGAGAGAATATTTAGAAAGTGTTCAGCACAGTACCTGGAATATAGTAGGTGTTTAATAAATGTTTCTTTCCTCCCTCCCTTCTTTCTTGTTTCTCTCCCTTTTTATGGCTTTGCTTTTCAAAAAGACTGCCAGCAAGGACCAATGGGGATGACCCTTTTCTTTCTTTAAGAAGAATGATGTTCTAGAGAGAGGAATGTTCCTCTCTCTAGAATAGCCAATACCCAAACTCTCAAATTTGGCAAATTGACAACTTGAGGTCACCTGTAAAATAATCCCAGGGGTGATACTAGTCAGGAAATCTTCCTTCTCTAACTAGAAAGCTGGACTCCTGGATTGTACTGCATAGGAAATCAAAATGCTCCCCCCTACACTATTCATTCTCAGGCAGGGAATGGGAGGGACACAATGTCCTCCATAGGCCTCCTTCTTCCAAATTATAAGCCTGATTTTCCATTATAATATGAAAGGGGAAAGAGCAAAAAGATAAAAAGGCCTTGATTTTTCCCCAACTCTTATTTGTAAGTTGCTTTGAAGGGGTGGCACTTAGGACAAGTCTTATCTCCTAAACCAGACCAGCCAGTCATCTTGATGGTAGCTCTAGCAACTGTAAATTAATAATGGTTAGCAGTGGGTCAATGGGCATGACCATACTCTTAGGGGTGCAAACATATAGAACTTTTACCTTTACTAGCTTTTATCTTTCTTTGTATCCCCAGGATTAGAACAATTTCTGGTACTTAATAAATGTTTATTGATTGACTAACTTACTGTCCCAAACCTTACCCAGTCAATTGTATCATGTCTTGTGGTTGAGACACTTCATTTGCTTGGACAGCACTAAAACTGGAACTCAGTGCTCAGGACTCAGTTCAGTGGATTCTTCCCTCTGCCATGCTGCCTCAAATAAAATCTCTCTTCTAAAATATCAGAAAGCACGAGAATCTGATCATGTTGAAATCTAGTGCAGAATTACCATTTGAGCTCAAGGTTCATTAATATTTGCTTGGCTTCTATTAGCGAGAGAAGGCAAAGAGAAGAAAGGGAATATGCATTTATATAGCACCTACTATGTGCCACACACTGTATTGTGTTTCACAAATATTATCTCATTTAATTTATCTCTACTAGAGACAGCATCTAATATATCAACTTCTCACTAATCAAAATGTATCTCTCAGTGCTCTGAAACAGTGAGTTTTTTTTTAAGTTTACTTCAAATAAGGTATGAAAAAAAATATTTCCCAGACCCAAATTTTATATTCAGAATTATTCATGATGAAACTGAATGCTATAGAAAGCTATCTGGAATGATCTTGCATTAGACTATTTGTTAAATTAATAATGAGTGCATGCTCTGATTGTTAGGATCTGATATATAAATACGTGTTAAAACAAAAAAACCCCACCAAAATAGAGTAGTATATGTAGCAGGAGGAGGGGGAAGGGGAAGGGAAAGGGAGAGAAATCTACACTTGTGGCCATTACAACCTTGTCCCTTTCCTTGGGTCCCATAAGAAGTAGCAATATATGAACCTGTGGTCAAAGTACTATCCAGTGGTTATACCCCTAATCAACTACCATTACTAATTTCTGTTATCATGTTATCCCCAGTGATTACCACAGTGCTCTGAAAATAGTACTACTTACTAAATGTTTTTTGTCATTCATCCATTCATCTACTCAGTCGGTCCTTCTGTAGTACCTTTAACAAATAGCATGACTACTCTGCCTCAACATTCTTTAATCTGTAAAACAAAACAAATAAAACCCAGCTATGTTATTTATACAATACCAGTATTGCAATTAGATTCTTTCTTGAAATACTGAACCATCCTTCACAGGTTTATGCCTAGACTCAACTGTCTAACATTGCTAGTAATCATCATTAAAACTAATAAAAGGAGGCACTGTATGTAGAACTATTATGACTTCAATACTCTGATGGATCTGTGATCTCACTGATATGGAGGTTTCATACAATAAGGCATCTGTACACTAGTATATAACGTAGCATTGAAATAGGTACCAGTATTAATAAGTAAAAGGTATAGCAATCCTGAAACAGGTACCTGGAAGAATCATAGGATTCCGAAAGAAAAAAAGTTATAAATTGGATGCAATAATCCCTACCAGTTAGCACCATTATTGTTATGTGAAACTAAAAGATATATCATAGAATAGTAGGAAGAGGGTTACTTTTGTAGTCAGAAGGTGATTCCAGTCCTGTTTATAGCACTTGATGGTTGTGCAACTCTGACTAAGTTCTCACTATGATATATACACTCATCTAATTCTCTATTTCCTCTCCTATAAAAATTAATGTTACTAATACTTGCGCTTTCCACCTCAAAGGACTTTGTGGAAAGCATTGTTGTCATCTTAAAATGCGATATAAATGGGAATTATGATTATTCAAGAAGGAATAGTATAAAAATGTCTTTGGTATACTTCTTAGGTATAACAACAGATATCTCAATTTTTAAAAATCTGCTTGTTTCATATGAAACTGTGATCTTTTAGAATAATATCCACACTCCTTACTTGAGATTCAAGGCCTTCTATAATATGGAACATTCTTGTTTTCAGCCTATTTCATCCTACTCTGCACATGCAGTCAAACTGAACTACCTGGATAACTTTTGTAAACTTTTAGTACTAGAAGTATTAGAACTTTTAGTATTAGAAGTAGCTACTTCTGCTATTTTGTGCATACCACTCTCTATGCCTGGAATACCCTTCCTGCACCTCATCTCTGCTTTTGAAATCCTATCTAGTCTTCAAAACCCAATTCAAATGACACCTCTTTCGGGAAGTCTTCCTTGACCCACTTCCATTAAAATTATTTTTTTTCTTCTTACCGCTGTGTCACTTGTGCTCTTATTCTATTCTACAATATACTTATTGCATATTTATTTAATAATATTGCATGTTTTTGTATTCATTATCTGACTTATCTTCCTCCCAATAGGAATTCCATATGGACTTAGTATTCTCCTCATTGCTTACAATAGTGCTTTCTAGACAGAAAACAATGGATTCTTGATAATAAATAGTTGTTGAATCAATGAATGAACACGTTTTTATGGCTCAATTTTGAGCTTCTTTTACTTATGTGCTGCATAAATCTCAGTTTCCTTATTTAAATTGAGAGGTACAGAGAGTGGTGTGAGCAACATAGCAGAAGTAGCAAAGAGCTAGAAGTTTACAAAAGCTATCCATGTAGTTCACTTTGGCTGAATATGAAGAGTAGGATGAAATAGACTGAAAATATAAAAAGGTTTCAGATTACAGAGGACCTTGAATCCCAAGTAAGATGTATGGATATTACTCTAATCATAACAATGAGCCTTTGAAGGGTTTGAAGCAAAGGAATAAAACAATCAGATATGTGTATAAGGAAGATTGATCAGATGGTATTATGAAGGACAGATTATATGGGAGAGCGACCGAAGGTGGAGAATTCCATTAGGAAGTCATTGCAGTAGACCAAGATGTTAATGGAAGCCTGTATTTAAGTGGTGGCAATGGGAATAGAGCTAGGACTAGGAGGAGATTGATTTGAGGATCTTTTGGACTAGATGACTGATCAGATATGGGAGGAGAGGAGGAGGAGGGAATTAAAGATAACATTAAGGTTTTATGAGGGAAAGGGTGACTTGGGGAATAATGGTAACAATGATAGAAACATTGAAGTCAAGAAGAGATTTTGAGGAAAAATGATAATTTTAGTTTAGATATGGCAATTTTGAAGTGTTGCCAGGACAGCCAGGTGAGTTTTTATTGAGAAATTAAAAAATAAGTAAGTGAACTATTAATGTAATTAATAAAGAAATATCACCTTTAATGGAGGATATGTAAATACTTACTATTCCTTCGATTGATAAATTTATTTCAAGTTTATCAGTATGTGTTAATGAAGGTTTCTTCTTATATAGTCACCAAATTATTCTGAAGATTACCAATAAGTAACCCTTAAAAACTAAATTAAACTGGATTAGAAACATATAACTAGAAGGAACCATAGAGGTCATCTAGTACAACCTCCTTATTTTACAGATGAGGAAACAGGTGCAGAGAAATGAAGTGACTTTCAAATAGTTTACATTGTCATTATACTAGATTTCACACAAACAGACTGTATATTTCATTTGTGTTTGCCATTCTTGACTAAAGGTTGAGCACTGGCTGCTGTTCCCAGCAGGGAAGAGCAATTAACAAATACACTGAGATCAGCATTTCATCTCAGTGCCTTGGCATTCAATGAATGTCTATTTGCTTTTCTGTTCCATGATAACTTTTTTTTTTTAGTGAGGTAATCGGGGTTAAGTGACTTGCCCAAGGTCACACAGCTAGTATGTGTCAAGTGTTGGGTCTGAGGCTGGATTTGAACTCATGACTTCAGGGCTGGTGCTCTATCCACTCCATGATAACTTTTGAAGGAATGTATTGAGTTATACCTAAATCTTGTACACTGATAAAAATTATCAAATAATAGCTTCAGTTCAACTTATAGTTAGTACAATGTGCTTCCTGAAATAAAATGGAAAATTATAGAAAGCTTCAAATTATTGCATTTGTTCAAGTTTAATATCTTTCAGGTGAAATTCAGTATATGAGCAGGTATCACACAGTGTTTTTGCACTGGAGGTCTAGAGTTCACTGAGTAGTGATTCTAATCATAAGCATATTTGGAAGTATACTTGGAAGCTGTCTCTTCAAAGAGTTGAAATTTATCTATTCCTTAATTCTAATTATGATTCTTTTGTCAAAGGGAAACTACTGGGGAAAATAAATGAGTTATTTAACATATCTTACATATTTCAATGATGTAACAGCCAGGATTCAACTTAATGTAACCATACAGTATTTTAAAGTTAAAAACATTTTTAAATACTTCCCACTGTGCAAGAAGAGTCATCATAGACACAAAATTAAGTTAGCATAAGTAATATTAAGTTTAACATTCTTACCTCCAAACTGACTTAATGTCCTAAAAAGTGAGAATTAATAAGAATAAGTCTTTCCATAGTGATAGAATTAATAACTAGCTTCTTTAAGGGAAATATATATATATATATATATATATATATATATATATATATAAAGTCTAATATCTGGTATGCAGATATTTCCTACTTTTTTGGTGTGCACAGGTGAGAACAGAGTAGTCTGTATCTTCTCTGGATGGGACCCAGCAGAACCATTCACTTTAGGCAATCTATGCTGTGCTTTCTTAGAAAAACTCCTTGCATTATGATGTTCTAAAAACAATCAAGACATAAGTGGGTATGTTGCATTCATTGTCCCTTTAGTAGGTGTACCTGAAACATGTAAGAATAAAATGAGAAATTATCTGAATTTCTGGTATGTGTCTTTTTATTATTGATATACAACACTGAGTTATTATTGATAACTAAGTTAGTGTTGTGCTTTTTAGTAGGAACTTTTTGCTACAAAATTTAATCACCATGGTCAGGGGAGGTGGCCAGTTTTATTTCAGAGCGAGGCCAGAAGTGGGAATCGTTTTTTTCTGCTTTGAGCCACTGATTGATTCAGTGAACAAAAATAAAGTGTCATATTAGTAAAAATCAACTTAATTAAAATACACAATGGTCCCTTCCTCTTAAGTGAGGAACAAGGGCTATAGGATTCATCAACCAATGTATAAATAATAACAGTATATTTCAATTTTATATTATAACTAATTAATCAATGGGGAAGAGGAAAAGAAGACAAGACAAAAGGGTAAAACAGAAAAGGAAAGGCAAACACATAACTGCAGAATCATGAAGAAAAATAGCATAACAGAAAAAAGAGAGCACCCAAAGAGAAAAAAAGAACAGTACAATAAACGCTGATATATTCACACATGATATACATATAGAGATAATGAAAAGGACACACAGATATGCAGAAAAGGTTATTATTTTTATAAATATCCAAGAAGTCACTAAGAAGTCACAGAATGGATATTAGCTTTTTTAAATGGCATTTTAATATTCAAGTAGAAATATTGAAAGACAAAGAAATTCTGAGTTAATAAACTGTGAGATTAAAATGTTGAATCCATTTGAGTTGTCTCAACACAAAATTGGTATTAACAAATTTAACTTCTATATTTTTATGTATTTTTCTTTACACTTAAATTTTTGTTTTCTAATATGCTTTTTAAGGTTGAATTACCCACCCATACTTAAAAGCAATTTAACTATATGACTAATTTTCATAAGTATAATTTTAACCTTAGTGGAAATATTTCTGGAAACTGCTTCACTTATTTAAAAATCATAATTATATTGAACAGAAACTTTGAATCATGGATAGTAGTCACTATCCATGATTTTTTTTGAAACTTTGTGAAATGATATATAGATGCAATATCCTGCGAGATGAAAGGCTTTCAGCTTTCAAATGTATTTATAAAAGAGAAGTTTCAATCATTTCCCTTGATTCTTTTGCTTTTCAATGCTACTCAGATGTGTTTCGTTATGAATAATTACATGTTTGGGTATACCTCCCAGAGTGAGTTATGTGATATATGAATTTTTAAGTCTCTAACATGTAATATAGATATGTAGATCACAGACCCTAGGATTTAGATCTCATTTTAAAACTTATCTATTCCAAAATCTTATTTTACAGAGAAGGAAACTGAGGCCTCTAATAGGCTACAATTCTCCCAAAGCACTTAAACATAACTTAAAATTTTACCTTTTTTATTTATTTTAGTTATGACATAGTAATTTATACCTTTCGTATGCCTCACAGGTATGAGGTACTTAATGTTTGTTGAAGATTCAATTAGGGTCAAGTTAGAGTGTTTCCTCTATATCTTCTAGTTAGATCCCCAAGTATAGGGGAAAATTCTAGAATCTTAATAAAAAAGTGATTTTAAAAAAACAACATATTCATTTAAACATACAAATTATTTTGTTCATAGTTTTAGAAAAAAAATTTCCAAACTTAGTAATGGTGCTTGTATGATGCCTATCAGCTTCATTATTTTTAATCCAACTTGAGACCCTTCTTAGAATTTGGATAGGTTATATCTGCAACAGCCAAACTGAATTTGGGTATGTCTAACTTCCTACTTGAACTACTATATATAACTCCCCTACTATTTCATAGCAAATGGTAGACTCAGATATTTTACACTATTAAGACCCTACTAGAATTCTTCAAGATAAACACTTGCTATTTGGCATTCCCATGGGTGGAAACCAAACAGTTTTCCAATCCCTGCATAAGAACAATAGCAGCTCTATTGCTTTGAGGTGGGGGTGAGGGGCAAAGTTGAAAGTCATTACATGCAACATAACACAAAGGCAAAGGAAGTGCTAACAACTATTGCTTTAGTCTGAAATTCTGTTTTCCTTGACTAGGAAATTATAGGGGGAAAATTTAAAGAGGTCTATAAATTTGCAGGTTAAAGGGCTTACATAAGAATAAATTATTTAAAAACAGGTTGATAATTAGTCTGATTGTTTAAAAAAAAAGTCTCAACTTTCAAACTAATGTCCAGCTCACTTTATTGCATAGTTATATCAGCTCTCCAATTCAATTTAATCCAACAAATATTATTAAGTGCCTACTGTATGATAGCCATTGTATTATTTTATATCTGATAACTTAAGGGAAAGAAGAGCAAGACATTCCTTTACACAACTTCAAGGAACATAAATTATTTCTAAGCCACAATGTTTACATTTTTCAGAAACCATACCTTCCTATTAAGCCTTAGAATGTAGTATTCTTCTTGAATGCTGATTTTAGAATATTTTTTTCTTACTAGAAATTACAAATAAACTGAATAATGAATTTAACTCCAACATTAGATTTTGAACAAAAGCTCACCATACCAACAACTCATCAATATGGAAGCCCCTATTTAACCCGAATCCAGGTTATTTTTGCTTTTGTTTTTATTTTTTGATGAACATACATTTAAATATCAATGAAATTTCAAGAGAGACTTAGTTGCTTAGTTTTAGAGTAATCCCAATAACCAGTTTTGAATTTAGGTTTGCAAATGGCCAAAATTAATTATTTGGACAATACTAAATCCAGGTCTTTATTGATACTAAATATGTGCTCATTTCAATTAAAAAAAAAACACAAGTATTGGTTTCTTACCCCACAGGAGATTAGAGTCAGAAAATTACAAGAAAGGCTTAAAAAGGCAGATTAATAACAAGAATAATAACTAACATTTATGAGTTATTACAGCTAGCACTTATATAGTGCTGTAAGATTTGCAAATTGTTCCACAAATATTGTCTCATCTTCACAATAACTCTGAGAGGTAGGCGCCAGTTTCCATGCTAGGCTTATAGGAAATAAAGTCAAAAATGAAGCAGTCTTTAGCCTCATGGAGCTTGCCTACTATATTAAGGTTTACATATGAATGGCACTTTGAAGAATGCCAGGCGACTCATTGTCATCCACCTCCAAATATTGTCAATGGGCAATACACACGAGCTACTCAAGAATTTTTTTTTACTTACAGATAATCAGTGAGATATTCATGGGATAAAACATAATCACTTATTGGAAATGAATTCATCCATTGTAGTACTAAGAATTAAAAAATACTCTTGACTCAGAGAATGATAGATTCTCCAAAGGAGGAGAGGAAGGAGGGACTAAGCATTTATCTCTGTGCTAAGCACTTTACAAATGTTATCTCATTTGGTCCTCATAACAGCCCTGCAAGGTAGCTGCTGTTATTATCCCCATTTAACAGTTGAGGAAATCAAGGTAGAGGGAGGTTAAGTGACTTGCTTAGGGTCACACAGTTAGTAAGTTTCTGAAGTTGGATTTCAACTCTATTCTTCCTAATTCCAGGCCCACCACTCTATCCACTGTGTCATGTAGCTGTAAAAGATGAAATTTGTAATGCTAGAGATGTTAAACCTGTAATCCTTTAGTTGCCTTTTCTTGTTCCTCATTCTACATGACCTCTTTGAAGCTATTGACATTATTGATCAACTTCTCTTCCTTGATACTTTCTTCTCTCTAATTTTCAGGACATCACTCTCTCCTGGTTCTCCTCCTACCTATCTGACCAATCTTTCTTTGGCTTCATCTTCATCTAGATCATGTCTTCTTTTTTTTCCTATCACAATTTTAAAAATTATATTTAGATATTACAAAAAAACAAAGGACAAAATCCACCCCTTTAAAGCACACAGTGCAAAATGGAAGCACCTCATTGTTTCAAAGGTGCAAAATCAAAAAATGTGTAAGCACAATAAATGTACTCAAAATTATTTTAAATAATATTTCCTGCTATATTGTATTTAAATGATACATAAATCAGGTTATAGCAGATTTGAGAGAGGAAGAAATCAGTTTTTTATTACAACTTTAACTATAAATAAATGAGGAATTTTGTTCTGGTACCTTTTGAAAGTTCTTCAATATCTATGTCTTCTGTTCTTTTCTTTTTGGAGAAACATTGCATTGTAAGGCTGCCACCTTAGGTCATATCTTCTAACCACAGGAACAGCTGTAGGTGTCCCTCAGGGTTCTGTCCTGTCTGTTCTGACTTCTTTCTCCTTCTACACTACTTTATCTGGTGATCATCTCAGTTCCCACGGACTTAATTGCAATGTTTTATTAATTTATTTTTAGTTTTCAACAATCACTTCCATAAGCTTTTAAGTTTTAAATTTTTCTCCTCCTCTCTCCCCCACTCCCTCCTCAAGATGGTGCACAATTTGATACAGGCTCTACATTTACATTCCTATTAAACATATTTTCACATTCGTGATGCTGTAAAGAACAATTAGAACCAATAGGAGGAACCACCAGAAAGAGGAAACAAAACAAAACAGAATAAAAAAAATAGAAAATAGTGTGCTTTGATCTGCATTCAAACTCCATAGTTTTTTCTTTGCATGTGGATAGTGTTTTCCATCATGAGACCTTTGAAGATGTCATAGATGCTTGCATTGGGGAGAAGAGCTAAGTCTAGCAAAGCTAGTCATCACACAACATGGCTGTTACTGTGTACAATGTTCTCCTGGTTCTGCTCACTTCATTCAGCATCAGTCCATACAAGTCTTTCCAGGTTTTTCTTAAGTCTGCCTGCTCATCATTTCTTATAGCACAATAGTATTCCATTACATTCATAACACAACTTGTTCAGCCATTCCCCAATTGATGGGCATCCCCTCTATTTCCAATTCTTTGCGCCCACAGAAAGAGCTGCTATAAATTTTTTTGTACATGTGGGTCCTTTGGGATCTCTTTGGGATACAGCCCTAGAAGTTGTATTTCTGGGTCAAAGGGTATGCACATTTTTATAGCCCTTTGGGCATAGTTCCAAATTGCTCTCCAAAATGGTTGGATCAGTTCATAACTCTACCAACAATGCATTAGTGTTCCAATTTTCCCACATCTTCTCCAGCATTCATCATTTTCCTGTTTTGTCATGTTGGCCAATCTGATAGGTGTGATGTGGTACCTCAGAGTTGTTTTGATTAGCATTTCTCTAGTAAATAGTGATTTAGAGCATTTTTCATATGACTATAGATGACTTTAATTTCTTCATCTGAGAACTGCCTGTTCATGTTCTTTAACCATTGACAATTGGGGAAGACTGTAAACTTCTTGAGGGCAGAGACTGTCTTTTGCCTTCTCTTGTATCCCCAGGGCTTAGCATAGTACTTGAAACATAGTAGGTGCTTAATAAAATGTATATTGATTGATTGACTTAATTAGTTGCCTTTTGCCCTAAATGTTTTAAGCCAAAATGGTCTACTAGCTATTCCTCATACAAGACATTATATCTTTCTGTGCTATTGTACAAGGTTGTATTCTCTTTCTATCTTCACCTCTTGGAATCCTTATCATCCTTCAAAGCACAGCTCCAGTACCACTTGCTACATGAGACCTTTCCTGATTGCTCATGTTTTAGTGTGCCCTACCTCTTGAAATTATTTTGTATTTCTTTGTTATTTACTCACTTGTGTCCCACTTGACCCCTACCAGTAGAAAGTAAGCTGTCTAAAGACAAGAGCTGGTTCCTTTAAATTTTTGCATCCCTTATACCTACCTCAGAACCTTGTTACACTGAACTGAATGGAAATCTAGCTGTTGACTATTCTAGAGGTAAGGACTTGGAACAAATTACCTCTTCATGTTCTTTCTAACTCTGACCTGTAAGCATTTTCCTCAGATACAAAAGGAGTCTGTTTCTATAATAAAATATATAATAGTTAATAACACCAAAATTTTATGTTATCAGGTAGTGAATATTCAGCAGTAAAGGAAATTCTAAATAATAATTAAAAGATAATAACTTCATAAAGTTTCAGTTCTCAATTTACAATATCTATCCTGCCTATCTTTCCCTTCTAATACATTCTCTAATCTAGGCCCTCACCACCCACCAAACTTGAACTATTTAATTGGCTTCCTAGCTGGTCTCCCTGATTGTAGCCTTCCCTACCACCAAATATCATTAATGTAGCCTAAATACCACTTCCATAATATCACCCCCTTGGCTAAAATATCTATTGTTTATTGCCTTAGATCTAAATACGTAAGCCTGGCTTCCATTGTCCTTGTAACCTGGCTCCATCCTATTCATAGAACCAGTGCAAACCCTCCATTTTACTCAGGCAGCTCTTCTCTCTCAAAACCCATGCTCATTCTTACCTTTGTGGTTTGGATCATGCTGTTCCCACCACCTGGAAGGAGGTAGCTAAGTGGTGCAGTGGATAAAGTATTAAGCCTCAGGAAGACCTGAGTTCAAGTCTCATGTGACACTGTGTGACCCTATCATTTAAGTCACTTTATTTCTTTCTGCTTTGGTTTCTTCATCTGTAATAATAATACCTACCTCCCAGGGTTGTCATGAGCATCAAATGAGATATCTGTAAAGCGCCTGGCATGTTTTTGTTATTGTTCAGTTGTTAAGTCATATCCAACTCTTCATGATACCATTTGGGACTTTCTTGGCAAAGATACTGGAGTGGTTTGCATTTCCTTCTCCAGCTCATTTTGTGAATGAAAGCTATCACCAAAAAAATGAAGAAGGAAAAGACTAGAGCCCTGAGAGACCTAGAAGGAAAAGACCTAGAGCTCTATGGTACCATAGAGGAAAAACCTCTGTTTCTTGGGTGGTAGCAGTTTTAAACATTTTAATCTTAATATTCCTAGTTGTTGCAATATAGTCCAACTCAATGGGATTGATTAGATGCTAAAATTGTTTGATAAGTCTAATATTGTACTGTATGTGCCACATTGAGGGCAGTGCAAAAGCATATGATAAGTTTTCAATAAATGTTGATGATTATGTGATTGATTGGAGCTTAGAATTTTTATTTATCCATGTGCCATGGATCATTATGAAGAATATGCAAATAGTAACCAACAGATTTGCAGCAACAACATTATGGAACTGGGGATTGAGTTTTATGTGCTGGCCATCTAGAATTTGATTTCACAACCAGAGGAATTGACACTAGTGTTATTTAAATTGCAAAAAGATTAACATGATTTAGCATGTGAAAAATTTAGAAATACAACACCTACCAGTACTTATTACCCTCCTAAAACCCAGATAAAACCTGTAAATTTGACGCTTTGGTTATACCTTTGTTCCATAAGTCAAGTAATGTTTTGTGCAGAGTGTATTTTTCCCAGATGATTTTATAGCCATTTTCTACTTTCAAAATGAACCTCATTTTCATCTCAAACCACATGCCCAGTAAATTAACCGACTATTTGTTTAATATAGTCACTAACATGAATAATGTCACTCCTTTGGTTATTAGGTAGTGGCAAAAGATCAATATAACTATCTATGGTTTCCAAAATGGCTCTTCTGTTTCCTGGAGTAAATACATTTCCTTGTTACTACTAAAAGGAATTGATATTAAATTGTAATGTAAATTTTGCAGATGAAGGAAAATCTCCGTCTTGGTCTCAGCTGGAAGAGAATACTGCTGCTCTGGAAAGAAATGATTTTAATGCCAGCTTCTCTACTGCATCTATTTGCTGCATTGGGTGCACTGCAGTAAAGCTGTACAGAGTAGAACTCGCCCATCATTCGCTCGGCAGTTTTGTAGTACAAATGTATACCCTTCCATTCTTATGATTGCTAATGAAGAAGAATTATAAAAATTAGACAGATTAACTGTGCCTTTGCTTTTGTTGATGTGTTGAATATGATTCTGTAAAACACTATTACATGAAATAGAATATAATGTTTTGAAAGAAATTAATTTTAAGGAAGCATGTTATTTTATGTAACCCTCTTCAGGAAACAAATGTTATGGTTAGTTCTTGATTGTCTTTCCCGATAAATCAAACAAAAGATTCCAGATTTGTATCTATATCTCTATCAGCTTTGGAAGGTATTTGTGTACTGATGCTTGAATGAAGGTGTATCCAACCGTCTGGAGTTCGATACCAGTGATTGTAAAACCTAAAAGCTGAAGGTGACCTCAGAGGCCACATAGTCTAGCTCATCCCTGAACAAAAATTCCTTGAACAACATCCCCCGAAAGTGGTCATCCATACTACTTGAAGATCTCCAACAAGGAAAAAATAACTACTTCCTGCTTTTGGAAAGTTCTAATTATTGGGAAGTTTTGGGGTTTTTTTCCCCTTACATTGATTCTAAATCTTTCTCCACCTTCTACCCATCATTGCTCCTATTTCTGCCCTCTGGGATCAGACTTAAGAAGTATTATTCTTCTTTTAAATGAAATCTTCCAAATACTTGAAGAAAGCTATCATATGTCCCCTAAGTGTTTTCTCCACTCTAAACACACCCATTTCCTTCATCCAATTCTACCATAGTATATACTCCAATTCTCTCTTAGTTGACCTGTTATAGATATACTCCCAGTTGATTGTGTGGGATAACCAGAACAAAACATGATACTCCACTTGTGACCTAAACAAATATTGCCACAAAAGGAATTGCCACAACAAAAAAAATATTGCCTTCCTCATTCTGAACACTATCTCTTTCTCAATGAAACTTAGGACAGTATTAGCTTTTTTTTTTTTAATTGCCACATCACATAGTTGGCATTCATTGAGGTTGCAATTTACTAAAACCCCTTTTCACATGAAATTTTGCCTAGTCATGCCTCCCTGTCATGTATTTGTGAAGTTGACTTTTTGGACTTTAGCATACAACTTCACATCTATCTAAGTTAAATCCCATGTAGCTTGACTCAACTCATTATTCTAGTTGCTGAGATTTTTCTAGATCCAGACTTTGCCTCTAGGCAAATTAGATATACTTTGTGTTTTCTGCCTGTAGCAGCCTTAGGTTGGGGTACCCAAAGGATTCATCATTATCTTCTCAGGGCTCTAGGGGTAACTTTGAAGGATTGTGACTTCTAGCACTTTAACTCCTGAGGCCCCATTTGATGTGCTTCCCATTATCCATCAACCAGTTGAACTTCATTAGAATTTGGAAAAGAGGTTTACTGAGAAGGTATAGCAAGAAGAGTTGAAACAAAATATTCCCCCACACTCCTTTGCACACACAAGATCCCTAAGGAGAATGGGTTCAAAATTAAAATGCCATTTTAATGAGTCACAGTTGCATATGTGGTAAAGGGGGATCTTCCAACTTTTGGCCCTGGGAGGAGCCTTCCTCCCTTCCGGGAATTTTCATGAAATTCTTCTAGGTAGCTCTCTGCTGGACTGCAAGAATCAGTGCCTTTCTTAATCTATAGCCAGTACTTCTCTTAATCAGGAGTTATAGTCCCTAACTATTGCTGCTATTGTCCTCCAGTGACAGTCTTTCTTCATCTTTTTGTAGATACTTCCTCTATTATCAACTATACTTCTCTAGCAACCACTACTACCTCCTCCTGTCACTGGTGGGGCGGTCTTTCCACATCTGTCTGTAGTGTTTCCTCTGCCATAAACCAAAGCCGTTGGTGACCACTGATACCAGCTCCAACAACTTTGAAACTAATTCAGTTTGCTGGTGAGAACTCTTGAGGGACCTCTTGATTTTCTGAACTCTCACCAGGTTGTTTAAGCACGTCCATCTTAAAATACTCATTTACCTAAGGTCAGGAAAGAATAAACGCATGCACAAAAGCAGCAATATGTGCTCATGGGCACAGAGTGGTAAGATGGAGAAGTGTGGCCAACTGCACCTTCCCCATCTGGTAGATCAAAGTAGTCCTCCTAACTCTAAGACACCAAGAAAGAAAAGGGGCCAATAGAAATAGATCACTACTTATGTATGCATATTCCATTCCTGCCTAGCAACTCCTAAGTCTGCAGGCCTTCCAACAACTCAGCTAATAAGAATACTTTTTGTCATCACAAAATACCAGCCCCTTCGTCACAAAAGTCTGGACATGGACTTTCAAAAGTCCACAAGTTGGATTGGAGCCAAGTAGAGAATATCTGTGCATGCCTAGTAGGAAGGACAAATCAGAACATGTTCCCTCTGTTACATGAAAATTTGAAAAGCATAGCTTCTATGCTTTCGCTCTAGTTATTTGGTAAACACATTAAATAGCACAGATCCCTGATTAATGTGTGTTTATGAGAAAGGGACATACAGACAGAAAATGAGTCAGAGACAAGAAGAGAAGGAGAAGGAGAAGAGAGAGGTAAGAAAGGCAATAAGTGCTACTGGAGTGAAGAAAAGAAGAGATCTCTATCACTGTAGATGAGATTGAGGAAGGCTTCACTGAGTGGGTGGCACTTGATCTTGGCTTTAAAGATTCTTTTTAAAGAGAGCTTTAAATAACAAAGTTTCCTACATTCCTACTCTGTGTTAAAAGCCAGAAATGGAACTTATCTCAGAACAAAACATTGTTCTATCTCTCTTGGCTCTTAAAGCAGAGGACTTGAGTTCAAATCTCATCACTGTCATAGTACCTCTGGGACCTTGGACCAAGGTCTTTCTGGGCTTTAATTTTCTTGTCTGAAAAATGAAGGGATTGAACTAGATAGAAGGCCTCTAATGTCCTGTCCAGCTCCAAATCTGTGATCACTATGACTCATACCTGTTTCCTTTTGTGTATTAGAGGAATCATATGAGTGTTTCAAGGTCATTGTTACATGTAGTGGCTTCATTTCTCCCATCTCTTAAACCCCATTCTTTCTTTTTTCTTTGAAGGGATAAAGGCTTCAGGCATAAGTTAGTACAAAAAAAAGTAAGAAGTTAGTGATTGGAGAAGAAAATACTTCTTGGTGAAAATCCACAAAGTAATGCTTCAAGTCAGGATAAAGAATAGTTAAGTAGGGATGTTGATTGTGAACAAAGAACGAAATGGCTTTATCCATAATTTATTTCCACCACCCCCTACTCCCAAGAAGAAGAGATCATAAATCCCAAAACTTTTTGTGAATGTTTGTATTAAAACAGGAAAGACTTTGAAATATAGATATAATATACACTAATGTGTTTTGGTGGGACCATGAATTGGTCTAATCATTCTGGAAAGCGGCTTAGAACTATTCCCCTCTACCTCCCCCCCAAAAAATCACTAAACTGTACTACCTTTTAACTCAGTGATACTATTTTTAGAGAATAAAGAAAAAGGAAATTCTATGAACTATAATCTTTTTTTAGTAAGAAAAAAAAACTAAAAGGATGCCCACCTATTGATGAGTGGCTAAATCAACTATGGTATATGAATATAATGAAATATTGTTGCAATATAAAAATGACCAAAAAAATAGTTTCCAAGGTAACTGGGAAGTCAGAGAATCAACAAACATTTATTAAACATTTACTATGGGCCAAACTAAGTGCTGGAGATAAAAAGAAAGATAAAAGACAATCCTTGCTTTCAGGGAGCTTACCATCTAATAGGGGAAATAACATGCAAATAACTATGTACAAACAAAATATGTACGAGATAAATTAGAGATAACCAATAAAGGGGCTGCTAGGTGTCACAGTGAATAGAGTGCTGGGCCTGGAGTCAAGAAAATTCATCTTGCTGATTCAAATCTGTTCTCAGACACTTACTAGCTGTGTGACCCCGGGCACTCAGTTTTCTCATCTGTAAAATGAGCTGGAGAACAAAATGGCACCCCAAATGAAGTCACGTGGAGTCAGTCAGGACTGAAATGATTAAACAACAACAGAGGGAAGGCACTAACATTAATGGGAATTATGCAAGACTTCTTGCAGAAAGTGGGATTTTAGCTGAAACTCAAAGGCAGTGAAGCTAAGAGGTGGTGATAAGGAAGAAGAATATTCTAAGAATGGGGGACAGGACTGAAAATGACATAAGTCAGTAAGTAGAATGCTTAGTTCAAGGAATGGCAAAGAAGCCATTGCCATTAGATCGTAGAACATATGGAGGAGGGAGAAAGAAGATGTAAGAATAAAAAGATGGGGAGAGAATAGGTTATAAAGTGATATAAAAAGGCAAATAGGATTTTAAATTTGATGCTGGAAACAATAGAGAGACATTGCTATTGATTGAAAATGGGATGTAAAATGGTCAAATTTGCACTTTAGGAAAATCAATTTGAAAGGTGAATGGAGGAAGGACTGGAGGGCAAAGAGACTTGAGGCAGGAAGATGAACTAGAAGACTATTACATTAATTCAGGCATAAGGTGATAAAAACTTGAACCAGATTAGTGGCAGTCTCAGAGGAGAGAAGGAAATGTATACAAGAGGAATTGTGAAGGTAAAAATAAATAGAAATTGGCAACAGACTGGATATTGAGGTTGAAAGAGAATAAAGTGTCAAGGATGCCACCTAGGTTGTGAAACCTAAGTGAACCATGGGAGGTTATGAGCCTGTGGATAGTGGTACTCTCTATAGTAATATGAAAATTAAGAAGATGTGAGGGTTTAGGCCTGCAGGGGTGGGAAACCTGTGACCTTGAGGCCACATGTGGCCCTCTAAGTCCTCAAGAACAAATTTGTTCTGTGAGGTTTGGATTCAGTTCAAAGGCTACACTTGGGGACCTAGAGGGCCACATGAGGCCTCAAGGGCACAGATTGACCACCCCTGGAATGATAGACTTTGATTTTAGACATCTTGAGTTTAAGATGTCTATGAGATATCCAGTTTAAAATGTCCAATAGACACTTGCATATACAAGACTAGAGGTCAGGAGAGAGGTTAGGGCTTGACAAATAAATCTGAGAATCATCTATATAGAAGTGATAGTTGAAATTACGGGAGCTTATGAGATCAACAAGTGAAATAGTATAGAGGGAAAAGAGAAGAGGGCCCAGGATAGAACCTTGGGGTAAACTCATAGTTAACAGGCATAACATAGATGAAGATCCAGCAAAAGAGACTGAAAAGTCAGACAGATGGGAGGAGAACCAGGAGAGAGCAGTGCCAAGAAAACCCAGAGAAATGGAAGTATCAAGGAGAAGAACACGACTGACAGATCTGAAGACTGTAGAGAGATCAAGAAGGATGCAGATTAAGAAAAGGCCATTCGATGTGGCAAGTAAGGTATCATTAATAACTTTGGGGAGAGCGGTTTCAGGTGAATGATGAAGTTGAAAGTAAGACTGCAGGGAGTTAAGAAGGGAATGAGAAAAAAGAAAATGGAGTCATCAATGGTAGAGAGCCTTCTCTAGAAGCTTAGCCAGAAAAAGGAAACAAAATGTAGGATAATAGCCACCAGGGAATGGATAAATCAAGTAAGGAGTTTTTGAGGATACAGGATCCCTGGGCATGTTTGTAGGTAGTAGAGAAGCAGTCAGTAGTCAGAGATATAGTGAAGATAAGTGAAAGAGTAGGAATGATAGAGGAGACAGTGTCAAAGAGAAGATAGAATGGAATAGGATCACTTGTGCATATGATATGTTTTGTCTTGGCAGGTAGAAGGGCTACCTCTTAATATGAAACAGGAGTGAAGGAGAAAGTGGAGAAGGCATATTAGTGATGTTAGGTGAAGAGAAGGGGAGAAAAAGGAGTTCACAGTAAGTGGCCTCTTATTTTTTTCAGTGAAGTATGAGGCAAGGTTCTGAGGTGAGCTCGTGAGGCAGAGGGAAACCATGGGAGGGTTCAGGGGGGATGAAAGGGTTTAGCAGAGCTGCCATGATGAGTGGGATCATTAATGAATTAGAATGGTAAAAAATAATTTTCTTGCTACAGTAAGGACCATTTGAGATTATGTAACATAAAATTGTAGTGGACCCAATTAACATAATTTAATTCTTTTCTCCAACTTTTTTCAGTCATGCATGCGTAGGAATGAAGGCAGCAGATGGTGGGAGTTATCTAGGACTGAGGCTTGGCAGAGCAAATTCTTCAACAAAATAAAGGGGCAAAGGACTTGAGAGAAGAGGACAGGGTACAATTGAACTGGAAAGATTAAGGGTACAATATCTTTGTGTATAGCTAAGGTGGGGAGAAGGATTAGATCATGTGAAATGAATAAATTGAGGAACTGGAATGTTAGGGTGTTGGAAAAAGTATCATGCCATATGACACTTTTCAATTCCCTTTGTTCAGATCCCTTTGTTGTGAAGGCAGGAGTTGGGGAGAAGAGAAAGACTGCAACTAGGCACCAGAATCTTTATTGAGTGATAAATAAGAATTATATGAACCTCAAAGGTGGAGAGGTAACTGAGTGATGGTGATAAAGAGAAAGCCTGGAAGTGGCAATGGGGAGTGAGGAGTATTCTAACTCCCCCACAATAACCAATGAGTCAAAGGTATGAGTGAAGGTGCAACCAGTTCTTAAAAGGATAAAAGTCATGTGATCAGGAACAAGTCAGGTCTCAGTGAGTTCAAGAACATGGAAGGAACAGAGGAAAAAAAAAAACATTTGAAGATAAAAACTAGTTGGTTGTCTATGGAGCAGGCATTCCAGAGAGCACAGCTTAAAAAGTAAGTGGGTCCTTGCACAATGACTAACTTTGATAGACAGCTCTTCTCAGCAATGCAATGATCTAAGGCATCTCCAAAAGTCCCATGATGGAAATTGCTATCCACATCCAGAGAAAGAACTATGGAGTTTGAATGCAGATTGAAGCATACTATTTGCTCTTTTTTTTTTCTTCTGTTTTGTTTTGTTTCTTCTTTCTTGTGGTTTCTTTTACAGGTTCTAATTCTTCACAACATGATTAATGTGAAAATATGTTTAATAGGAATGTACATGTAGAGCTTATATCAGATTTCACACCATCTTGGGGAGGGAGGGAGGCAAGGAGAGGGAGAAAATTTAAAACTCGAAAACTTTTGGAAGTGATTGTTGAAAACTAAAAATAAATTAATTTTTTTAAAAAAAGGAAGTAAGTGGGTAAAGGTGAGGTGTGGTATTGGAAGGGTTGGGTTGAGGGGGATGGGAATAAGAGAACAGTTAGCGAAGGATGAAGAGCAGGGTTTATATAAGGAAAGCCAAGGCTTCAGGAACATTGGGATGGGGAGGGTATAAGTGGAAGTATGTTAGTCATTGACAAAATACGTTTGGATAGTTTATCATTGTCCATTGGGGTTCAGCCTCAGGGTGGAGTAATCCCAGAGCTTCAGGAAACAGTGTGTAGTTGAAAATGGGGTGATTCCAAGTACAGGCAAGCTTTCTGTTGTGGAATTTGTATAGTCAAAGACAGTATCAAAAATGTAATACAGTGGCTGCCCTAGGATATCAGAAAGCCCTCCAGGGCAGGCCCTGGCAGACCACCTGTTGGTGAACTTGTGTGACTAGAGGTTATGCCTCTAAAGCCCCTTCGGCAAGGCACTTGCTGTGGAAGGTCCTATATGAATCAGTGATGAGCAAAGTAAGTAGAGCTAGAAGAATTTATATAATAACATTATAACGAAAAAACAACTTTTAAAGATCTAAGAACTTTCTTCAATGCAATGACAAACCAAAATTCCAGAGGAATGAAGATGAAGCCTGCTACACACTTCCTGACAAAGAGGTGATAGGACTCAAAGTGAAGAATAAGACATACATTTGAGGAGAATGGCCAAGAGGGAATTTGTTTTGCATACCTATGCATATTTTTTAAAAGGGTTTTCTTTTTCTTTCTTTCAGCTAGGGAGAGGGAAATGGAAAGGAAAGAAAATAAACATTTGTCATTTGAAAAAATAATAAAATTTGAATTTAAAAATACACAGGCCTAATTGAGATCACTTCTAGCCTGGATACATTAGCACATTGTTCAACATATAGATTTGAGCCACAAGAAAATATAGCCAACTAAAAAAATTCATCTTGTATGTTGAGTACATCTTTGTTCTTTATTCCTTCCCCTTCTCTTACCCCCAAGTATTAGTGACTTTACTGGCCTGAACCATGCATTGAATATGATCCATGTCAAGATTAAGGTCTTACGAATTTGGTATGTTCCTGAGCGTATTTGCTCACGTAGTTTAAAAGAACCAGAATAAAACCACTAGTGATAAACAGTGCCAGACCAACAAATAGGGTAGAGTTGAGTTTTAATGTGTTAATTGTACTAGGAGTAAATCAAAGAGACAGAACTTCAGAAGACAACAGACCCTATGGGCTCCGCTGGTAGCCACACACATATGTATGCAGGAAACCGTGTTATCATCAGTGCTGTTGTCACAGTGATGTTAATATAATTGGCTTGTCAGGTCATAATCAAGTGATTAGTTAAGGAATCTAGAGATATGGGTGCAATCCCTTGGTGGACCAGCTTTACTCTATTCCATGGTAATGAGACTGAAATCATGTCCCTCAATAAGCCAGTTTTCTAATATATGGATGAATCAATACAAATCCATCATCATGTTGCATTACCAGCATTTTCTATCGAATCATATCATTTTCCATTACATAATAATTTAGGTATATACTCTACTGATGGCTTCTGGGCAAGAACTTCATTTATGATCAAACAAAATATTTGCAAAGTACTTAGCAACCTTAAAGTGCTGTATAAATTCTAGTTATTATTATATAGATGAAGATGTTATCATAATAGCTCCTCTTTATACAGTGATATCTTAATAGATCATATTTACATAGGTCTACAGTTTGCAGAACACTTTCCTCGGTACAAGTCCATGAAGTATGTAGTGTATTATCTCCATTTCACAAATGAGGAATTTGAGGCTCAAGTGACTTGCTCAAGTCACAAAGTCAACTGATTAAAAATTTTAATTAAGCATCTACTCTTTGGAAGACAACAGACAGCATGGCATGATGGAGATAGGGCCAGCATTGACATAAGGACTTGGGTTCAAGTCCTGTCTCTTATACATAACTGCTTTGTGACTGAACCAATTAGTGCCTTAGGCAGCTCTTTAACACTATAAATTGTGGATGGTTTGCTCATCTGCCTCAGTGGAGTAATAGTACCACACTGGCAACGCCCCATCACCATTTGAGGAAAAGGTAACCAAAAAAGAGTGTTAGTCACCAGACATTCAAAGATCAGTCAATCAAAAAGTATTTATTAAGCACCTACTGTGCACAGGAGATCAAGTACAAAGAATGAAACAATCACTACTTTTACAGAACTTACATTCTAATGGGGAGGACAAGAAGTGACTGTGTATATATGTGTATGTGTGTATGTATAGCATAAATAGAAAGTAAACAAATTAAATATATATCAGAGTTAAATACAAGGTAGTTTGGGAGAGAGGGTCCTAGCAGTTGTGGAGATCAGGAAAATATATGTGTAGACAGGTCTTAGTGAAATAGGATTTTGATCTGACAAGCCATAGAGATTCTCTAATCCACTTTATACATGAGAAAACTAGAGACCGTAAATGTTGAGCAATTTGTCAATGTTCCACGATTACAATGAACAATAATAACCGACATCACTTTTAAAATTAACAAAGTAATTTATATATATAAAATCTCATTTGAACATCACCTCAACTTGTGAGGTGAAAACAACATGTATTAACCCCAAAGACATCCTGGCACAGTAGACAAAATACTAGACTTGGAGTCAAGAAGACCTGGCTTTGATTCTGCCTTAGAATTTATTAGTTGAGTGACTCTGGGTGAGTCACTTGACATCTCTTAGCCTCAGTTTCTTCATCTATAAATTAGGAATAATGATTAACAACACCTGTCTCACATTGTGTGTTGTTAATATCAAATGAAATAGTGTATGTAAAGTGTTTTGCCAAACCAAACACTATATCAATGTTAGTTATTATTATTATCAATGTTATCTGTCAACTCAATCTTCTTACCATCTCATTGTTATTATTTCATTTGTTTAACTTGTTTAATGCAATTCAGCTAGCGATGGGCTAGAGATGAACTGCTATTCTACTGAGTCCTTGATGTTTCATTTTCTTTCTTTCTTTTTTTTTTTTTTTTGGCTAGGCAACGGGGTTAAGTGTCTTGCCCAGGGTCACATGTTTCATTTTCAATAGGCAGATAAAATAATTGATTTTTGTAGTTGAATGAGAGAGTCAGGATGCAAGTTCATCTTCTGGAGAATCATTGAAAGCATATTTGGGATAATTTTAGTAGCAGACAAGACAAAGGGATGATATATACTTCATTTTGAGATTTCACTTCATGTAATTTGGGGGTTGTGCACATTTGGTTTAGTGACATCTATTGAAAATATTCTTAAATTTTTTTTGTGTTATGTGTTATGTTTGAATGATTGTAAGTAGCACTTGTGTCTATAATAATGCTTTGGTTCCAATACCATTTTTTATTTGCTTAATTCTTTAGGGTTTTTTGGAGTTACTATTTGTAATATGGAGATTTGTCGGCTGGCACTTTATGAAGAGTAGCAAGCTTCTGGTGTATAATTCTACCTACTTGATTTTGTCATTCTTGGTATTAATGGATGCCAAATTTTTGCAGCCTACACAGATGCACAATTTCTCCCATTTCCTTGTAAAGTATGGATTGATCAATATGTGCAGGCTTCTTAAGAGCGAACTCCCTATCGTTTCTGGTAGCAATAACCTAATCTTGTATTGCGATCATGAGCCCTGTGCATTTCCTTAAGTAACTCCAATTGACTCAGCTATTTTTTTGCTGCTTCTTTGTCAGCATGTTACAAGGCCTGGGCTAGTTGGGAAAGAGTGAAAAAGATGGTGACCCATGTGCCACTTCTCCCCTGCAACAAATCCCAAATCAACTCCTCTCTGGTCTCTCTACCAGACCATATTCTCCTTTAAAATTTTCATACTTTCCCTGTTAACCTTCCTTTCTTAAAGTTTTCCCTCTCCCCCAAATTTGAGTCAAGTAAAGAAATGCTATACGTGACTAAAGGCTGAAAATCTTAAAAACCTTTGAGGACACTAAGTCCAATAAAATATTTTCAAGTGTCTGTACCTGCCCTTATAAAGATATTGGCTACAATAAAACTCATAAACTGAGTCAATTGGACTGAGGCATTTTCATGTTGTAGATGAGGGATCAGCGACCCATGGGGCTGGCGTGTGTACCAAAGATGGCCCCGATCCAATTTTCCATGGCACGGACGCTAGTCATTGCTGCCATATTCCCCTCCCTGCCACTTATGAGTGTCTGCTTGCCACTGCTTTTGGCGGCTGCTGCTTATTATAACATCCATCATCAATATGCACCCTTCACTGCTTCTTTCACTTAGTCTTACTCCACAAGATAGTGGTTGTATAAATATCCTTCCACATATACTACTGAAGAATAAAACCTTACACCTGGGTTCACTAAATTAGTTGTTCAGGCACCAGCTAGGGCTCCACACCAGTCCATTTGAAAAAGACCCGGGGTGTTGCAGTGGATTGTAAACTCATCATGAATCAACAGTATAGAACAGCCATTATAAACCTAATGTGACTGCATTAATATGCTAGTGTCCAGAACAAGAGAAATGATATCTCCATTGTCCTGTGCCATAGTCAGACCACATTTGGGGTATTATGTTCAATTCTTAGTAGCACATCTTCAGAAAGACATCGATGAGTCAGAAGATAGCCCAAGGTAATGACTAAAAAACAAATCATAGAAGTATTTGTTGAAAGGACTTTCCAAGAGACTTTTAGGGAGAATTAGAGCCCATTGGAATGGGTTTCCTTGATGTAGGCAATGAATTCCCCATTACTGTCCACCTTCAAGGAAACTGAACGAAAACTTAGGAACCTATTTATACAGGAGATTCCTGCTTAGGTATAAGTGGGACTAAATGAACTCTAATGTCTCTTCCAGGTCTAAGATTCCTTTTTTCTTTATTCCCTTCTCACATCTTTGTATATTTCCATTTTCTAAGTTCAGAGTCCTCCTCTGCTCTTTTCTACAGGTTTCCTCTGTTGTCACACTGAAAATTTCCTCCCCTTGATCCTAACACACACACACACACACACACACACACACACTTTGGTACCTTACTTCTATATTACCGAGATTGTACAAAATTATCTTGTCTTCTGTCTTCCACATCAGAATTTGTAGTGTCTCCACTATCTTGAAGTTAGGCATTGAAAGGAAAGTGACCTGAACTAAATACTTTTCACTTAAGTTATAAATGAGAGATTTCCTAGATATATTTGCATTTCTTTAAAAAAAATGAATGTTTATTAACCCAAATGAATCTGTGATTGATTGGGCTTCAAGTAGAGTAACAAAATGGAAGGAAAGATTGCCAACAATGGGAAGGTGAAACTTTTGCTTCATTGGGAGTCCTTGAAGTTACTTAGCTTCCTTTAGCCTCACTTCTTTCATTTGTAAAATTGGAATAATAACATCTACTGTACTTACTTCATGTGCTTGGTGTAAGGATCAAAATAATTATATGAAGATATTTTGGAAAAGTGAAATGTTATAAAATGTTATAATATCCATCTTTCTTATGATATTTTTTTTCTGCTTTGTATTATAGCTGTTTGTTTACAAGTAATATCTACTCAACCATATTCTAAGCTCCTTCAGGAGCTTAAGTCTTCTAGAGACAATGAATAAAATGCTGGAAATAGAGTCAAAAAGAACTGCATTTCAATCCAGATTTTGACACATTCCAGCTGTGTAACCCCAGCATAAGTCATGCAATTTCTCAGCCTCTGGTTCCTTAATCTTTAAAATAAGGATATTAACGACACCTGCCCCATGGAATTCTTGTGAGGATCCAATGAAATAATGTCTGTAAAGTATTTTGCAAACCTTATTATCTATCATTATTAGTCCACACCTCTGTATTCCCTTCAGCATTTAGCATGAATGATTTGTAAGAGGCAGCATGGCAGTGTGGAAAGAGTGCTGGACCAGAAATCAGGAGATCCGGTGATTATGGATGCAGGGCTTAAACTTCTGAGACTCACTGTCCTTGATTTTAAAATGTACTCCCTCTCTCAGAGGGTTGTAGAGAGGAAAGTGTATTGCAAACCTTAAAGTTATATATATATATATATACACATACATATATATATATAATTTTATTTACAAATGACAGACTAAATGTCTAGTCCAAATATATTCTTTCCTTCCTTCCTTCCTTCCTTCCTTTTTTCCTTCTTTCCTTCCTTCCTTTCTTCTCTTTCTCTTGTATTTTGCTTAACTTTCAACTTTTTTTTCAGAATTTTAGTGTCAGGAAAAATAAATTAAGTGTAAACTCCACCTCTAAAATGAGAATTTCAGAACTGGAAGGGACTTTAGAAATATTCTGGTCCAGGTGTTCCTAAACTTTTTGTGTCATGGACCCTTTTGTCAGTCTGTAATACCTTCTAAAAATAATGTTTTGTTGGCTGTATTCCTAGTTGAAAAACATGTTCAATTTCAGCTGGTTAATAAAAATAAAGATGTAACTTGGTTTGGCATCCAATTAATCTATCCACTGATAATTTGGAGATCCATGGACCCGATGTTAAGAACCCTTGCTCCAGACCTTGGTTAAGTAAAAATAGTATTAATTTGCCAGTTTGTAATAAAATAGATCATTGAACCACTTAAATGGCCAAATAGTACTGAGCTGATTTAAAGCTAAAAGATGAAGAACATATTTCCAGTTTTGGAGAAATGTGATATCCGGAGACATATTGCAACAGAAAAGCAGAAATGGATCCAGAACAATGCATTTCCTCTTCAGGAAGTTGTGCTTTAAATAAACTCTTTTACTGGTTCATAGTTGACACGTTGTAATAGCCACATGAGAAAAGGGCATATGGCAAGGGGAAACCTGACAGGTGGGAAGAATGCGGGAGAGATACTGGCCATATTATTTTGTTGTTTAATTTGTTTAATATACTTAGTTCAATCTACCAAAAGGTATTTTAAAATTATATAAGCTTCAAAGGTGGGCCTACATTAAAGAAAGTTAATTTTGGTTTTGTGTCCTGAAAACCCTAGATTATGGATGTTGTTGGCAGAATAGGTCAGCCAGTTGTTGTAACAAAATATGCTTAGTTGAAGAAAGATTCAGCAGGGCTGTGCAGTTAGTGTCATTATGAAAAATGAAGGTTTGTGGGACTAAGAATTTTTTTTTTGTGTAGGCATATCAGCTCATTTTACCTCCAAATTCAGGAGTAAATGGGGATGTTAGGAATCTCTGAAATGTCAAAAACACCAAGTTTGAACAGGCACAACAGCACAGCTCCTGGTAGTTAATAAATGCTTTTTCACTGACTGATGTCTTTCACAAAATAGATCAGAGTACCTCATATCCTCTCTCAGTTTACCCTAGCTATTCTTTTTCTTCTTCCCTTTTGCTTTCCACTACCAAGCCTATTAATATGAGTATGTTCAAGAGAACTGGATCAATGCTTTACTTTAATAATAGATAGATAGATAGATAGATAGATAGATAGATAGATAGATAGATAACCAAGTTTTTAAGTCAACAATGGAAAGGAACTCAAAATATCTATCTTACTATTGTTTGCAAAAGGTCAAATAGTGTTTTATGTAAAAAAAATCTGAAGATATTAGGGGACTGCAAGCTCAATATGAGGCACTGGTGTGCTGGGGCACACCCAAAAAACTAATGTGATCTTAAGCAACATTAACAAAAACATAATGGTCAGGATGAGAGAGGTGATGGCCTCACTGGATTCTTATTTGGTCATACTTCTATAATATTGTGTTCACTTCTGGGAAGGATATTGATAAAATCGAGAGTGCCCAGAAGAAGGTGACCAGGATGGTGAAGGGACTTGAGATGATGCTATACACAATTAGGTGAAGGAAATATAGATGTTTGTAATAGAAAAAAAAACAGAGGAAATAGGATAGCTTTCTTCAACCATCTAAAGATCATCATATGGTAGGGTTATTGTATTTGTTCTGTATTGTATTGTAAAGTGTAGAAGCAGGAGCAGTGGGTGAAAGTTAACAAAGAGGCAAATTTAGAACACTTCCAAATAATTAGGTGTCCAAAACTGGAATGAGATTGCCACATGAAGTAATGAGCTCCCCATCACTGAAGGTCTTCAAACAAAGGATAGATGTACACTTCACGTATGTTGTAGATGAGAATTATATTCAGGTTATGGTTGGAAGGAGTGGCCTCTGATGATCTTTCCAGTTTTGAGATTCTATGACCAAAGGAATATATTTTGCTTAAGGAAAATGATGAAGAAATGCAAAGGCTGCTGCCCTTCCTTGAATCCTCCCCATGTCAAGAACTCCAGGGAGGTTAAAAAATTGTTCAGAAATTGTGTTTGAGTAAAGCTGTTAATTATGTACTGAGAGAAGAATCGCTATTTTCTATCTTGTTTTAAAATACTAGCACTGTTTTTCTTTTGTTTTTCTTTCTTTTCTTTTCCAAAGGAAAACATTGAGAGCCTTTTTTAAAATTCATCCCATAGCTGTAAGAACAGATGCTGACTGCAGCACTGTTTCCCCCCAGCTGCTACTTATAGCTGCATTATACCCACCTTTAAGTGACACCATCAGCACAAATGCCTGGACTCCATGAGAGTATGCAGCAATAATATTGGCATTAACTCTATAGGCTTCGTAGAGTTGCTGTCCAACTACTTTAAGCCAGTGCTTTGGTGATTAAAGAGTATGGGTTCTACAAATCCCATATAAAGGGAGGAAGAAGAAAATATAGAGGGACAGAGAGATAAAAATGGAGGAGGAAGAAGACAGAGAAGACCAGGGAGAGTCAGATGAAGGAAATGAAGAATCTGAGAGGTAAATGTTAAATTCCTCCTTTCTTCCCTTCTAGGTACAGCAGGTAGAATCACCCCCCCCCAAAAAAAAGAGAGTAGAGAAGAGGAGGAAGCAGCCCTCCTGCCTTGACAACTCTGCCTGGCTACATCACAGTTGGTCTAGTCAGTGTTGCTCTTACCTCTTGCTTGACCAAGCCCAGGAGACCCTCAGTCAGGACTAAAAACGTCAATACCTATCTGGCCTCCTGGTCAACTTCTTTTCAGCTACTGGAGCTATAAGCTCAGTACTGAGGAAATTTTAACTTCCATTTTCTCTAACTCCCCAACTCTTTTCATGTTGAGGACAACAAACCACCATGACTTCTGATAATGTTTTTAAAGAACATAGCCAACAGAAAAGTAAGTAACTGCCAATACATGTTGACCCAGTAAGCTTACTACTAACTATGTGACCCAATGAGGTAAAATAGAGTAAGAAAGGCCACATATATGTGTACTGAGTGTATATACTGTGTGTGTGTGTGTATGTATATATATATATATATATATATATATATATATGTGAAAAATATTCATTGCAGTAGTTTTAGTGCTAGCAAAAAAAATGGAAAAAAGGTGGGTGCTCACTGATGGTTGAGTGATTGAACAAATCATGGTATAAGAATGTCGTGAGATATTACTTCACTATAAGAAAGGACAGGTGTGACAAGTTCAGAGAGACCTAGTAAACAAGTACAAAGTGCTAGTTTGGTTTCTAGAAGGATATAGAGCTTTAGCCCTTTCAGTCTTTTCTACTTCATCCAGAGATTTGTCTACATCATATGGCTTCATGGCATTTAAAAGTAATTGGAAGGAATATTTTAGCTCTAAGTAAAATAAGAATTTAGACTGATAAACCCAAGTAGTAGCATAATAAAAAAAAATTCAAGATTATAGACTTAGCATGCATAAGGGCTTTTCCAGGTAGCTGGCTAGGTGCTGCTGATAGAGGTATGTATCAAAAAGGAGCTAAAATAGTCCTTAGGCTATAAGCTAAAGAGCTGGCAAACTCTTCTTTCTTCTAGGAAGAAGCTGAATTTCAACAGAAAACCATATCCCATCACGGAGCAGCAGTGACTGCTCAGCAAAGACACCCAACAGAGAACAGAAGGAAATGGTATGATAATATCACCATGGAGCATAAGTGGCTTAGTAGCATCAGAGAGATGAGTTTTCTATCCATTTGTGTTCCCAGTTCACATGTGTTCCATGAGTATGTCCCCTCCTTCACTGACAGTGCGGTAACCTGTCTTTCTTGTCACTTACTCTGTTATCCAGTTTGTCCAAATGCTTTTTACTTTAAAACAAAGTGTCCTTTGGTTTGGGCTACTAAAAAAAATGCACACAGCAATGTTTGATTATGAGCTATGGTTCTGAGTCAAATATGAACTTCAAGTTTCTTAAAATTTGTTCAGATTTCTGGAGATCCATATGTGAAGAAAGCACTGGGCATTAATTTTTATGAACTGATAGAGAAAAAAAAGAATCAAAAGAGTGGGATTATATGGTGATACAATAATGTAAGTTGAAACAAAACAAAAAGATTTCTGAACTTACATTAGACAGTTAAATATTCATTTAAGAGGACATGGATGGGATACTATGGATGTTGAATTCTGCATATACTAATTGGTTACAATGTTGGTATTTTTTTCTTGACTTTTTGTTCTAAAGAATAGTTGTATGGGTGGGAGGGTATTTCAGGGAGAGATGCAACAGGAAAATTATTGTGTTAGAGAAATAAAAAAGTTTAATGATTTTTAAAAAGTTACCATATAACTAACCACTACAAAGGCTTTTGATTTCTAAATACATTAAAACAAAATTTAAGAATACCTCAAAGGACCAATCAAATGATTGCATTAAGTGAAAGACTTACAGTGTTAACACTTGTAGTGTTAATAAAAATGCTGTGTCCCTCTAAATCCTAAGATAACAATGGTTAGGCTCATGTTGCAAACAAAAATATTTGTTGTTATCAGGTAGGGCTTCCCTATTTTATTACATGTGCTTGATTTCAAAAGTATGTGAAATTACATTTTCATACCAAGAGGACATCCTCAATTGATTTTTTTTAATAGAACAAAAGTTCTCCAGAAGGTGAGGGGTCTTATTTAAGCTGCTTATTGTTCTTTCTAACAATATAAGCAGGACCTTGATTAGTGAATTTTCTAATAGCCATTCCTGATTTAAGGGGTATTACTTCAAGTTCTCTCTCTCTCTCTCTCTCTCTCTCTCTCTCTCTCTCTCTCTCTCTTTCTCTTCCTCTCTCTCTCTTTCTTTCTCTCTCTTTCTCTCTCTGTCTCTATGTGTGTGTGTGTGTTTAAGTTTCAAAGCATATTCCATCTGGGAAGATATGAAATTCAGTGATCTGTTGCATATTTGACACAGTTTTACTGATGAGTAAATTGATTCAATCCATATGAAAGGTTTGAGGTGCAATTGAGTAAAGTGAAGAAAATTAGCATTTTCTTATTAAACCTGACTCAAAGGATTATTTTGCCAAGGTAGAATCCACCATGGTCTGAAAAAAATAGCAATGAGGATAAACACTGTATTTAATACTTTTGAGAGAAATTATTATTAATAACTAATGATGTGGGGAGATCCAGAATCTTTCCCCTTTTTCTAAAGCCCTGGACTGATGGACAGGACAGGATGATAGCAGATAGTATTAATATTCTCCTCAATCTCAGTATTGCTACCCCACCCAACCTTACTAAGAATATGATATAAGGTGAAACACCCAACCCACTGTGCTCTACTTAGGCTTGGGTTGGGTAGATCCTTTGTCTAGATTTCTCTGGAGGCTGGGGGTGATTTGGAAGTAAATGACATGATCAACCTTGTTTCTTCCAGTCGCTCATTAGAACTGGTCCATTTCTCCTTATAATTTTCATTCTTCTCATTAATTGTTAACCAATCAGAGTTGATTGCCATTCTCAGGACTACTCACTCTTCCAAGGGCATGTAAATGGTGAGTCTACCACCATGATTTGTCTTTGGTATTCAAGAGTGTCACTGACCCATTTTATTCATAATATGCTAGCATTATTAATAAAATTATTTATCACCCAGAAACTATGTCTCTCGAATGTCACAAAATGTCCCAAAACAATCTTTCTATTGGTGGTTATTCTAGTTGTCATTGCTATTAGTTTTCCCATTAGTTCTTCAATCTCATAAACAAAAGGTGTTCTTTATATGTATCTACCACCAGGATGACTCTATGTTTATTGTTTATAACGGTGGCTTCAGTTCAGCCAACAACCTTGTGTTTTGAATTATGCTAATTATGTTCTTGCCATTGCCAGTGCAGCAATTTGTAATGTTGGCAACCCAGATTATGGGCCAAGAGTTGAATTGTGGTAGGCTGAAATTAGGTCACAGACAAATGGGAGTATGGCTATGTGGGTGGCAAACCGCTTCTCCATATACCTCCATTACCTAGAGCATGAGCATGGGCCCTTTAGGGGGCTGCCACCTGGAGGGGAGGATCTTATAGTTGCTTCCATTTGTACCTCAAGGAGCACCTGAGATCTAGTTGAATCACTGTATGACTGCTTTTACATGGCAATATTGAGGAAGCCTTGGAAGTCCATGGAGAAAGGGGAAGGGAAGAGAATAAGCATTTATATAGTACCTACTATGTGCCAGGTACTTTAAAAATATTATCTCCTTTAAACCTCACAACAACTCTGGGGGGTAAGTACTGTTATTATCCTCATTTTACAGTTGAGGAAACTGAGGCAAAGTGATTTTCCCAGGCTTGCACAACTAGTAAGTATCTAAGGCTGAATTTCAACTCAGGTGTTCATGATTCTAAACCAGTGTTCTAGCCACTATGCCACATCACTCCTCCATACAAAGCCAACATCTATGCAACAGCTGCCTTCATCAAAAACTGTTATAGTAGGTGCTTAGTAAATACTGCCTGACTGACTGACTGACTGACCAAATCAGGAAGGAACTGCTACCTACAACAGGAGGCAAATATTATTATTCTCATTTTAAAGATGAGGAAACTGGAGCTCATAGAGATTGAATTACTTCCTCCATATCACCTAGCTAGTAAGTAAAAGAACTAAGATTCAAATCCATGATGTTGCAGTATATAATCTAAATCCAGTCTCACCATAATAGAGGTTTTAATTTAGTTTAGTCGACCCAGCTATTTGGTGTGGTATAGACAAATAGCCAGCCAATTGACTGAATGTTTCACTTTTCTGCGAATTGCTTTGTCCTTTAGAAATAACCAATATGTACGCATATGCAAATATAGACATATGTATTAGAACTAAGTTTCATCTAAACATTTTTAATCTGATGAATAACTAGAAATTACAATCCTTCCTCTTACATGCTTATACGAAGTATAAATTGGCAAGTATGTAAGTTGACAAAGAAAAAAGCATGATGCTATGTATGTATATGTGTGTATGTATAGTTGTAGTTTAGAAAAAAAAAGCACACTACATTTTGGTGTTTTATAAAGGCCTAAATAAAATCAGGGCTTATATAATTAATCCCTCTCAAACTTGTTATGAAATGCATAATATATTGCACCACGGTCTTGAATATGCAGTTGAAATGCTAAATAAAAATGATTTCTCTCTCAAGTGTTTAAAAAAAGATGTGAGACCACAACTGTAAGAATAACATTTTGCTTTGTTATTTTTACTAGTTGTTGGCAGTGACATTCTTTGGAAAGTGGGTGGCAGGAACACCACTGAAATGAACTGGAAATGTTGTATCACGAAGCAGCATGCCCAGATGGTTTATATCCCTGGAATAGTAAGAGAGCTCAACAAGGGTCTGGCAACCTTATTGGCAGATGTCTGTTTGGTTTCTCCCTTACAGTGGACACTGTACCAGAAAACTACTGGGTAGCTCAGGTTGTCACAGTACTGGTTCTTTTTTTTTTTCTCCCAACAGAACTAGGATTTAACATGGGTGTCTGCATTTGGATCTGTGATTTTTCTGTATCAGCATTCTTTTTTTTTTTCTTTGTCAACTTGTCCTTATATTATTACCTGCCAACTTATACTTAGTCTAGTAATTTAAGAAGGTAAAGACTGTAAGTATAGTAGAACCCTAGTTGAACTGGTGTTTATGATACTAATGCTACTAAAATAATAATAATGACTGATATTCTCAAAGCACATTAAGAACAGGTTAAAATTTTACAGAAATAACTTCTGGAATCAAAGAGGCATCCTTTCACAGAGCAATAAGCAAAGCTAACAAGAGATACAGGTAGCTAGGGGGCACAAGGGATGGGACCTAGAATCAGGAATACCTGAGTTCAAATCCCACCTCAGTCATTTCCTAGCTGTGTGACCCTGGGCAAGTCACTTAATCCTCCTTGCCTCAGTTTTCTTATCTGTAAAATGAGCTGGAGAAGAAAAATGGCAAGTGACTCCTGTGTTTTGCCAAAAAAAAAAAGTCATGAAGAATCAGATTTGACTTAAATGAGTAAACAACAACAACAACAAAAAAAGTAAGAGATAAAAGAATACTACACCTATGAAATCAGCTGAAAGTGGCTTACCTCCAGATGGAGGCTTTGAAATGGCTAAGATCCAAGAGAGTAGAATGAAAAAGTTCACCATGGGTGACAGCCACATGAACTCAACCAACTATTTGTCTACAAAAGTGTGTTAAACAAGTGACTGGGTCACATGGATTGTTTACAGAGAAGGAGGAGTTTATGAAAGTGATACAAGACTGTCATTGCCACCAGAAATTACAGAAAGTTTACCCTTAAGGAGCTCAGACTTCCAGTCCAATGCAGATTATGCAAGGAAATGGTAGAAATTATATAATATATCACTGTAGTCTTCAAAAATTTAGGACCTGGGGAGCAACTAGGTGGTGCAGTGGATATAACACCAGTCCTGAAGTCAGGAGGACCTGAGTTCAAATCTGGCCTCAGACCAAACACTTGACACTTACTGGCTGTGTGACCCTGGGCAAGTCACTTAACCCCAATTGCCTAAAAGGTAAAAAAAAAAACAATTTAGGACCTGTCAAATACCTGAAAAGATACAATAAAGTATCGGCTTACTCTCTATCTTATGTAAATGAATAGAAGATAAATTTATGTACTATAAAAACAGATCCTAAAATATCATATGAGACTTCAATAAATAAAATTACTAGAACCAGAGCACTATCACAAAAAAGCCTGCTGCCTATAATCACCCAGATATAATATTAAGCCGTAAAAATTAAAGAACATTTTAGTCAATCTAACCATATACAGATACTCAAAATCTCCAAAATAAATGAAATTAAAAACTTTAAAAATATAGAAATTTAGATGAAGAAATCAAAACTAGGTAAGACCAGGATAAAACACACTCCATCTCCCTGTCTGCCACTCGAGCTGTTCTGAAAAGCCTTTATTAAGTCCACAGAGGATGAATTTGTATCCCAGAACTTTCATTCAGTTACAAAAAGCAGTCATTTTATCCCACCTACACAATAATCCACAAAACATCAAACAAAAAAAAAGTAATAATAGGATAGGGACTTTGCCTAGGACTGTTCCTATCTAAACTCAATCAAACAAGATAAAATATGACATTATAATATGACTTTTCTGTTAATGCTTTAAATAATAACTAGAATTTGTACAGAGCTTTAAGATTTGTAAAATATTTTACACATATTATCTCTTTTTATCTTCACAACAACCCTGTGAAGTAGGTTCTATTATTATCTCCATTTTACAAATGAGTAAACGGAGGCAGATAGAAGTTAAATGACTTGCCCAGGGTCACTGTTAGCAAGTCTTCGAGTTTATATTTCAACTCAGGTCTTCCTGTCTCCAAGTCCAATCCTCTATCCTTGCTAGTTGCCTTGCAATTTACAAAATGCTTTCTTTACAACAATCTTTTGAGGTAGGCAATGTGAGTATAATTAATGCTCTCTTATACATGAGAGAATAGAGGCATAGAGGTTGAGTAACTAACTCAAATCACATGGCTCATGATTGTTGGCGCCAGGATTTGAATTTACCTTTCCTCTTAGCTCCAATTCTAGTGCTTTCTTCAGTAATCACACAGCTCTGTCAAAAAATAAAGATATCATCTGTATTGTAAATATCCTACAGCACAGTCAGGGAGATTTATGCATATCAAAATAAACAGAGGAAATAGATGTATTCTATAATTTGAGTGAATCTCTAGAACAGAAATAAGTTGAACACTTTCATAACAAAGTTTGGTTCTCAGGTTTTTAGCACAGTTAATTTAACTTTTAAAATATTACCACTGTATTTTAGCATATAGAAAAATAGTGAGGTGGGCACTTCAAGAGGCCCCACCTTTAGATTATTTTTTTCCTTTCTCCCAGAATAAGACAACGTGGCCAAATTTGTGCTTGTACACAGGGCCCTCTATATGTAACCATTTCAAACTTTTGGGTCTCAGGACTTGTTTATATTCTTACAAATTATTTTGTTATATCTATGGATATGTACCATATTAGAAATGAAAATGTCTTAGTATTATTATGGAGAGCTGTGACCTCACAGACCTAACTTGCTTAGAGAACCACCACTCTAGAGCAGCATTACTTAAGACAGTAGCAGTAGAACTGTCCCTCCCCCAAAGCTATGAAACACTTCCCTCTGGACTTTCATTATAGACTATTATTTGCCCCTCAGGTACAGAATGGAGCCATGTTACATTAGAGGACACAACAATCTCTTCTTCCTATGAATTTATAACACTTATTGCTTGCGCCATTTGTTGTAGGTCAGATCTAACTCAGTCAAGTCTGGTAGTTGAGTTTCAATATTGGAAAGAAATGAGACACTGGTAGACTATCTAATAGTTAACAATCCCAGGTCTGGCCAGGTCAACCCTCTATTCAGTAAAATCCAGTGGCTCCCTATTACATCCAGAATCAAATGTAAAATCCTCTGGGTTGTTCTTAGTTTTTTTTTTTTTCTTATGCCTTACTACCTTCTCCATACACTACAATCCAGTGACACTGGACTTGTTGCTGTTGCTTGCATAATGTAGTCCATGTGTTTTCACTGGCTGTCCCATAAGCCTGCAATTCTTTCTCTCCTCATTTCCGTATACTGGATCCATTCTTTCAAATTAGCTAAAAATTCCTCCTTCTGTAAGAAGCCTTTCCTAGTCTTCCTTAATTCTACTCTTTTCAGTAGATTACCTCCAAATTAACATACACATATGTATGTATGCATATATATTTATATAAATTTTTTGGATATACACTATATCCCACACAAAGTTTTTTATATGCTGTCTCCCCCCAATGGCCTGTAAAGTCTTTGAGATCAGGGGCTGCTTTTTGCCTTTTAGCACTTAACATAATGCCTAACATTAGCAGGCACTTAATAAATGCTTTTTTGACTTGACTTCTAACAGAAGAAGCTTTACTTAGTCATACCATGGAAAAGATACTCAGCAAGGATACAGCAGAAATGCATTGGTGCAAAGGGTGTGGTCAGCAGGATATGGTGACTCACTCTGCAATGGGATACTTAACAAATCTGAAAAGCACCGCCTCCTCATGAACCAACACTTTTATGCCCTTAGGCAAGAAGGAAGCCAAGGCAGCAGTTTGAACCTTAGTCCCCTGAACAATTCAAGTTGTGGGGGGTAGCGTCCTTATTTTTTAAGGGAAAAAGTAGCCCGCCTTACAGTATATGATGAGCACCCTGTTAGATATTGTTCCTACCACACAGATCATTTGACAGATTGTTCCATGTGGTATTGTGATAACTTTTGTATTTATTTAATTCATATGGTTGTTTAGTTTTCATAGATTCATGTTAGTAAGAAAAGACCTCAGGGCAGCTAGGTGATGCAGTGGATAGAGCACCAGTCCTTGATTTACGAGGACCTGAGTTCAAATGTGGCCTCAGACACATAACACCACTGGCTGTGTGACCCTGGGCAAGTTACCTAACCCCATTGCCTAGGCAAAAGAAAAAGAAAAGACTTCTTAGAAATCGTCTATTCTAACTCCCCCATTGTACATATGAAGAAATGGTGCTTAAAGAAGAAGTGAGGCGATTTACTCCAGGTCACATATCAAGACAGAGAATTATAATCTTATAATAAAAAAAAAGGGTTATAATCTCAATTTTCTAACTCCTGGTCATATGCCCTTTCTGGTATGTTATTCTAGTCTGCCTAACTAAATTGTAAATCCCTTAAGAGCAGAGACGTCCTGTATTTCTTTATGTCCCCCTTACCCATAGTAATTATTACTTATGATAGATGATATCAATTAATATTGAGTAATTGACCAACTAACAGTTATAGGACTTACTTTGAGATTCTGTTCTTTCTAATTGGAGAGGATATCCTATCCTGTAGGATATCAAAGAATAGGAAACTGCTAGATCAGCTTACTTTCATACCAAAATCTATGTATGTATGTACGTATGTATATGTGTGTGTACACAGATGCCTGGGCATGTATTATATACATGTATATGTGTGATATATTATATTTCATATTATATCTATTATATTCTATATTATGTAACATATATAATACATATAGACAAAACATATCTACCTTGTTACATGTCTTTCTTTTTTGTCTCTTCTCTGAAGTCAGTTTGTCTCTGGTTCCTTGTTCAAGTTCGTATCTGTGTTTGTGCTTGTGTGTGTTATGTATGTTCTTCTCTTTGCATACCTCTTTTTCTCTCTGATAGGTTTTTAATATCTTTTCTTCTTTGCCTATGTCTCTCATTGCCTGTCTTTACCTTCATTTGGACCCCCTTCTTCTCTTTTTTCTTGTTTTTTTTTCTCTCTTTCCTTTTTTTCTTGTTTTGCTTTTTAGTGAGGCAATCAAGGTTAAGTGACTTGTTCAGGGTCACATAGCTAGTAAGTGTCAAGTGTCTGAGGCTTGATTTGAACTCAGGTCCTCCTGACTCCAAGGCCAGAACTCTATCCACTGTACCACTTAACTGCCCCTCTTTCCTTTTTTCTTAACAAAATATATCAAATTATTTTTTTTTCTTATTTGTTTTATTTACTGAGTAGGGTTTTGTTTGGAATTTTATTGATTTGAACCTATGATTTCTTCAGTATAGAGAATTCCTACTGAGAGCGCTCATTCCTCCCACGAAGATCAGTATCTGTTCTGCAATTTATAGCCTTAAAAAGCTGCCTGGGACACTGAGACTTGCCCAGAGTCACTCACCTACTATGTATCAGAAGCAGGTCTGGAACCCAGATTTTCCTGACCTCAGGAAAGGTCTTCATGAACTACATCAGGCAGCCTCTCTGAGATTTTTTTAATGTATATAAAAAACTAAAAGAAGGCACTTTTACTCATGTGAAGTTTGATTGATGCTTTCATATTAATTTATGATTCCCAATGGAAAAAAAGCCCTATATCCAAATCAGTTCAATTCAACTAATTTACTAAATGTCTATTGTGTGTAGAGTACTGTGTTGAGGGCATTAGGGACGTGGGAAGAGGCATAAAAGACATGGACCTGTCTTTAAGAAGCTTGCTCTCTAAATAAGTGCTAAGAAACATAAACAACTGTAATATACAATAGGTAATAAACATATCTGAGAAGTACAAGTGTGGTGTGTTGGGAAAAGGACTGGACCTGGAGTTAAGAAGGACATAGATTTGAATCCTGCCTTAGACACTTATTAATTGTATGACCACGGAGAAGTCATTTAACTTTTCTGATCTTCAGTTTTTTTATCTGTAAAATGGAAATAATAATACTTAATTCACAGGGTGGTTGTGAAGATAAAATGAGATAATGTACTTTTAAAACTTTATATAAATATTAGGTCCCACTAGGAGAAGCCTAAGGCTCTAAGGTTGTTACTAACAGGGGGATCAATGAAGCAGTAGTATTTTAGGATTCTAATGAGATGTAGGCTAGGAGACAGCCTGAGCAAAGGCATAGAAATGGAAGGCATATGCCATGGGGTGTGTGGAAGGGATGGTTCAGTGATTGTAGTATAGAGTATCCACAGAGGAATGATACAAGATAAAGCTGGAAAAATAGGATGCAGGAAGATTGTGGCAGGACTTGAGTGCCAGTTAAAGATTTGGAACTTAGCTTAATAAGAAATTAGGAGCAACTGAATTATCTTTGGGCAAAAGTTCCATCCAACCAAATTGTATACTTAAGAAAAAATAGTTTGGCAATTTTAAGGTTGTATGAGAAGCCAGAAGACAATGGATGCAGGAAGATATGCAAGGAGATTATTGCAATAATTCAGAAATCTGTCATAAAGGTCTATATGAGGACAATGGCAGAAGGAGTAGAGTAAGGACTTAAGAGATACTGGGAAGGTAGAATCAAGAGACTTTGGTGTAAAAGATAATGGCCCATTCAATAGTTACAAACTTACTAAAGCTAGTTTTCTTAAAATAAAGCTATGTACAAAGCTAAACATGTCTTTATTTTACAAAATTAAGGGTATAGACTAGATAACTTTTCTATGATTCTGTGAAATAGTGTATTTGTATAGAGGGATTGCCAACCCTCTTTAGTATGGAATCCTCCAAGCTGGGTTGCACAAACTCCTCTACCTCAGTGTGGGTTGGAGAGGTTTTGAAGTCCGATGCAGGATGAACTGCAAGAATCCATGAGTAAGTAAGTTTACCTCAAATAAAGGCATGCCAAGGGTACTACAAAGATAACCACAACCATGTGGTTCACCATCCATAGCCTCCTCCTTACTGCAGGGCAAACCTTGGCTTGAATAACTGCTTCCTGTCAGGTCTAGTGGTATTATGCTTGAAGTTCTCTCTGCGAAGGGAAATATTTATGACAAACTATATATTGGGGGGGATGATACATACTACATTTATCTCTTGGTCTCATGCTGTTAGCATTATACTGTAGAGTCCTATGTCAGATGCCCCTTGATGATATAATTGACTAATTAAGATAATATCTTTCCATATCCTTAAGACTTGATCATCCTATCACTTAAATCAAAAAACATCTAAATTTATTTTGTACACTGACAAAAGTACAGTGTAGCTTTCTGTAGAATATATCCAGCATTAATTCAGTGTCAGAAGACTAGAAACTGAATCTGCAACTTGTTCCCCCAATCAAATCCAGAAATTTGTCTAGAAGTAAAAATATAGGAGTGACAAATATATTAAACCAATTATCAAAAGTCATATTTCAAACTCTTTCATTATTTTCACATCATTATATAAAACATTTCCATCATATGATCACATAATTAGAGAATCTGAGATTAGAAAAGACTTCAGCAGCCGTCTAGTCTAAAGAACTCTTGCTCTTTGCTTAGGATGAAAACACCACGGTATATAATCGACCCAGAATCAGAACGATCTGGGTCCATATCAAACCTGTGACACTGAGGGCTGTTTGTTTGTCTTGAGCCTGTTTATTTACCTGTAAAATGGGTATGATAATATTATAGTACCAACCTCATAGAATTTTTTATGATGCTCAAATGAGATAATGTATGTAAAATACTTTGGACTTTAAAGTTCTATATAAATGTCAGTTGTTATTATTACAAGCTAGTTTTCCAGTGATATCATGGGTTGATGGGCCAATACATTTGACATAAATATTCAAGAACCCAGGGTTAACTCAAACGATAATAGGGTATCACAGTTGAACTTTAGTGAAGGTAAAGAAATAATCTACACTTATACTCGACACAGATCTTTCAAAGAAATTGAAAGTACTTCCTCAACATGCAGATTTTTCTAGTCCTTAGTTTTCTTGGCTTTCACTTAAACTCAGGTAACCATTTGAAATCTCCAGGTAATACAGTGAGTTTTCCTTCAAGGTGAAAATGGACCTCAATCAATCAGAAAAAGATATTCATTAAATAACAGCTATGTGGGACAGCACTGTGAGAGTTGCTGGGGGAAATAATGAAGTTCAGATAAGATGTATTTGGGGGATTAGAAAAAACCAAAGACTAGAATGGGGAGAGATTTGAGGCAGGAAAATCAACCAACAGGCTACTGTGGTAATCCAGGCATAAGGTGATGAGGGCCTCCTCATAGTGGCAAGGAGAGATTAGAGGAGAAAAGCAGGCTTATTATGAGATGTTATGAAGATATTTGCAACAGGTTGGATATGAGGGAGAGAGGACTGATGAGAAACTGAGGAGGCAAGGATAATACATAGATTAATTGCAACCAAAACAAAAAACAAAAATTGATAAGATTCATCCAATTCTTTATGAAGAAAATTTTCCAACTACACAAATAGATTCCAGGTAAATACAGATAACGATAACCAATGTCCTTTTGAAGAGATGTTACCATTTCAAAAATTTGACTTCATTGCCCAGAAAGTCTGTGGAGTAAGATATTAGAGAGAACATCTTGTTCTTTTTTCCCCAATAATTGTAACAACCATTACAAGCTCCTCTGACCTGAAACTGGTCTACTCAATAAAGTACAACTCTTTCACACTCCCTGTGTACTAGGAAGCAGAACTTTTAAGACATATATTGGCATATAGAACAATAAGGACTAGGTATCAAGATATAAATAAATTACCTGAGGAGCATTAATATGTTTTTTAACAACTCTTTGAAGCCCAATTCAAAAATCACCTCCTCCATGAAGCCTCCATTACCTGGTTGGTAATGACCTTCCTCATCACACCTCATATTACAAGCTGCTTTATATCTCACTAGTGTATATAATTGCATGAACAGTGAATTATTGTTATCTTGTCTCCCTAATGGATTTTAAAGTCAATGGGGACAGGGACCACATCTTATCTAAACTTTTGTATCTCTCCTAGAAGCAAACATAATGTTCAGCCACGTAGCTGTCACCTAATGGATGTTTGCAGATTGACTGAGTTCCATTTACACCTTAAGGAAAATTCTCCAGTATTATCTGAAAATTTCAAATTGTTATCTGAGTTTCAGTGATATAAACATAGATAACAATAATGTACTTTTCATACAATTGTATCTATTAGTGAGGTGCAAAGCAACATGTAACAAGAGGTCTGAAATGGAAAGTGACTATCAACCAGGTAAATCAATGAGATTTTTGGATCAGGCAAAATGGGATAAGGGAGGATATTCCGGGTGTGAGGAGTGATGTGGGGGGAAAAAAGCAAGTAAAAAAGGGTAGAGAGTCATCCTGATTGACTCCAGTTTAGAATACATGGAAGGCTACATTATGAAACAAGGCCGTAAAAGTGTGATGGTGCCAGATTGTGAAGGGCCTTGAATGTCAGATAAAAGAGTTTGAACTTTACTCAATAGGCAATAGGAAGTCACTGAAGATTTTTGAGCTGAGGACTGGCATGACCAGATCTATGAGAAAGGTTATTCTGGCAGTGGTATGAAAGATGGGTTTAAAGGAATAAGTAATGGGGATGGGAATCAAGAAGTCAACTAGTTCACACTTTATATGTGTCAAATACTGTTGTAATCCCTGGAGATAAAAATACAGAGAATGAAATAATTCCTATTCAGAAGTGGTTGGGATAGTCAAGAAAGGCTTCATGAAAAAGATGGATGATGCATGAGAGGAGCCTTAAAGGAAGACAGAAGTGAAGACAGAGTGCATTCCAGGAATGTGGGATGGCCAATACAAAGGCATTGAGACTGGAGATGGCATCCCCTGTCGGAGGAACAGAAAGAAGGCCAATTTGGCTAGCTCACATAGGGAGGGATGAAAGGTAATGTCCAATGAGGCTAGAGAGGTTGGTGCCTGGTTGTATAGGGCTTTAAAAGCAAAACAGAGGAGTTAATATTTTATATTAGAATCAAAGGAAGCCACTGTGATTAATGGAGGAGGGAAATCACAAGGTCAGAGCAGTCAATGGACAGATCTGCATCTAAGGAAGACCCACTAGGATTGCTTATTAACAAACAGGTACCAAGGAGGACCAATACTTGAGTGGTGGCAATGAGAGTAGAGAATTGGAGACTCATTCAAGAGAGAAATGGAACTTACCACTTTTTCAATTTTTAAACAAGATAGTAAAATGCATATATTATTAAATATTATTAATTAATCAATAGTATTAATATATTATACATAAAATATGTTATTAAATATTAAATATATTAGAGACTGGTTTTATAAATAGTACCTGTTCCTGACAGAAAGTTGATTTGAATTGGTTATTTTTACTTGATTAATAGTTGTTTTATTATATAATTATTTTTAAGTATTATTATAATTATTTTAAGTAGTAAAATCACAGATCACATAATAGCTATTATATCAATTCATATAATAATTACCATGTGGTACTCCTTTGAATCATAATTTAATAAAAAAAATAGATTCAATACACAGCTGTATTTGAATGGAAATTCTGCTTTGATCTAAGAATGCATTTTTCCTAATTCCTACAAATTGTTATAGGGAAAGAGTTTATGAAATTATTTCTGGCTCTGAAAAGTTTCATGAGCACATAATACTTGAGAATAATTAGAGATTTACAAATTTAAAAAAGGAACATCTCTCATATAAACCAACTTCTTGTCCTCTGACACTTTCACCACCCTGGGGCAAGCCCTCATCATCTCCACCTGGCCTACCTTTGTAAATTAGGGGCACATAACTACAGCAGTTGGATGCTCCCTGAGTTACAGAAATTCAAAAATGTGGAGATTTGATCAGTTTCTCCTCCCTATTTTAATTCGTTCATTTGAGGCCAAATGCCTCTGCAAATGGGTGAATATGTGGAATCCTTATATATACACAAAGGGACATAAAAGGAAATACCCAACACTTATGTGTCCAAAGGTTCCTTATTTAAGAATATCTTTTACAGCTGGTTAGCAAGAGGAATGGGATGCTGCAGGATTCTAAAACCATATTCACACTGGGGTGATGATGTAGCAACTCCCCAGATTCAGTTCATGTCGCAATTCCTCCAAGAATATGGTTTTGCAGATTTTGCTGAAGTGTGTTAGAAATTCTCTCTCCTGTTGGGGGTTCCAGGATGGCAATTGGTAAAGTAAGGTGTCATCTCCTCCCTCCAGTTCCGAATCTATCCTTTAGGTTATATGAGTTCAATAATTGGGTGAGGGGCATTAACATATGAGACTGAGACATTCTTTGAATTACTCAACATTTGCTAACAAGAGAGATGCAGTGCCCAGGTGCTATGGGGCTGTGTGACCCCATTCTATATATTATTTAGATTATCTATTATGTTGTTATTGGATGAAGAGTGAAAAGAGCTCAGCTGGTTCTTTGAGTGAAAGCAAAAATGTAAGGGATAATTAACACTTAGTGTTAATATTCCAAATGGCTGGAAAGTGCCAAGAAAATGACCTTAGATTGTTCTCTCAAGAGAGTCATCAAAGGCCTTACAGAGGTCTTTAGGGTTCCCCCTATCCTGTTTTGGTCTTCTACATATGAAATACTAATTCAGATTCCACAGGACAGATAGGAAAAAATCTCCTGATATACCACAATTCTAATGGGAATAAAGAGCCTCATTTTTTAATTTAGCTATGTATAAAAGTATGCATGCATATATATTCTATAGCAAACATTATTGGTCCATTTATAGCCCTCAGAATATGGAAAGATAGCATTTGCACTCACAAAATTCTAAGATGAAACACGAAATCCTTATAAGCATAATAAAGGGGGGGGGTTATAGAAATAAGAGACCAGATATTACAGAAAGCATTTCAGAAATTAAAGTTTTATAATCTCTGACACACTGAGTTTTTAAGATTCCTGTGCCTCAGTTTCTTCTTCTGTAAAATGAAGGGGTTGAACTCTGTGACCTTTAAGGTCCATTTCAACTCTAGATCTCTGATGCTAAGTACTGGATACCTGAGTTGTGTGGTTGAGACTGGAAGCTCCGGATGTTTAGTAAAAAAAACAAAACAAAACGTAAGAATTGAGGAAGGTAGTTTATTTTACAGTATTTTCAATAGACTAGATTCATTTATTTCTACTTAGTGATGAGAATTTAGATTCAGGCCCCAAAGCCAAGTACGGCAAAAGGGCCCCCTTTCAATCTTTTCCCTCCAAAGAATACAGACTTCAACTGTAAACTCTGGTGGAGAGAAGGTTCTGAAATATTACAGAAGTCTATTATAGGCCTATTGTAGCATTAACTTACATTGAAATAGCAATTCCCTGAATAATGTCCTGACAGTCTGAAGGAGTTAATGCAGCTTTCAAAGGAGCCTAACTTGCAGAATGAGAGTAGCTTAGACACTGTGAAGATTTGGCTCAGTAGCACCTGTGAAACATGAGCTCAGATTAAATGTCCCTTAAATCAATACACTTGGGACCTGACAGCTAGCATAAAATCTGATTCAGTTCTGTAATGTGGAGCTCAGAGCTCAGAGACCTCTGGTCCCCACAGTATTTTTAATACTATAGGGAGAGCCATAATAGCCTTATCGTAGTGAAAACACAAATGCTCCAATTAATGCAGGAGTTTATGACACCCTGGTTTCATTCTGCTCACTTTCATAGTACAGGAGAATCCATCCTACAGTCTCCTGATGCTGAAGTCATCCACTTTCCCTCCCCAGCCCCTGCTTTATTTTTCCTTCAAACTTCTGGATTCTTTTCTTTCTAAATTAGTCCTCTTTTATTATTTTCACCTTTAGCATCTGTCCTAACCTTGTGACATGCATCTGTGTGGCCACAAAAATAAAACCCAGCACAGCAAAACTGGTCAATGTGTCTGATCACCTGTGATCAAGTCATAGTGTAAAAAGCATTGAGCTCAGAATTAAGAGGCTGACGTCCAAGTCTCAGCTTTGACTCTTGCTCATTTCATGACTATGATACAAGTTGCCAACTTTTTGAGCCACAGTTCCAACATCTGTAGAATGGGGCTAATAATACTTGAGCTATCTGATTCACAGGATTGTAACCTTAGGCAAGTGACTTAACTTCTCTGAGTCTCAGTTTGCTAATCTGTAAAAATTAGGTTAATAATTCATGTACTACCTGCTTCATAGGTTATTGTGAGAAAGACACTTAATAAACCTAAAAATGCTGTAGAAATGTGAACTGTTGTTTTAAACACCATGTCAACATTCAGTGTTGATGAGGTCATAGTCAGTCCAGGTGCAGACATGAGACCAGTGGTAAAGGCTGGCTATGTTAAACCCCACCTACCAATTTGAGTGTGGACATTTTTTAAAATCTAGTTCTCTCTAACTCACCAAGGCTGCAAGTGCAATGGGCATTCATGGGCCTGGTCCACTCTGATCAAGAAGTAAGCTTTGACCTGCTCCATTTCTAACCTGGGCCAGTTCACCCCTCTTTAGGCAGATTGATGGTCTTTCAAATCCTGGAGGCTCACCATGTTGGTGCCAGACTTGATTAGGTCTCGTGGTCACTTAGCTTTGTGATAGCTTAGAATTCTCCAACTCAAGTAATCAACTAGACTCTGCAGTAGTAGGGCCTATAGGCATGCCCCACCAATCCCTGCTGGCTGCAGACATTCTGACAAGCCAGCTAGAGATACAGATTTTATCTTCTCCCACTTTCTCTTCATTGACTTATATGATTTGTCTCCACATTAGCTCATTTTCCTCTTCTAGGCGGGTTGCAAAGATAAGAAGAGCAGTGCCATACAACACATAAGCAGTCAGTTTTTTGCAACTAAAATTAGCCTCATTTATTTCAGTTGAAACTATAATTAGATCCTCTTCTTTGAGGCCGTCTCCTGAATCCATAAAAATTATGGTTTGATAAAAATCAGAATCTATTAAAATTTAGCCCAGAAAACTGGTGTCTCAAGAAGTAATAGGCACTTAAACTTAATTTTAAAAAAATTATCTTCAGCAACAATTAAATCCTATGGAATCATTTTCCTTACCTTACCTATCTACAGGGAAAGGAAAGAAGCATTTATTAAGTTCTTGCTGTGTGCGAGGCACTATGCTAAGGGTTTTATAAGCGTTATCTCATTTAATCCTCACAATAACCTTAGGAGGTAGGTGCTATTATTATCCCTGTTTTACAGTTGAGGAAACTGAGGCAAATAGCATATGAGTGACTTGCCCAGGATTACACATCAAGGAAGTGTTTGAGACTGGATTTGAACTCGAATTTCTGATTCCAGGACCAATTTACCACTTAGCTGCCCCATTATCTGTAGCTGATAATATCAAGCCTGTATGATTACTACCATTGCTATTTCTCATAACTGTCCTTCTAAAGACTTGTTTTCTTGTTTCTTTTAGCACTTTCCTATGCAGAATAAATGGTAATTAAAATGTGCAGGATGACAAGATGGAGCAAACAGTGCTTGTACCACCGGGACCTGACAGCTTCAACTACTTCACCAGAGAGTCTCTTGCAGCTATTGAACAACGCATTGCAGAAGAGAAAGCTAAGAATCCAAAACCAGACAAGAAGGATGACGATGAAAACGGCCCAAAGCCAAATAGTGACTTGGAAGCTGGAAAGTCCCTTCCATTTATTTATGGAGACATTCCACCTGGAATGGTGTCTGAGCCCTTGGAGGACCTGGACCCATATTATATCAATAAAAAAGTGAGTGCTTATTCTGAGATTACTAGCACATTGCATACTTGGGATTGTTAAAGCAACAACACATCAGCGTGTTATTGCCATGACAACCATAGTATGTTGCTGCTTAAGAAATGACACATGTTGGCATATTCATTAACAGTAGATAGGATTTATAGGGAAGGATGGAACTCTCCAAAATGCATTATGATGGATGCATAAAATAAATATATAAAAAAATGTGCTGCTTCAAACAGCAGGCAACATAGCATATTAGGAATTCTCCCAACAGTGTAGTTCCTCTATGATTATCTGATATATTTTCTGTGTGCACAAATTGCAAGTTATAGGTATTTTTAATAAATGTTAGTGTTATTTAGTTCTCAGCCTAAGACCTAGAGGGTTCTTCATTGTAATCACATTACTTCAGCACTTCAAGGGATCCATGATTTCATTTACGTGGGTAGCTTCTCTGCTAATACAGGTTACATCCCCTTCTCACTTTAGTGAATAAGTTAATGAGTTTCTGTGGCTAAAAGACAGTCATGATGTGCTGGCTCCACATTGAGTGACGATCCTCTTAAATTGGGCTTGATTGGTTCTCAGATGACAGCGTATCCACAGACCCACAATAAAGTCTTCCTGTCTTGGTAGGACTCCCAAAAGCTTGCACCTCATTGGAAAAACCCTTGAGAACTCAGTGTCACCCCCAACTATAATATGGAAGAGACAGTGAAGTAGGACATGAAGTTATATTGCATATAATCCACAAATTAGAAGATTTCCTTCTTTTTCCCAGAGAAGCCTTATTTTACTTGACAGAATTCATACCTATCTACAAAACACACATCCCTCAATCACAGAATGAACCTTCATGTACTCAAATGAAATGTCTGAAGGTGAAACCAAAAGATGGCTATAGTCTCTTTTCATTTATTGTTCTCAAGTAAATTGATTAATCAAACTAAGTTTTTGCTTTTTGTTTGTTTAGACCTGTGATTGCATTGGTATGGGTAGTTACCAATAAATAAGCTCTTTCTCCAGTGGAGATGAGCAAGCCTTTCACAACTCAGTCTCGGAATAGCCTAGAGCAGTGAGTAGTTAAGTAACTTGCTTAGGATCACAGAGCCAGTACGAATCAGAAGTAGGACCAAAACTCAGACAGGTTTTTTTCTTACTCAAAAGCTAGCCTTGACTCAATTGCATTCTGCTGCTCCTCAATCACATAGTCTTAGTAAATTTATTTATTTTTATGGTCTTTCATAAGGCATAGGACAGAGTAAGCAGTTATAAGCTACAAGTACAAGAGAGCAAATTAATTAATTAAGCAAATGAGGTTTTTCAATTGTCGTCCACTCATGCCTTAAACTGCTTGTTTTACACCCCAACCCATGTCATGCATTGAAGAAACTCCTGCAAACAGAGCCAAGTTATTGCTTTGGGTCTGTATCTTTTGAGGTCATTATGACTCTAGTACCTCAGGAATTTAAGAGCTAACATCTCACTCACATTCAATTGGTAACTTTACCGAATACAAATATAGAATCATACAGAATCAGGACTGAACACTAGTTTAAATCAAGTACTTTTTTTTTTGCCTTGAAGATTTTGCAATCAAGTAAAGGGATGATCATTGTCTGTAGTTTTTTATTTCTCTATTTGCATGTTTGTAGTCTATTACTTTGCCATCAAGTCATGGTAGTTAAGAGCTTATCAATTTTATGACTCTACTCTTTTAGTAACTAGTATAGATATCTAATTTTATCATTAAAATTAATTTTTAGCAGTAAAGTTAATGTGACCTCTAAAACCCCAAAGTCCAAGCAATGTAAGTAGAGTTTTATGGGTATTAGGTCCTAGGAATAGTTAGAACTCAATATTAAATAATTAAATTCTGAACAATTAATTTTTTTAAAAAAAATTTTAATTATTTAAATGCAGATTTAGATATTTCAGACATATTCTCTATATATTTTCAGAAACCAGCTGTTCACTTTGTGTACTATGTTTTGTAATGAAAGTACATTAGTTGTCTTTGTGGTTTGTGAGGCCCTTCCTTTTTCTCCAGCCCCCTGCTACTTAAGAATCCCTGTTTCAGACCAATACAGTAGGGTAAACATCATCCCTTCATTATTCACTACAAACAAGCTTGGACTCTCCAGTATTCCAATATTTCACTGTATCTTTGTCATTAATGGGGTACTCCCTCCAACAGGAGGACATGGAATCCATCTATGACTACCCTACCTATGTAACCATTGTCCATATCCTTCTATAAATCCTTGTCAGGAATGTCACCCAATAGCCTAGGAGCCTTCCTCATATTTTCTTACCATGGAATGGATACTAGTGGAGCAATTGGTCCATTCACCACTTATTCCTCACTTTTGCTACGTGACTTGCCTCAACTAGCTAAAAAAATTAGAACCAGCGTTGCCCAAAACAGCAGAAGAAAATTGGCACTCAGCCTATGTACTGTTTCCAAGATTATATAACAACAAATTAACACTTAGGAATGAACAAATTCATTCTTGTGGATAATTTAGAAACTAAATTCACTCCATGAAATATTCCTTTTAAGGAACTTTTTCAGGTGGATATATGTTGCTGTACTGAGAGGGAATACTCAGTGAGATGGATATGGCAATAGAGAGACTTAAAAGCCCTGAAGAAAGTTTCAGACTTTCCAGAATGTTTAAAATAAGGATTTTAAGATCGTTTGGCTATCCAGCCTGATTCTGGTGCTGGAACTTTTCCTGCATTAGATTAGCATCATTTCTTCAATTCCCTCTAGTTTTGTCTATAGGTACACACTTTGTGAGCAATTAATAAAAACCAGGAAAATAGTTGATCAAAATAATAGAGGAAATATGTTTAGAAATATGTAATTATGATGTTGATATATTTTGCATCTTAAAATCCTTATGTAACTAGAATGAATACACAGCTCATCTAAAATACAAGAATATACCTATGATTCATGTAGGTAAGTTTATGTGATATCGCTAAATAAAGTTAACATTTGCATCTTCTTCCTATAACATTTTCACCTAGGATAATATTCCTTGAATTTTTATTTGCCAATCTCTATGTCACTCTTGGGTTGTTTTACAAATGGAGTTATTTCATTACCAAAAAAAACTACCTTAAATGCTCAAATTATTTGTTCTTATTAAAGTTGGAATCTTGACAGTATCTCAACCTTTAGAAGTTAATTGTATTTTATTTTTTGATGAGTAATGTCTTTTGGGTGATGAGTATCTGAAATTGGCTGCATGCTTTTTTATTAAAACCAAGCAGTAGGCACAGATTGTCCTTCAGGCTTTTCATCACCTGTTTAGCTGAAGGGTAAAAATGGTGGAGCTTAGGACCAACGAAAATGATACTGTTTCTGATGTTCTTAGCTAGTGCTGACATTAGGGGGAATCATCTTCGGAGTGAGGGAGGCGGAACTGGGACCAAAGGGACACAGTTCTGTATAAGTATCAGGGATGCTGTGTTGCTTTCTCCAAGACCACAGTGCTAAAATGAATAATGTGTCATTGACGTCATCACATTGAGTTGGACTCATTCCTGATAATATTCTGAATGAGAAAAAGTAGCTGTATCCTAGACATCATTGCAGAATTCAACATGTGTTGTCTGAGGATAAAGTATACTTTGTAGCTGAGGAATTTAAAGGATGGGATAAACACAAATCACACTGGAATGTTTGTGATGTTCCACAATTTGTCAGTGAGTTTACGAATAGATTACTACTGCCAGTATATAACATGTGCCTGTCTCTTTTTAACTTGTGCAAATTATGCGTTTCACCCCCAAAAAATATCATTACCATTGCTAAAATGGGTTAAGCCACCTTCGGTGAGACCGCAATGATGCCTGGACTTGGTAGAGATTTTTTTTCTTGCACATTCTTACCAGAAGGAAACCTGGGAACCTACCTGATCCACAAAGGGTTTAGGATTTGAAAAGCACAAAGTAAGAACAATGGCATAAAATAAGGGCCCGAAGGCAGTGATACCAAAAAAGGATTCTATGCCCTGTTAGAATTAATCCAGAGATACTTAGAACTTAGTGTTAAACTACATTTTCTTTTATGCTAAGTAGGACACATTTTAGCTGGTGAAAATGTTTTTTCTAGTGGCATAGCTCTCTTGTGATTGAAAATTTGATTTTGTTAACTTTTGATTTTCAGTGAATTTCTTCACCTGCTTCTGTTTGTTAGAAAAGTTTCTTTTTTTCCTGTCTTTTCATATACTTCTGGAAATTATAGATGAAGCATTAATTCCATGAAAGGAAATAGATTTTCATAATATATCATTTTATGAGGAAGAGAATAAGATGCCTGAAGTCTACAATTTCTTTAAAATGAGCAAGGTTGTAATAATATTTAGAAAATTTCCCATACATAATAAATTATATTATTCTCTTTGTTGTAGGGTAAATGGTTTTCCATAGTGTTTTATATAAACATCTTTTTTTTGGCCTTTTTATCAGTGAATTTGCAGAGGTGTACGTTTCATATTTAACTGTAGGTAGAGGAAAAACAGTACAACCAGACAGACTTTTTAAAGTGAATTCAAAGTAGCAATTCTGCCATGCTGCTTCTTGTAGTTCAATTTTCATTCCCATTAGGATTTCAATAGCTTCTTGTATTATTTTTTATTCTTCCCTTGAGAAAATTATTTAATGAAGCAGGAAAAGAACATAACAAGGGGCTCCATCCAAGATCAGATAAGGAAGGGATGAGCAGGTTTTCCTATCTTCCAGTGACTGTTCTTTTATTGCCTCATTAGGGTTCCAGGTTTTCCTAGACTGTTTGGGCAACTGAACATATTGTGCCTAATTCTCATTTTGGAGATGTTTAAGAGGTCACAGGGATCAAAGAAAGTGTCTCATACTTCATCTTGTTGTTGGTAACATGACGAAGTAATTTTATTACCACAGAAAATTCTAAGGAAGAAAATCCACTCCTTGAAATCCCACAACTATGGGAAACTCCAAAAGAATACAATTGTTAGCATTGTGATACAATGTCCCTAATATATGTGTGTGTGTGTGTGTGTGTGTGTGTGTGTATGTATGTATGTATATAGGGATTAAAACACCCTTTGCTAAAACAGTTGTTTTTTTTTTTAAACAAGGAGTAGCCTTTTGCCAGGGCATCTCTATATTATGCTTGTGGGGGAGGAGGGCAGGAGTATCAGGTGATTCCACAGCAACAATTAAGACAATTATTGATTGTTTCCCTTTGTGGCTCTGGTAAGCCCTGAAGGAGTGTGCATGAAAAACCAATGTCAAAATGGCTCTAAAAGAGATGCTTGTAAATTTTCTGCTATTGTCAGTTCACCCTTGAAGGAACACTTTTGCCATTAGTGTGGTGATATCACATTGGCCTGTCTGCACCCTGACACTTAACACAGTCCCTGTGGCCTCTATTATAGTTCAAGATCACTCTTTGGTAGAGCTTCATGATTCCTAGAAAAGACTGAAATTAAATTATGAATTGTTGCAGATAGTACAATGTCCAGAATGTGGTTATCTCTATCTTGTATTCCCTCCCACATATCTGGATGCAAAGGGTCAAGACAAGTCTTGAGGCTTCACGTCATGAGTATTCAGTAGGATTGATCCCTGTTGTTCAACATGGAATGGATATTCTCAGAGATGAGAACCCTAGGAAGTCTCTGGCCAGTCTTCTCCAACAATCCAAGTCAGAACAGCCTCAGTAATCTACTCTACTCTTTCAGCCTGATTTTTTACTTTGTGAGGTCCAGAGACATAATGGTCTAAGTAAAAGTAAATGAGAAGTAAAAAAGTTCCCATCAACAAATTCCTTAAATTAAATTGAAGTAAATGAATATCCACAATTAGAAAGATGAGTTTTCTGAAAAATTCTGTGTTACAAACAAATGGCCCAAAGCTATGACTATTGCAGCAGAAATGTGAAATGGAATTGAGACCTCCTAGTGATTTTGAGGAGAAAAATAAAAAAGTTCTGCCCCTGGAATGGTTCTGAAAAAATCAATATGTATCCTTGGCTAAAACTCCTTAGTAACATACCATATGAAAATGGGTCCTTTGGGAAGTAATACCAAGTAGCCTATATATAATGCTGTATTTCATTAGAGTTGATTCAAATGTCATAATCAAATTTGGGTCACCATAAGGAGATTTTTATAAACAAATATAGGCGAAAGATAAGGTGATCACTACCTTCTGTCTTACTTTGAATACATCTATAACCTCTCTTTCAAGAAGTGATAGAATATTTTATCATGGGTTTTCAGGAGTTATGGATGGTCATTATGTTGATCATGGTTTTTATAGCTTTCAAAATTGTTTTTACAATGTTGTTATATACATTTTTCTCCTGGTTTTGATCATTTCATTCTTAATAAGTTTATAGAAATCCTGCAAATTGTTCATTTTTCATAATATTGATGTTAGAATATAATTTGTTCTTCTGGTCCTGCTTTTACTTCATTCTGAATGAATTCACATGCCTTTTCATGTCTCTTTGAAATCATCTGTTTTCTCATTTCTTACAACACAATCGTATTCCATCACATTCATATACCACGACTTATTTAGTCATTCTTAAATGGATGAGAATTCTTTTAGTTTCCAGTTTTTTACCACCACCGAAAGAGCTGCTATAAATATTTTTATACATAAAGGATCTTTTTCCTGTTTGCTGTCTTTTGGCTATAGGTCTATCAGTGGTATAGCTGGGGCAAAGAATATGCACTGCTGAGTAACTTTTTGGGTGTAATTCCAAATTGATTTCTAGATTGGCTTTACCTAATCACAGGTGTGCCAACAGTGCATTGATGTGCCTGTTTTCCCGTAGTTCCTCCAATATTTATTTCTACTTCCCCCTTTTTTTAGCATCTTTGCCATGCTTATGTATGTGAAGTAAAATCTTTGACTTGCTTTAATTTGTATTTCTTTTTTAGTTATATGGATCACCTTTTAATATGACTATACATAGCTCATTTCTTTGCTAGAGAATGGACTGTTCATATACTTTGACTATTAATCAGTTGGGGAATGGCTTTTATTCTTACAAATTTGAATCAGTTCTTTATATTTCTTGAAAATGAGATGTTTTAGAAATTTGAGGCAAAGCTTTTTCCCAGTTAATTGTTTGCCCTCTAATCTTAGCTTTATTGGATTTATTTGTGCAAAAACTTTTTAATTTATGTGATCAAAATTATCAAATTTGTCTTCTGTGATTCTTATTATCCTTTGTTTGGTCATAAATCTTTCCCCTCTCCATAGATCTAATAGATAAATATTTTCCACGTTTCTCAAATTTATTTATGGTTTAGCCTTTTATATTTAGGTCATGAACAGATTTGGGAGTTTATCTCCAAATGTGAGATGACCTCGTCAAATAAAATGATACTGACTTCCTCTTAAAAGATCCAATTCTTTAGTCAGTATTTATTAAACACCTACTATGTGCAGGCACTAATGAGGATTGGGAAAGTCTTCTTGTAGAAGGTGGGATTTTAAATGAGACTTGAAGGAAGCCAGGAAGTCCAGCAGGCAGAGATGAGGAGGGAGAGAATTCCAAGCAGGGGGAAAAGCCAGTGAAAATGCATGGAGTCTGTAGTATCTTATGAGAAGAATAGCAAGGAGGTCAGTGTTACTGGGTTATAGAGCGTATGGCAAAGGAGTAAGGTCTTAGAAGAATTAGAACACCTTAGGAAGCCTGTGGACAAATTTTGATACCCAGGCTATTCTAATGATATAAATGTATTGGATGATGCTTTTTAGTGGGCCAGATCCTTTCCTTCCAAAGGCTCTTTTTGCACTGTCTCCTTTCAATGACTGGACACTTCCAAAAGGACAAACCACTAAGAGAAATTCCAGTGGAATAAAAATAGAAACATTCCACTGCCTCATCTTCTAGTACATTCAAAACACAATACAATACTTTATCTTAGTCCTTGAATCAAGGCCCTGATTTTAAACAAGAATGAATGTCTAATTTTTAGATCATTGCACATTTTCCTCTCTTCTGGCCTGGCTTTGATAGTAATTCAGTACTACCACCAGCAGAAGGTAGACAAGTACAGTGGTTGAAGTTTTTTCCTCCTTAGCAATTCTTATAAAGTTTGGGTGAAAAAGGAGGCTTAAACTAATGTCTAAAATAGTCATTTAAAAGAACATAGCTCTTATACTTATATAAGGGGTTAATGTACTGCCTATATTTAGAAAAGGGAACCAATCATCCTAGAAACCATAAATCTAAAAAATTACTATTTCCAATGCAGAAAGGATCCTGGAAAAAAATCACAACCTAATCATTTTTCTGAAAACATAGAAAAAGAAAAAAGTACTAGATGGTAACCTAGTTTTGAAAAGAATAAATATAGAAGTAAAGAAAAATGTTTTTTTAAGAAATAAATCCTACCAGAATAAAAATGTAATGCCATAGATAGAGCATCAGACTTAAATTGAGGACTTAATTTCAAACATTGGCTCTGTCATCTAACTAGATGGCCAAGTGAATAGAGCCTTGAGGCCTGGAATTAGGAAGGCCTGAATTCAAATATGGCCTTAGACACTTACTAGCTATGTGACCCTGGATAAGTCACTTAACTTCTGTCTGCCAAAGTTTCCTCAGATGTAAAATGGGGATAATAATAGCACTTAATCCCTAGGGTTCTTATGAGAATCAAGTAAAATAATATTTGTAAAGCTCCTAGCATATGATGTTTAATAAATGAATATTTCCTTCCTTCCTTGGGCCAGCCACTTGTCCTCCCTAGGCCTCAGTTTCCTCATTTGTAAAATGAGGAAGGAGACTTTAGTCTCATTCCAGCTATATAGGATCCCATGATAGTGATCTTATCTCATTTTTTGATTTATTAACAATCCAGGTAGATATAGGGGAAGGTTCTAGTTAAATAAAATAAAACAAAAATCATAATATTAATAAACTTTTGGTTCTGTCCTCTATAACATAATTATCAACATTCAAAATATGCAAATGGTTGATGATCTCATTAATTTAATAAATTAAACTGTCATTTTTGACAGTTTAAACCCATACATTCTTCCTCATCCTATGCAGCTGATGTCCACTTCCTCTTCCATAACCTTGCCACAGATGGTCTGTCTACCCTCTGCTCTGGAGGCATCCTCATTTTCTCCTGAAATCACCAGGATGGCAGCACTGAAGCTGTCCACCAGCTGTTGCTCATACATTTCTCAAAACAAGCATTTATCAAACACCTACTATGTGCAAGGCACTGTGCTAATCACTCTACAAATATTATCTCATTAGATCCTCACAACAACCTTGCTAGATAAGTGCTATTATTATCACCATTTTACTGTTGAAGAAACTGAGGTTGGATGATTCGCTAAGAGTCATGAAGTTAGTAAGTGTCTGAGGCTGAATTTGAACTCAGGTCTCCCTAACTTCAGGCCCAGTACTGTGTTCACTGCACCACTTAGCTGTCCCTAAAAATCCTTTACTCAGGTTTTCTTTGAAGTTTCTTTTTTTGTTATGCACTGCACACATTCACACCAACCACACACTTCTCCATTGCTCTCTATATGAAATTTATTTTAAATTCTTTAGAGACTATAGTGTTCTATGAATCATAGCCACATAACAATGCCAAGAGGATTTGGTATTAGAAGACCAGGTTTTTTTTTTTTGTTTCTGGAAGAATCTGGGAATCATTAAAGGATAATTATTGATAAATTGGGGAAATATTTGAACCACACATCTTTTAAATGGGACCCCCATACATACAATGGACAGCGTACTTTAAAAGATAATATAATCCTAAGTGGTGTAGTTCAGTGGAAAGAGGAAACAGATGTGAGCAGAAACAATATACATCTGTGATTTATTAGGAGGTTTGAGTTGGGGAACAGAGGAAGGCTAATGCCACATACAATAATTTACCTCCATATACCACCTACTCTTTCCTTAATTTAAGGCATTTTGTTTAATTTGCTTATTATCTGATTTTATTGACAGTTGCTTTGGTCTAGAACCATTGAGTCTCCCTAACTCCTTGGATCCTACTTACACAAATCTGTACGTACTAACACAAGGTACAAAAACATCTTGTTTGTATTTGTCCATCATAAAAACAGGCTATATTGCTGTTGACTTTTCTTTTTGGCTTGACCCCTTCCCTGTGGTATCATGCCCCAAGAGGTGTCTACCAGACCTTAGAAAATTACCAGCAAGTTGTGGCTAAAGGAAGCAGGACAGAAGTAGGGCTGGGTTTTAAATAGGTAGACATTTCTAGTAGAAAGCTGTTATACTTTCTATTGTCCTTTCACCTCTGATTTTGGCCACATTCTGACAGATAAAACTTGCTTTATTTAATACATATCCTTGAAATGTTTTATGTAAAATTTTGTGAATCTACTTATATTTCAAAGATACTACACTACTTTGCGATCTGAAATACTACAGTAAATCCAGGAATTTGAATAATGACATAAATTGATCTGTTCTTTAAGTCTGAATTTCATATATCAGACTTAGAGCTAGGTACATCTGTATTGGTGTTTTATCATATGCTTTGAGCTAAAAGAGACTTTAGAGATCATCTAGTCCAATGATCTCATTTTACAGAGGTAGAAACTGAGGCCCTGAGAAGATGAAGTGGTTTGCCCAAATAAGTTGCAGAGGAAGGATTTGAACTGAGGACCTCTGGCCCCCTAATCAAGGGTTCGACCCAACTCAACCTCTCTCCGTTTATACCACAGTAAAATCTCAGATCAGGAAGGCAACCCAGTACTACAGAAAGAACCCTATCCGAGGACCTGAGTTCAACTCTCACTTCTAAAACTTATTACTTGTGTGACCGAGATCACCATTTAACTTCCTTGGACTTCATCTGTAACCAAGGAACCTTCTTTGGATCTTATCTGTAAAGTGAGAGGGTTACACTAGATAGTCTTTGGAGTTCTTTCTAGGGCTAAGATCTTAATCTTTTCTTGTATGAGCCTTTCTTTGCTAATAAAATGGAAAGTCTGAAAAATCTTAAGCAATATGTGAGATCCCTATATAATTTCCCTTTCATTTTTTTCTTCTCATTACCTCCACCACACTTCTTTGAAGAAATCAATGCCTAGAACTTCCAAGGAGCAGGCCTAGAGGCAAGCAACCCAGACGCAAGGACTTAGCAGTTCTTACCATTTGCAAATTGAGTTTTTGGATTCTGAAAACCAAACATAACCAAACACAACCATTGTGTGAACAAAGCATCAGGGCTTAGGAGCATTGATGAAAGAATAGGGAAAAAAAATGGATTTTTGTTGTTGAGTCATTTCAGTCATGTCTGACTCTTCGTGACCCCATTTCGATTTGCTTTGCAAAGATACTGGAGTGGTTTGCCATTTCCTTCTCCCGCTCATTTTACAGATGATCAACTGAGGCAGAGTTAAGTGACTTGCCCAGGGACACAGATAGGAAGTGTCTAAGGCCAAATTTGAATTCATGAGGATGAGTCTTCTTGATTCCAAGCTCAGTGCTCTATCCACTGCACCACCTAACTGTGCCCCTCCCCCAATGGATTATGTGTTACAAAATTGTTAAGTGTGATTGTACTTAAAATTTAAGGAATTCTATGACAAATTCCATTGATGCAAGATTTTGCAAATTAGGTGGCTGTACAATAAAGAGAACATCTTGTGGGCACTACTACAAAGAGACAAAATAAGTCCTTAAACAACATTATAATTACTGGTATAGAACTTTGCAAATTATACTTGTATGATATTTTAGGACTAAGAAAAGATTTGCATCATAGCAACACAGTGAAGTAGGTAAGGTAGGAGCTATTATTACAGGCCTTCTCTTTTATACTTTTGCCCCTAACTCAGACCTCCCTCCCTGACCTCATCCCTTCCCTCAGGAGAGGACATTACACAGTCTTTTACCAAGGAATTCAAAGTCATCCACCAGTACAGGTTCATCTCCTCCACTCAAACCACAAAGCAGTTCCACATCCTCCCCTACTCTTACCTGCTTTGCCCTTCTCCTTGCCAAGACTAACTACTCTACTTGCTTCTCGCCCTTCTCTATGAGCTTACCTTATGTACTACTCCCTCTCTCTTATTTTGAGTTTCTGCCTATTTAAAAGTTACTTCCCTGCCTACTACTACTCCCATCCCTACTACTAGGAAAAATAATAGTAATAGTCATAATTATAAAAGATAAGGTCGTTGCTGCTAGAAATTAGAGAAAGGTCCTTGTTAAAGAACACAGACATTGATCAATTTAGATTTTGCAAGAAACTGTACAACACAGCACAGGTTGCAAATATTGCTAACCCTCTGGGTATTTATAAAGACACCATCAAGTGGCCAAATTTATATACAAAAATTATGTATAACGAAGACTTCACGTCCTTCATAAACTAACAGATAACAAATCCCCATATTATAAAAGCAAGCCCCAACCACATGCTTGTGATTTCAACAAACAAACTGGAGCATTATCACAAATAAAACTGTTGCCTGTGATTGCCTACAACAATGCCCCATAACCATTTTTAAACATTTTAAATAGGTGTTGATTTAGGAGATATGCATAGACTTCAAACTACACAGAAGGAAAAAAACTCTCAAAATACTGAAACTTGGTGAAAGAAATTAAAATCTGGTCATCCTATCTGCTGCTACAGTTATCCCAAAGACGATTTCAGTGAGCCTAAAGAAGATAAGTTTAACATTAAAATACTTTTATTATTCAATTACAAAAACTATGGCCAATTCTAATAACCTGGATTGTTCTAACTGCTTCCCAATTGGTAACAGGCCCAAGGAAGGTAAATTATTTTGCTTAAGTCATGTAAGTAGTAAACTTCACAAGTGAGATTTGAACCCAGACCCTCTGAATCTAGTGGTCTTTCTGCTGTACTGGGCTCCCTCCCTGATCTAAGAATTTATTGTACTGTAAATAGAGTCTAATTTCTTCCCTCTCTAATCCATTCTCCTCAAAGCTGCCAAAAATAGTCTTGGTAAGGCAGTCTGATCACGTCATTCCCTTGCTCTAAAACTTCCAGTGGTTCCCTACTGCCTCTAGTATTAAAGGCAAACACCTCAGCCAAGCCTTTAAAGATCTCCCCAATCTTGCTCTAATCTATCTTTCAAGCCTTATTACATATGGCTCCCTTTCACACACTCTGTGTTCTAGCCAGAAGGGACTGTTTCTCTAAACTGGACATTGCATTTCCTGACTTCATAGATTCACTCAGCCTGATCCTCGTGTCTGGAATGTACTCTCCTCATCTCCCCCTATCCAAATCTTTCCCTTCCTTCAAGGCTTAGCTCAGAGGCCACCTTCTCCATGAAACTTTCCCTACATCAACCCAGTCTCTAGTAAGTATATTTCCCCATTTCAGTTACCTTGAATCATTCCTGCATTTATACATATTATTTCTATATTCTATAATAGTCTCTTTAGAGCAGCAAAGTGGCACAGTGGATAGAGTGCCTCTCCTGGAGTTAGGAAGACCCATCTTTCTGAGTTCAAATCTAGCTCCAAACACTTCCTAGCTGTGTTGCCCTGGGAACATCACTTATCTCTGTTTGCCTCAGTTTCCTCATCTGTAAGATCAGCTAGAGAAGGAAATGGCAAACTACTCCAATAATTTGCCACAAAAGAAACCCAAACGGGGTCACAGAGAGTTGGACATGACTGGAAAATGACTGAACAAACAGTCTCTTCAGATTTCTTACTAATTAAAGCTGTCTTAACTTTCCCTCTCTTTTCCCTCCCCTCCCCCAATAATTCTGAATTAGGCTTTTTACTTCACTTACTTTTAAATAAGGGAAACACTGAGAGCCAGATCTAATAATTGAAAAAAAGATTAGAAGTCCTAACATATTTCAGCTAAGTCTAGCCTACACCAGGTTTTTTGTTGTTTTGTTTTGGTTTTTTTTTTCTGAGTCTATGTTCCCAAACTCCCATGGGCAATGGCATTGTTATCACACCAAATAGCACAAGTCTGTTCATGTTGCTTACTGCACAATGATCTTGAAAGGCATTTTGGAGACAGAAGTATTGAATGAAAAAGGTAAAAAAGAGAGAGAAAGAATACTCACAGCTGTAAGTTGTGGTTACAGTCATGCACAAATGTCAAATTTCCTCTGTTCTAAATAGCATTTGTTTAAGCTTTCTTTATTTTCTATGATTTCATTCCTAAAAAGGAAAATGGAAAAGACATGTACAATGAAGGACTTGATTTAGAGCCTATCTATCTTTACTGAGTAAGCAGCACTTAGGGCTGTATTATTTGTCCAGTAGACACTCAGTAAATGTTTGTGGGTGATTCTGTCCTTATTTAGAAAATGTGTGTGTGTGTGTGTGTGTGAGAGAGAGCGGGAGAGAGAGAGAGGGTGGGGGGGAGGAGAACAGTAAATCAATGAGCTGAACCCTTTCTCAAAGAAGCCCTTGAAAAGGATTAAAAGAAGGAAATGTGTAAAGTCAATAGGCTCTGTACAAAAGAGATACTATCCCATAGCAAAAACAGCTTATGTAAATATACATTTTAAGAGAAATATTTTAGCCTCCTTGTCTCAAATCATGACCTCTGGGGTACTATTTTGAAGGTTGGGTAAAATAAATAGAACTAAAATAGAATATTTCCAGTGCTTAGCACAGTGCTGATACATAGTAGGTGTTTAATAAATGCTTGTTGATGATTCAATTTTTTTTGGTGACTCAATTTTTTAAGCTTCTTTTCAACTCTAAAATGCTGTGAATATCTATTATTATACCCCTTCTCCAAAAGAGGCCCTTTGTTGAGACAAAGGTTTTTCACCCCCAGTGCCTCTGTCTGAAGATCAAGGGTGGGGTGTTTAGGAAAAAGAAGGAACACAATTTTGGATCTATATATCACCTCTTTGTTTTTATCTGTTCAAGGTTTATTGTCCAAATAAAGCACAATTTATTAAAATCCATTTCATCCACTTTTGTTGAGAGCACACAGAACATACATGCACGACAGCACGGCTCGGGATATTGTGTTATCCTCATGTTCCTAAAGGCTTTGAGCTTTCCTTCTCTGCTGCATAAGTACTGCATGAAATGGGGAGTCAGATGGGATTAGAATTTTGTTAGCTACCTCAGAAATCCAAATACGAAACTCAGCACTCCAGGACATCTGACACTCTCCAGGGAACTTTTGTTCCAGAAATCGATGATTGGATTGCACCCATCTAAGTGAAGAGTGGGTTTTGCTGTTTTATTCTGCAACACATCGAGATAGTATTTGTTTCATAAGCATTGATAGTAGAATTTATCTCAGGATAAAAATAGTTCTTGTTCTATTGAAAATTCTTTGAAATTATTTCTTATATCTGAATGGTGAAATTTGGTACCATGATAGAAGTAAATTTTATGTGAAAGATTTTTTAAATAATTATCAAAGCCTGTACATATTTAAGAACTTCTTTTCTCTTTCATACACATTTACCATCCTAGCACCAAGTTTGCTTGATCTCTCCAGATTTCTTATGCGTTAGGATAGGATGAAAGAAAAAAAAACTACTACCTTCAAAATCTAGTGTAGACATACTACAAGGAAGTAGCAGGTAAGTGTGGCTGCCAGATTTCTTCTTTAAGTTAAAAGTTAATGGCTTTATATTCATAGTTCATATGGAAAATTCAAGTGCTTTATATTGGCTTATCCTGCAGAATGAAGATAAATCATGACGGCAAATTTAGGATGTTCAATTTAATTTTTAAATTGCTGGTACTTTGATACTCTCCTGTTGTGTTCCTTTCTTTACAGACTTTTATAGTATTGAATAAAGGGAAGGCAATTTTCCGATTCAGTGCCACTTCTGCCCTGTACATTTTAACTCCCTTCAATCCTCTTAGGAAAATAGCTATTAAGATTTTGGTACATTCATATCCTTTTTCAATGTGTTGATTTCCAATGTCGCTCCTTGACGTCTGCTCTTTGTAGATGTGTTTTTAAATAGTAGTTCACAAATAAGTTTGGGAGAAGTTCTCATCATTTTGTGTTGGTTGATATATTAGACTCTTTACCTTCCAGAAACCAGTGGGTTCCAAATTTGGTCAGTCACATAAATGCCATAGAAATAAACAGAATCATTAAAAGTTACTTAGACATTTGACCTCTTAGACTTACAATATGTGTGTGTTCAGAAATTGTGACTTCCAAGCCAAAAGATTTTGTTTGTTCGTGGTGGACCTAGACCTGTTATAGGTCAAATCCCACCTTTGTCATTTATTATCTATATGACCTTGAACAAGTTATATAACCTCTCCAGTCTTCAGTTTCCTCATTTGTAAAATTAAAATTGAACCAGATGCACTTCCAGCTCTAGAAATTGCGAGGATGGAAATCCCTTTGACTGAAATCCATTGATAAGCTATACCTCAGTAATTTTCAGTCTTAATCTACAGTATGGAGTTACCTGGGGCACTAAGGAATAAAATGACTGTGCTCATGGTCTCATAGGTATTAGTTCCAGAGGTAAAACTTGAACTCAGATCTTTCTGACTGTAGTACTGACTGACTCTCTAGACACCATACCGTATTGCTTCTCAGAGTTTGCTAGCACAAATTTTATGCAAGATTATGCTGTCCATACTGCCTTTATGGAATGTTCATCATTGTTGTACAAAGTTTGCCTTGGCAAACTTTCTTATACAATGTCCCTAAGGTCTTTGTGCAATTTTAAGCTGCTTTGGATTTCTAAAGCTTTTGTTAATAAGAGCCCTTCCACTCCTATGGGAAAACTCATTCTCTCTAGTGATGAACATTTGTCTGACAGTGACTCAGTTATCAGTAACTTGAATGGTTAAATTGTTAATATAGGATTATAATAACTTAAAACTGGGAGAAACTTTAGAGGTCAATTTTCGGTATGTACTTTTTTCAAGCAATAACTAAAAATAAAATATCCACAAAATTTTAAAAAAAGAAATATTTAAAAATAAAATTTGTCATAGCTCATCCCTTAATATTAAGTGGCTTTCTAGGCCTCAGTTTCCATAACTGTAAAAAATGAGAGCATTATACTAAATGACCTCCAAAGTCCTATCTCCAAGTCTATCATTCTATAGTATTCATATTAAACATTCAATTTCATTTTAAAACTTATGGCTTTGTGATTTTATTGGTTACATAAATGTATATTTCATAAGACTATTAAAATAACTCTAAAATTATAAAGATCACGGAGGAGGACCTAGATGCAAATGAAAGATTTGTCTTTCAATAATTCAGCTCTTGGCGCCATCATGTGGCTGTCTTCTAATAATTCTCTTTTTCTCTAGGCAAAAAAAAAAAGAGTAACAAAATGGTAGGCAAAGAGTATTGGTCCAGAAATCAGCAGGCCTGGGTTTTAGTCCAGACTCTGACACTAACTAGCTCTATGACAACAAGCAAATTATTCATTCCTTTCTTGACTTTAGTTTTCTTTAAAATATGAGCACTTGTTTTAATCTTAGACTAAATGATCTCTAGACTTCCTTTCAGCCCTGTGATTCCATGTTAAATTTTTGTTGCCTTCATGTTATCATTTTAAGGGTAGATGACCATAAATATAGTAAAACTGGATATGACTGAAATATGTGCTACCATTCCTTTAGTTGATTCTGTCATTAGCCTTCTGTTTTCTGGGCACTCACTCATTTCCATGGCTTCAACCTCCATTTCTTTGCATACGACTCTCACATCTATGTATCTCCAGCACTGACCTTTCCTCTGAACTGTATTTCCAAGTTCCTACAAAACCTCTTCACCTATGTATCCTACCAACACCACAAGCTCAATATCAATTAATAAGCATTTTTAGCATCTTTTATGTGCCGAACACTGTGTTAGCCACTAGGGATACAAATACAAAAGTGAAACATGTCCTACCTTTTTCCCCTAAACCTGATACTTCTCCTTCTGACTTTAATATTTCTATCAGTGACTACTACTCACTCAGTCAGCGATGTTTGAAACATTCTTGTTTATAATCAGTTATTGAGTTAGGTCTACTCTATCTCTGCAACATCTTTCACATTTATTCTTTCCTCTTTATTTCTACTTCTACCAGCAAAGTACAAGCCCTCATTATAAACCACTTGGATTATTGTAGCACTTTTCTGCACCCTTCCTCGAATCTGTCCTTCATACATCTTAACATGTCAGTTGTCCATATGAATAGATAGGGACATGCCCCTTTTCTGTTTAAAAAAAAGTCTATGCCCTATTGCTTCTGAACAAAATTCAAACTGCTTCCTAACATTTAAAGCCTATCGTAATCTAGCATCATCCTCCTTTTTTTTAACCTCATTGAGGTTTATTACTCCACTCAATGAACTCTGCTTTGACAAAACTCAACTACTTGTGTCCCCCAAATATGCTTTGCATTTTCCTACTTCTGTATCTTTTTCTCTTGCTTTTCCTGTTTACCTTTTCTATTCCCACCCATCCTTCAAAACCCAGCTCAAGTGCCAAACCTCCCATTTGGCCTGCCCATAGGTCCCTTCTCAGTTACATTTTCCCTTTCAGACCTCACACAGCACGTTGTATTATACCTCTAAGATGCACTTCTGATATATTATTGTGTAGTGTTGTTGTTATTATTACTATTATCTATGTGTCTTATCCCCCTATGAGAATATAGACTCCTTGAGGATAGGGAAACATTTTTATATAAACTTTATATTTCCCCTTGCATCTAAAACAATGTTCTACACACAGTTGACACTTAAGAAATATTTATTGAATGGAATGGAACTGAAATAAATGTAATTAACAGAAAAGAACACAAAAGAGTCATTCTCCACCTGCCTGGTAGTTTTTGATTAAAAAAAAAAAAACTAAAGGGGAATAGACTCACACAATCTCAGTCATATCCAATCCTAATTTATTTGTATAAACCTGACCTAAAAAATGCATCCCCAAAGCTAGCATCATGCTTCCCTTTGATCATGGACTACTTTAATTTATCAACCCAAATGGGATAAATCTTCATTCATAAATATCAAACCTGAGGAGGGGAGAGGGTGATGTACTCTCAGCAGTTTTCTCTTTTGTCCTCTGAATGAGTTAAAGCTATTTCTTTCTGGTACAAAACTGCCCAATTCATTTCTGTATGTATAATGCCCACTAAAATGCCTTGGGAGTTTGATGTAATAAATTACTTCCACTTTGTTAGCTTTATGTAAAAGATATTTCTGTATTGTTTTGTGTTTTCCTTAACTATTACCTACATTATTCAGCATGCTTATTATGTGCACTATTTTGACAAACTGCGTGTTTATGACAATGAGCAATCCTCCCGACTGGACGAAGAATGTAGAGTAAGTTAACAATGTTATCTTATATCATTTCCATAACTTGAGCATATATATTTTAAGACATCATTTGGACCTTTGTATTATGGTTTTTATGGAGTCTCTGAACTTAGTCATTTAGGAAATATGATTATACCCCCAAACTATCAAACAATAAGCGTCTAATAAGGACCTAGTATGTGTCAGGCACTGTGCTAGGCACTGGGAACATGAAACAAAGGTGAAACAATCCTTGCCTTCAGGAGCTCACAGTCTAGCACATATGTATATGTGTATGTGTGTGTATTCCCAAAATCTTAGTGCAAACTCAATGTATGAAAGCTGCATGTAGGTAGATGCAAAATAGATGAAAGATGATTTTGAAGGAAAGGTAAGATTTGCTTGCTAATGGGCCTGGTCATATGAGAACTAATCATATGGGCCACTATCCTATGCTGTAGTTCTCACATTATAGGAAAGATGGTAGTGAGGAAAAATGAAGAGTAAATCTTTGGCAGGATCCAGAAAGCTGAATTTTCTTCCTGAGAACTTAGGGCCTCCAGGAGGACTGTGGGCATCCCAGAACTGATGCAGTAAAAAGCCAAGGAGAACTGTGGGCACCCCAGAACCAAAAAAGTAAAAAACCCAACATTTCCTTCCATCTGCCATTTTCTTCAGTTTCAGACCAATGTCCTTTTCAAAGGCAGGGCCTATGACCATTATGATAGCTATGAAAACAATTGAGGTCTGTTGCAGTGGAGTCTGAGGTAGCAAAGGCTAATGTCAAAAAATCTAGACTAAAAGTTATCCAAGACAGCGGCAGCTTTGTGAGACCTAAGCCTAGACTTTGTACAACATAGGTCTCACTGCCATGGTATCACTGAGGGAGATCTTTAGTATCTCACCAGAGGCAGGCAATGGAATCTTTGCTATTTTCTCTAACATCTATTGTCGTGTGCTGTTGAACCTAAAAGAAAGAGCAGAGAAAATATCTGGTGGAGGTGGCTTCTTTCTAGTATTTAATTCTAAGAGAAGTTATCATCGCCATCATCATCACATTTATATAGCACATGCTACTATGTGCCAGGCACCGTGCTAAATGCTTTATAAATATTATCTCATCTAATCCTCACAACCATCCTTGGAAGTAGATGCTACTATCATTCATGTTTTATAATTGAGCAAAATGGAGCAAACAGAGATTAAGTGGTTTACTCAGAGTCACACAACTAGTGAATGTCTGAGGCAGAGCTTGTGCTCAAGTCTTCTTGACTCCAGGCCCAGCACTCTATCCACTGCACCATCTACCTACCTCTAAGTGAAAAAGAGCAGAAGAGCAGCTTGTGGAATTGGTGTGTTTACCAATTGACTTCACCTCATTTGTCTGAGCTCTGCAAGTCTGAGCAGCAGGCCCGTGGGTTTGTCCCTTTGGAGTTCCAATAAACTACTGTTGGAGCTAGTCACTACTAGCCAGTTATAAAACTCTGTGATTTCAGAGCGACAAAATTGCAGGTTGCCTTTTGAACTGAAATTCTTGCACTGGTTTTTCCACTGCAAGAATTGGACTAGGCTGGAGGCTAGAACTGAATTCCCACTCTGCCCCTAGGGTCAGAGCTATGCAGATATTTCTTGCTTCTGCACTTGCCTAGGGCCCACCACCTGCCTCAGTACTGCTCACCCTAGAATGCCACTCCTAGATACAAGTCCCTTCCTCCATCCACCCTGGATCTGTGACTTTGTCCTTTGACTGTCAAGCAGACAGAACTTTCCAGGTGAAATGGGTAAAAAATTAATAGACTGAAAGATGTTGTCCACATCTAAATAGAATAGCATGCATGGGAAACAGCATTGAAAACCTGACACTACCTCAGGCTATTTTTGCCATTAAATTTTAATTTTTTATGACTCTTGGCTCAGTGACTAAGTGGCTTTAGGATTCCAAGCTCAGTGATCATGCTTCACCTTAACGCCAATAAAATACACCTGCCTTGGTTTTTCTATCTTCCATGATAGGAAACACAAGTAACACAGGTAGGCGAAAAATAAAAATGAAGCTGTTTGGACCTTGCTCTTCTTCATGAAACATCAATGAAATAGAATTTTAGCACTTTGAAGGAAAGTATTTATGCTTCTGACGTATTGTTGATTGACTGATCTGTCATATGAGTGCACTAAACAATTCCCAGGAGGCTCTATTCATTTATGATATTACCACATTATATTAGCACATAGAAATACAGCTAGGCTCTTCTAAGTACCATAAAATCATAGATTTAGACCTAGAAGGAGCCTTGGAAGCCCCCTAGTCCAACTTACTCATTTTATCTGTAAGGAAACAAAGCCTCAGGGAGGTAATCAACTTGCCTTAAAGTCATAGGAAGTAAATAGCAGAGCCAGGATTCATAACCAGACCCTTTGCCTCCAAATCCAGTTTTCGTTCCACTATGCCATAAAACCTCCTCATACTGTTCTCACAGAACTGAAAGAAACTTGATAGGATTTTTATTTGTATTTGTTCACTTCGTGTCACTTTATGTTGCTTTATCTTTATTATTGTTGTACAGCAACTGCTCACAGGCCTGATCCCACTGCTGACTGGCCCAGAAGCTTAGACCTGCTCTGTATCCAACCTGGGTTAGTTCATCCTTCCTTAGGCAACCTGATGACCCTTCCACTCCCAGAGACTTATATTGGCTCTGCACTTAGTTCATATACCTGATTCGTTTAGTGACTAAAAAACTAAACCTTAGTCTTACTACAACCCAGAATCTGTCAGCCTCAACTGCCTCAGTAGCAAGGACTGCAGATGTGTGGCACTGCGGAAGCTATCATAGTCATTCCTAAACATACTTCCCACCATACACATTCAGAAACATACACACGCACACACACACACATACACACACACACACACACACATGGCCCTTCTAACAGAGACACAGTTCAGCAAAATTAATCAATAGTCATTATATTTGAGAGCATATCAATTTATCATTTAAAAAGCATTAATATAATTAGTTTTCCTAAATGTAATTTATATATAGAATATTGTCTTATCTATGATAGATACAAATTTGAACTAGTTCCATTTCTTTCCAGTTTTATCTATTTATTTCATTAATATTTGATAAGCAATTAATGTTCTAGAAAGGAAAAAAATCAATTTATTATATTTTTGGATATTTGATTCCAGGTACACTTTCACAGGAATATATACATTTGAATCACTTATAAAAATCATTGCCAGGGGTTTCTGTTTAGAAGATTTCACTTTTCTCCGGGATCCATGGAACTGGCTTGATTTCACTGTCATTACATTTGCGTAAGTATTTTTTGAAACTTAATCGAGAATAAAATTTGCATTTTTAATGCCTTTTGTTTTAAAGTCTGGGCTTCCTACATCTAAAGGAAGTTTTATGATGATTTACAGATTCAGATTCACGTGTTTTAAATTCATACAAAAAGGTACAGTCTTAAGAGCTGAGAACGCTTGAAACAATTCACTTTCCCATCAGTTGTATAGCTAAGGAAAATTTCAGTTACTGAAAAACTCTATTCATGACATTTATTTAACAGTCATTGATTTATATTTATCATATATCTATATAACCACCTACATTCTCACTTAGATATGCATGTACTATTTCAGCCTTGCAAATTGATTTCAACTCATAAGCACAATAAAGGTTCTGCTTTCCCTTCCCCACCAAGACTTCTCATCTAGCTATGTCCAAGTCTTTCTTTAGGTTAAGGGAGAAAAGCATTGGACAACATTTTTTTATGATATTCTTGTGTATGAGGTGGAGAGATATTAACAAGATGATAATACAGTTTAGGCAGACTCAGAATTGGATGAATGACTAGACCCAAAGAGTAGTAATTCATGGCTCACTGTCACTTTTAGATGCAGGCTTCTATTAGAGTATCCTATAGTTCTGTCCTTGACTTTGCTGCTTAACATTTGTGACTTGGGTAAAAGCACAGATAACATGTTTACAGGTGACACAAAGCTATGAGGGATGGATAACACTGGATGCCTGTAGGATCCAAGAATAATTTAACAGAATAGAATTTGGGGCTAGTAAATGAAGATAAAATGTAATAGGCATAAACAGAAATGATCCACTTGGGTTCAAAATTTCCATTTCAAAAGTACATTATGGGGAATGTGTGGTTCAACAGTTTATCTGAAAGAAAAATGGGAATTTTAGTGAATCATTAGGCCAATGTACATCATCAGTACAATATGCCAGTCCATCCCTCTCCAAAAAAAAAAAAATCCTAATGCCACCTTAGATTGCATTAATAGGAGAATACTATCTGGAAGTCAGGAGATTATAATTCTACTGTATTCTTCTCTTGTTAGGTTACCCGCTGAAGTACTATGTTCAATGATAGGCACTTCATTATATGATCACTTGGAAAGTGACAAAATCATGACATTAAAATTAATTGATGAAACTGGGAGTATTTAGCCATAAGAGGAGAAAACTGAGGGAGAACTTGACAGTCAATGTTCAAGTAGTAAGATTGTTATGTGGAAGAGGGATTAGGTTTAGTCTGTTTAGCCTCAAAGGGCAGAATTGGAAGCAATGGATGGAAGATGAAAAGAACCAGATTTAGGCTTTGTTGCTATTCTATAAAAGTGAAATGAGCTGCCTCAGAAAAGAATCAGTTCTCCCTCTTTAAACCCTCAATTACCACTTGTTTGGGATGTCATATAGGAGATTCTCAATCAGATTTGGTTTGGATTACATGATCCCTGATGTACCTTCTAACTCAGGTATTCTATGATTCTGAATGCATGGGCATTTGCCTGCTATAAATACTCTGATCAATCCAACCAAAATACAATTGGAAGGAGAAATAAATTATATTATATCTCTATTACATTACTTAATATTCTTTAGCTTCTGATTTCATTCCCATTAGTTCTTATTTCATTCTCTAGTGACTTATTTTAAACTTTGGGCACAAAGACAAGTATGTACTTCCTTGATTATAATTCTCTCTCCTTTCCTCTTCTTCCCTTCCCTTCCCTTCCCTTCCCTTCCCTTCCCTTCCCTTCCCTTCCCTTCTCTTCTCTTCTCTTCTCTTCTCTTCACTTCTCTTCTCTTCTCTTCTCTTCTCTTCTCTTCTCTTCTCTCCTCTTCTCTTCTCTTCTCTCCTCTCCTCTTCTCTCCTCTCCTCTCCTCTCCTCTCCTCTCCTCTCCTCCTCTCTTCTCCTCTCCTCTCCTCTCCACTCCTCTCCTCTCCTCCTCTCCTCTCCTCTCCTCTCCTCTCC
>NW_020954557.1:51554617-51819886 GCF_900497805.2 Vombatus ursinus
ACACACACACACACACACACACACACACACACATACACATATGCATGCATGCCAACACGAAAGCATCCTATATCTTTATAATTTGCTTCATCATCTCTTCAACCTGTCCTTTCTTCCCCAGGAGAAAGAGATCTATGAGAATGATAAGAGGGAGCTTAGGAGTAATCTAAAAGTGATAGGCGTGGGTACTCCCTCTGGTGTTAGATCGTAAAACTTAGAGTTGGAAGAGACTATAGAATTTATCTAGTCCAACCCCATCATTTTACAAATGAGGAAACTGAGGCCTCAGAGGGGAAGTGACTTGCCTAAGGTCACAAATGCCATCAGTAGCAAAGCCAGGATTCCAACCCAGGTTTCTTTATTCCATATCCAGCATTCTTTCCCCTGTACCATGCTGAAACTTCAATTGTGGGTTTTCTTATTCTCTATGGTATTTAAAAGAAGAATTCAGGAAGATGGGAAAGGTAGTATGTAACAGAGTTGGCCAAGGAGAATTTCAGAGAAAAAAAAAAGGAAAACCATCTGAGTTTCTCTTTCCTTTAAATTAATGGGAAGTAATGATAGGAGGACCAGTAATGGGGACTTATTAAATATTTTATCTTAATTTATCTTCCTATTTTCTAAGTGTTTATACTGGTTAAAAAAATTCATGTATTCATGGTGACATTTTACACCTTAGTTACTGATAAAGTAACTTCATTCCTTGCCTTCTTTCTAACCAGAATTAGATCCCAGTGAATTCAATTCAACAAATATTTATTAAGCACTACTGGGTGCAAGGCACAATATACTGGGTCCTGGGGATGCAAAGATAAAAATGAAATTTCTGTTAGTCTGTTTTCAAGGGATTTACATTTTTCCTGGAGCCAAGCTTTTTGACTTCCCTTTATTGAGTAATGAAAATTTTTTTTTATTCTTGTTACTTTGCAGTTTCAAATGAAATCAGTGATATATGCTTCTGTGAAATATACATTTAGCTAGTAGCCTTAAAACAATGGAGGTGAACTGTAACGACAGAGACTTTAATTTCTGATTGTTGCTTTTTAAACTTCTTGTAAAAGTACCAGAAAATGTCTTTTTAAAAACACCCAAGCAAGTAGCATAAACCCTGCTTAAATCCTGAATAACTCTGATTTAATTCTACAGGTATGTAACAGAATTTGTAAACCTAGGCAATTTTTCAGCTCTTCGAACTTTCAGAGTCTTGAGAGCTTTGAAAACTATTTCTGTAATTCCAGGTAAGAAGTAATTAGTGTAAAGCATAAGGCCCCTTGTACCTATAGTTATTTCTTTGTATCCTATTATTGTTTGTGTGTGAACTCCCCTATACAGATATGTGACAGAGTTTGTGGACCTGGGCAATGTCTCAGCATTGAGAACATTCAGAGTTCTCCGAGCATTGAAAACAATTTCAGTCATTCCAGGTGAGAGAGAGGTTAAACACCGAGGTTGATTATCTCATCATAGATTTTCAACGTCAGCCTTGTCACTTGCCACTACTCAATGTTACAAGAAACCAGGAATCATAAGAGAGTGTGTTTGACTGAACTATGATTCTTGGGGTTTTTTGACATAAGCTTTTTGGCTTTCATTCTGAAATCAGCCTTGGAGTTTAATGAATCCTTGCATGAGATATCAAAACATGTAGTCATTGTAGTTTGCATCTTATGATGTAAAAAAAGCTTCTCCTCTATTACAGTCAATACGAAGGGTTGCTTATCATGGTAACCTACCAATATGTTGTAACTTCCCATTTATTGAAGACATTGATGACTAAGAACTATAATCAGTTGAAAAAATATGATTTTCTTAACAAAAGATTAAGTTCATAAACTAATAAAGAATAGCATGAGCCTGCATGGTGAATTTGTTCTAACAAATGTCTTTCATTCTCCAAACCACCTCAAGTTTTATAGCAAAATCCTTTTAATTTCCTGGTCATTTGCCATTTTTCTGTAACTGGGATTTGTTATAAAACTGATGCCAACATGAGTTTGGAGCTAGTAGCATTATAAAAGAGGAGCACCATAAGAAGATTTGTCTTGACATGGAGCTCACAAAGAACTTGAACTCCGTTATCACTTGCTCGATTTAGATGGAATGTGGATCGTTCATTTCCATTCATTTCAAGTGACCATCAAGTTTCATAAGTCCACATCCATAAGCATCTTCTCCTCTCCATAGTGTTGTTCTTTCATGAACATTCCAACCATTTACTTAGGTTTCTGCATGGACTATCTGTATCTTAGGGAAAAAATGTACATCTTTTCAGATCCATTGGTCCTTCATAATGATATCCTTTTCTATTTCCAGGCTTGAAGACTATTGTGGGAGCTCTGATTCAGTCAGTGAAGAAGCTTTCTGATGTCATGATCCTGACTGTGTTTTGTTTGAGCGTATTTGCTCTCATTGGACTACAGTTGTTTATGGGCAACCTGAGGAATAAATGTGTACAATGGCCTCCCACTAATTCCTCTTATGAGGAACACACTATTGAAAAGAATGTTACTAAGGATTACAATGGCACCCTTGTGAATGAAACCATCTTTGAGTTTGACTGGAAATCTTACATTGAAGATGAAAGTAAGAATTACTACTGTGATTGTTTTATACAATAGATAGATGGACAGATAGATAGATTATGTTAAATTGTTGGTCTGCTTACCATTCAGACTTAAAAAGTAAAAGGGGGGATAAAATAACAGGGTGTATTGTTTTAAAGATTAATGAATCTATTTTAAAAGATTTATGAAGAATACTCTTAATTTGTTTTTTTTTCTTCCTTTGGATTTTAAATAACATGTTCAGAATCTCTAATTATATTTTTTGATCTCTAAAGTTTACATGAACATTTAAAATTTCGTATATAAAGACTGGACCTGGGATTTTATCAGTATAGGAAACCTCTGGCTGAGGGAATCTCCTCTCCCGTTCAGGTTGTCACCTTTTCTTCAACTTAGTGTCTTTGAGTGTTGCCTAGATCACTGACTTAAAGTGACCCATAGTCACACAGACAGGTGTCAGAAATAGGAATTGAATCCAGGTCTTTTTTGAGTTGGTGCCGGCTCTCTGTCCACTATCCTATTCTGCCTCTCCTTTATATGTAAAACCATCCCTTTTCTGGCTTCTATATGTTGCTTGTGCCATTACATTGGAGAATGATGAAGCAAGCTAGGTATGAATTTAAATTCTAGTAATGATTTACTTATTTCCAGTTTGATTACATCATGGTGTGAGAAATACAATATCGCAGTACGGATATGGAGGGAAAAGATGTTGTCTCTAACTGTAAAATCAAAGCCAGGAAGAAAATCATTTTGGATTTTGTGACTGTATCCTGTAGATGGAAAAGTAATGTTTGTTTTTTAATCTATAAAGAAATGGGTACATTCTATACTTGGAGTGGTAGATTGTTTCAACAATATTTCAACACCAACTATTTAAGAGGGATAATACGTGGGCAATGATTCAGCAAAGGAGACTGAGAAGGAGCAGCAAAATATGAGAAGAACCAGGACAGAGTAGTGTCAGTTAGACAGGCAAGAGAGAATATCATGAGAGATAGAGTTATCAGCATTGCTGAGAAGTCAAGACTGAAAAACACTAAGAAAAGAAAATGCATTGACTTAGAGTGAGCAGTTTCAGTTGCACGATAAGGTTGGAAGTCAGACTAGAAGGGATTGAGAAGTGAGTACAAGAAGAAGAAATGGAAACAATACCAGTTTCATTTTAGAGAAAAAAATCAGAGATAGCATTTCATTTTAATAAAGACTGTGTGAGGATGACTACTCTTATAAAACACAGTGATGGATTTGGGGTTATTGATTTTCTCTTCTTTTCCCACATCCTTCCATTTGACTCTCTGTACTAATAAACAAGAATGTAAAGCCATGAGGTAATAATAACAAGGCATCCATTTATCAGTTATAGAAGTAAGATTTACTGCCAGAGCCTTAGTTTTTTCTTCTGAAAAATAGGAGTCGTTGTATTTGTAATACTATTTTACAGTGTTGCCATATAGAAAATTTATTCAACAGGTTTATAAAGTGCCACATAAATTTGAGCTGCTATTATACGACTTCTTTGAGTTTTGGCAATTCACAATGTAGCAGAAGGTTGGCATAGTTTGTAGAATGGTAGGATTGGAGTAAGAAAGACCTAACATTAGACCCTACCTCTAATGCTATCTGTGTGACCCTGAGCAGGTCACTTAACCTCTTTCAGGCAAATCCCTAGGATTCATTTGCAAGATCATAATAGAGAGAGTTCCCATTCCCAGATTCTTTATCCATCAGGTCTTGCCTAGACTCTGCCTACCAATGAAATATCAGCATTAAAACTAAAGGGCTGGGGCAGCTAGATGGCACATTGTATAGAGCACTGGCCATGGAGTCAGGAGGACCTGAGTTCAAATCCGGCCTCAGACACATAACACTCACTAGTTATGTGACTCTGGGCAAGTCACTTAACCCCAATTGCCTCACTGAAAAAAAAGGAAAAAAACAAAAGAAAAAAAAAACCACCTAAAGGGCTGTAAATAAGGAGCATCATATTTATCGATGAATTGTAGTTTGCATTCATATGTGTTTACCTTTGCAACATATTGTTTGAAATTGATCCAACAAACAAATAAGTGGTATTTGTTTTTACATCTCTGATCATCATTTTTTTCAACCAGTCTCCTCTTACATGTACAGATTTAATTCATATTGATGAATAAGAAATCTTGCTTTAACTTCTCAGATATCCAATATCATGACCATCATGGCTAGTTAGTATGAGTTGTCAGAAAACATTTATTCCATGGCAAGTAGGAAAAATGCTCTTTATTAATAAACCACATCTTCTTATGACAACACCATAAATTCAAGAAGATTTGTCAGCTCTGTGCGTGTACCATGAAGTTCCCTCAAAAAAAAAATACAAGAGAAAATTATCAAAATGATTTTTCACAGTGATTCCTCAAAGAAGCATGAATAAATAAAAATAAATTAGATTGTGTTTACTGTTTAAGAAGATGTAATTGCAGTTATTTTTATGAAGTTATCCACTCTTCTACTGAAAGAATTGTATCTTCTTAGAAGGGGCTAGGTGGTACAGTGAATACAGTGCAGGGCTTGGAGTCAGGAAGACCCAACTTCAGATACAGCTTCAGACATTTTACTAGTGGTATGAACCCGAGCAAGGCAATTAATCTCTACCTCAGTTTCCTCAACTGCACAATGGGGATAATAATAGCACCTACCTCCCAGGGTTTTTGTGAGAATCAAATGAGATAATCATTGTAAAGTGCTAATTACTTGGCAATTAATAAGCACTATGTAACTGTTAGCTATTATTATTAATATTGTTAGCTGCCTTTACATTTTTATTACAACATTTGCTCCAAAGCAAGAATATCATTATGCTGGCAAAATAACCAAAGACAAAAATTAAAATCTTACATCTGTAGCTGCTTAAAACTCAGACTTATAAGAGTTTATTGATAAAACAAACCATCACATAGTAAGTACTATATAAATGTTGGATATTATTAACTATTGTTATCATGTAGCGTAAGTTGAAGTATAGTTAAAATGATGGACTGAGAGAAAAACATATACACTCAGTTGGATATAGAAATCTATCTTACCTTATAAGGAAGTAAAAAGGGATGGGGATAATAGAAGGGGGAGGGGGTGGTGATAAGAAGTAAGACACTTGTGAGGAGGGAAAGGGTGATGAGGTGAGAGAGGGGAATAAACAAGAAAAAAATAGCATGGAGGGAAATACACATATCATAAGTATAAATGTGAATGAGATGAACTCAACCATAAAACAGAAGCAGATAGAATGGATTAAAAATCAGAATCTTACAATATGTTGCTTACAAGAAACACATTTGAAGCAGAGAGATACACACATAGTGAAGGTAAGGGGCTGGAGCCATATCTATTATACTTCAGCTGAAGCAAAGAAAGCAGGGGTAGCAATCATGATCTCAGACAAAGCAAAAGCAAAAATGGATATAATTAAAAGAGATAAAGAAGGAAACCGTATCTTGCTGAAAGGTACCATAGACAATGAAGTAATATCAATACTAAACGTATGCACCAATATATGCATCAAAATTTTGAAGAAGAAGTTGAATGAGTTACAGGAGGAAATAGATAATAAAACTATATGAGGGACCTCAACTTTCTCCTCTCAGAATTAGATAAATCTAATCAAAAAATAAACAAGAAAGAAGTTAAAATGAATAAAATTCTGGAAAAGTTAGATATGATAGACCTCTGCAAAAAACTGAATGGGAATAGAAAGGAATATACCTTTTTCTCAGCAGTACATGGCACCTACACAAAAATTGATCATGTATTAGGACATAAAAATCTCACAACCAAATGCAAAAAACAAAAATAGTAAACGCATTCTTTTCATAATATAGTCATGTATTATGGTGATCATAATGCAATAAAAATTATATTCAATAATAGACAATGGAAAGAGAGATTTAAAATTAATCAGAAATTAAATAATCTAATCCTAAAAAACAAGTGGGTAAAAGAACAAATTATAGAAACAATCAATAATTTCATTAAAGAAAATGACAGTGAGACAACATAACAAAATTTATGGAATGCAGCCAAAGCAGTACTTAAGAGAAAAATTATATCTCTAATTGCTTATATCAGTAGAATAGAGAAAAAGCAGATCAATGAATTGGGCATGCAAATAAAAAGAAAACTAGAAAAATAACAAATTAAAAATCTCCAATTAAACATGAAATTGGAAATCCTGAAAATCAAAGGTGAGATTAATATAATTGAAAGTAAGAAAACCATTGAACTAATAAATGAAACTAGAAGTTGGTTTTATAGGAAAAAAAATAGTTAAACCGTTGGTTAATTTGGTTTAAAGGAAAGAAGAAAACCAAATTACTAATATCCAAAATGAAAGGGGTGAATTCACCACCAATGAAGAAGAAATTAAGACACTTGTTAGGAGCTATTTGCCCAATTATATGCCAATAAATTTGACAGTCTAAATGAAATGGATATCTATAAAATATAAATTACTCAAATTACTAGGAGAAGAAATAACCCAATCTTAGAACAAGAAATTGAATAAGCCATCAATGAACTTCTTAAGAAAAAATTCTCAGGACCAGATGGATTCACAAATGAATTCTACCAAACATTTAAAGAACAATTAATCTCAATACTCTTTGGGAAAATGGGTGAGGGAGTCATACCAAATTAATTTTTTGACACAAATATGGTGCTGATACCTAAACCAAGAAGAGCCAAAATAGAGAAAGAAAATTATAGACCAACTTCCCTAATGAATATTGATGCATTTTTTTTTATTTTGGGGGTTGGGCAATGGGAGTTAAGTGACTTTCCCAGGGTCACACAGCTAGTGAGTGTTATATGTTTGAGGCCGGATTTGAACTCAGGTCCTCCTGAATCCAGGGCCAGTGCTCTATCCACTGCGCCACCTAGCTGCCCCCAAATATTTTGATTTTATTTTAGGCAATTGCGGTTAAGTGACTTGCCCAGAGTCACACACCTAGTAAGTGTCAAGTGTTTGGTCTGAGGCTGGATTTGAACTCAGATCCTCCTAACTTCAGGGCTGGTGCTCTATCCAGTTGCCACCAAGCTGCCCCAAAATTTTTAAATAAAATACTAGTAAAGAGAATACAGCAATATATCACAAGGATCATACACTATGACCAGATGGGATTCATGCCAGAATTGCAGAGCTGGTTCAATATTAGGGAAACTATCAGCATAATTGGTCATATCAATAACAAAAAACAACAGAAATTATATGATTATCTTAATAGATGCAGAAAATACCTTTGACAAAATACAGTACCCATTCCTATTAAAGATACTAGAGAGCATGGGAGTAAATGGATCTTACCTTAAAATGACAAGTAATATTTACCTAAAACCATCAGCAAGCACTATCTATAATGGGGATAAGCTAGAAGGCTTCTCAATTTAATCAGTAGTGAAGCAAGGATGCATGTTATCACCTCTTATTTAATATTGTACTAGAAATGTTAGCTATAGCAATGAGAAGAAAAAATGAATTAAAAGAATTAGAATAGGTAATGAGGAAACAAAACTATCAGTCTTTGCAGATAATATGATGGTACATTTAGAAAATCCTAGAGATTCAACTGAAAACCTACTTGAAATTATTAACAACTTTAGCAAAGTTGTAGGATACAAAAAAAACCCCACATAAATCATCAACATTTCTATATATTACCAACAAAGTCAGATAGCAAAAGATAGAGAAATTTCATTTAAAATAACTGTAGACAATATAAAACACTTGGGAGTTGACCTGCCAAAATGAACCCGGGAATTATATGAACACAAATATAAAACATTTTTCATACAAATAAAGTCAAATCTAAACAATTGTAAAAATATTAATTGCTTATAGGTAAGCCAAGTCAACATAATAAAAATGACTATTCTACCTAAATCAATCTATTTATTCAGTGCTGTATCAATCAATCAATATAAAATATAAAAATAATTTATAGAGCTAGAAAAAATAATAACAAAATTCATCTGGAAAAAACAAAAGCTCAAAGATATCAAGGGAATCAATTAAAAAATGTGAAGGAAGGTGGTATAGCTGTACCAGATCTCAAACTATATTATAAAGTGGTAATTATCAAAACAATTTGGTGCTGGCTAAGGAAAAGGGGAGTGGATCAGTGGAATAGATTAAGTATAAATTACATTATAGTAATTACCATAGTAATCTTGTATACAATAAACCCAAAGACCCAAACTTTTGGAACAAAAACTCACTATTTGACAAAAACTATTGGAAAAACTGGAAAACAGTATGGCAGAAGCAAGCCATAGACCAATATCTCCCACCATGTACCAAGATAAGATCAAAATGGGTACATGATTTACACATAAAAGGTGATACCATAAGCAAATTAAGAGAACATGAAATAGTTTCTCTGTCAGATTTATAGATAAGGGAAGAATTTAGGAACAAAGAAGATATAAGCATTACAAAATATAAAATAGATAATTTTGATTATGTAAAATTGAAATGGTTTTGCACAAACAAAACCAATATAACCAAAATTATAAGAAAAGCAGAAAACTGGTGGGGAGGGAATTTTGCAACAAATATCTCTAATAAAGGCCACATTTCTCAAATATATAGAGAATTGAGTCAAACTTATAAAAATGCAAGTCATTCCCCAATTGATAAATGGTCAAAGGATATAAACAAGCAGTTTTCAGACAAAGAAATCAAAGCTATGTATAGTCATATGAAAAAAATGCGCAAAATCACTATTGATCAGATAAATGCAAATTAAAACAAGTCTGAGGTGCCACCTCACACCGATCAGAGTGGCTAATATGACAAGAAAGGAAAATGTTAGATGTTGGAGGGGATATGGGAAAACTGGTACACTAATGCATTGTTGGTGGAATCGTGAACTGATCCAACCATTCTGGACAGCAATTTGGAACTATGCCCAAAGGGCTATAAAACTGTGCATACCCTTTCATCCAGCAATGCTCCTGCTACTTCTATATCCCAAAGACATCCAAAAAAGGAAAAAGGATCTATTTATACAAAAATATTTATAGCAGCTCTTTTTGTGGTAGCTAAGAATTGGAGATCAAAAAAATACCCATCAATTGGAGAATGGCTTAACAAGCTGTGATATATGAATTTAATGGAATAGTATTTTGCCAAAAGAAATGACAAGCAGGATGATTTCAGAAAAACCTGAAAAGACTTACATGAACAGATGCATAGTGAAGTGAACAGAACCAGGAGAACATTGTCCACATTAACAGCAGTTTTGTTTGATGAAGTACTGTGAATGACTTAGCTATTCTCCTCAATGCAATAATCCAAAACAATCCTAAAAGACTAATGGTGAAGCATACTGTATGCCTTCAGAGAAAGAACTGATATTGAGTGAATATAGACTGAAGCTTGCAATTTTTCACTTTCTTTCACTTTTTCTTTTTACTTGGTCTTCTTGTACAAAATGACTAATATGGAAATGTTTTACACAATTGCTTATGTATAACCTATGTCTGATTGCTTACCATCTCAGGGGGGAGAGAAGAAGGTGAGAGGAAGGGATAGAATTTGGAACTCAAAATTTTAAATAAAAATGTTAAAAATTTGGGGGAAATGATGGACTGATAGACATGTAATGTATTTTATTGGGCTTTACAATCAAGAGCAGCATAGTGTGAATAATAGTAACTAATAGCTAGTGTTTATATAGTACTTTAAGATTTACAGAGCACTTTACAAATATTACTTCAATCTTATCCTTGCAACAACCCTGGGAGGTGTTATTATTATCTTAATTTTACAGATGAGGAAACTGAGGCAGACAGAAGTTAAGTAACTTGCCAGTGGTCACACTTAGAAGGGTTTGATGCAGGATTTGAGCTCAGGTCTTCATGACTCCCAGCCCAGTTCTCTATACATGGTGACACATAGCTAGAGGGGGAAAGTTATAGTTTTAAATCAAAGAAGTTACTTAAAGCACCTTGCTTATTTCAAGTATTGATGCAAATGCTCAATATCTTTGCCAATGTTCATTCTCAAAAGAGTGAAAGAGGGGGCAGCTAGGTGGCACAGTGGATAGAGCAGTGGCCCTGGTTTCAGGAGGACCTGAGTTCAAATCCAGCCTCAGACATATTAACACTTACTAGTTGTGTGACCCTGGGCAGGTCACTTAACCCCATTGCCCAACCAAAAACAACAACAAAAAAAAATGGAAAAAAAAAAGAATGAAAGAATTGGCATCAAAATCCCTTTCCTTTTGATAGGAAAAAGTAGCAAGACCTTCCTTTTTAATCTTACTATCTTCAAGTGCTAACGTTTGAAAAGAAAAGGTGAATGAATCAAAGCATGATTCATAGGGACAGGAAGATACTTTTAAGAGACATTATGAATACATCTAATGATTTTAAACTTTAAATACCTTTGAATCTTAGCTTCCTACTATTTTCTGGAATTACTTAGTAAGCAATTATATAGTAAGCAATTGGTTCATAATGCACAAATGTATGACTAATATGGGATTTGTGTTAAAAATAATAATAATAATAATAATAAAGTACCAGGGGTTTAATACTTTTTAAATCAATCGTTAAATATCTAAAAACGGAAAGATTCAACTGACATATTGTTTTTAGTCTAAGGAAAGGCAGTGGTTTGGGACAAGCTATATCTTTCATAATATACAGTAATGTATTAATATTTTTATGCAATTTTAACTTAGCTTTTATTAAGAATGGCTTTTTAGAAGAAATTGAGGCAGAGGGGAGTTAAGTGTGACATACTCTTGGCTCCTTATATGTTGCATATGTTCATCTTGCCAAGATACTGGAAAGTGTTCTCTGTGAAGATCTTGTAGTTAGATAGCTGAATATTAAGGGGTCATTTCAGGATTTTTTTTCTCTAATGAGAATATGCAAGATATATTGCTAATTAATCATCCATATATGAAAGCAAAGGGCTCCAAATCCAACAAAATATGTATATAGTAGTTCAGTTTTACAAGCTCTAATAAATAACATTTATGAAAAATCAGTTAATAAACATTAAGTACCTATTATGTGCCAGACATGGTGCTAAGCACTAGGGATACAAAGAAAGGCAAAAAGACCGTCTCTGTCCTCAAGAGTTTTCAATCTGAAGGGGGACACTACATGCAAATAACTATTTATAGAGAAGCTATATATAGGATAAATAGGAAATAATCGACAGAAGGAAAACACTAAACTTAAGGGGATTAGGAAAGACTTCCTGTCGAAGGTGGGACTTGAAGGAAGCCAAAAAGCCAGGAGGCAGAGATGAGAAGTGAGAATGGTCCATGCTAAAGATTGTTTAAATGCAGGACAAAAAAATTATTGTACTGTTCTAGATTTGGGCATCTTTAGATGAAATGAATAAATATTACATTATATTTCGACATCCAATATTGACCATTCTTATATGACCCATAAAAATCCCCTGACTCTGCTTTTCATGTAAAATTAGTTACTTCTGGGCCAATATTTTTATTTCTACACAAGAAAAGTAAACAATTGGAAACTTTCAAGACTTTTCATGATACTCCTAAGGGACATGTCTAAAAAGAAATCTTTAGTGTTTAAATTTAAAGATAGGGCTGTTTTATAAAGTCAAGAAAATGCGTTTTATTCTTCTATTTTGACACAGGATTGTTGCATTGTGGGAGAAAACCAATACTTATAATGAATTAAATAAGTAGCTGTGTTTATCATCCTTCTAAATTCATGCTGAAGAAATAAACATAGACGATTTAAAAAATCTAACCTGCTTGGTGCAGTTTTTAAAAACATTTGATGGAGGAGGAAAGGAAGTTTCACTTACATGCACAGTATGATTTGCGAATCAGTACTGTGTAGTAAGGGATTGCTCTTAGAGACAGGAAGGTATGACTTCAGGTCCTACCTCTCACACGGACTGGCTGTTTATCTCTGGGCCAGTCACCAGCCTCTCGGTGCTCCAGGCCAGAGCTGTCAAACACCCTGCAGTGGAATGGAGTGTGGTCTGAACACAATTAAAGTATAACTGGGAAATATTTAACAAAATAAATGAAAATACAGCACAATATAGACAATGCTAATTTGTCATTTTCTAAGTCAATATAAGGCCACAGAGATCTGTTTCTATGAGTTCAACATCATGGCTCTAGGCAGCACTTTAATTTGCAGAGAAAGTGTTCACCTGCATTAGCAAAAGGAGTTTTCTCATCCAGAAGTCCCCCACACCAGAAAAAATAAATCACAGGTCCATTCCCTATCTTTATAACTAGACAATTTTCACATAATCTTAGTAACTAACTTTGATACTTCTATTTTCCTTTTAGTCATTTTGTAGCTATGTAAACTTTCTTCATTTAAGTTTTCCTTTCTTTGAATCTTTCAAAACAGAGTATTTTTATTTTCTGGAAGGATATATGGATGCACTCCTCTGTGGTAACAGCTCAGATGCCGGGTAAGCCAATATTATACAGGGTATAACAAAAGTCTTAGTGCAGTTTTAAGCTTATGGTTTAAATGTTTTTTTCTTTTTATAGAAGCAGAGAAATATGGTATACTAACTATAAAGATTTTTCACATGTTCCTTATTTGTCTCATGGAAAAAACTTTTTTGGAGTTCAATATTTAAGTGATACCTGATTTTGAACTTTATTTGGTTAGTTGGATCTTTTTAAACAAGGTGTTCTTCATATGGGTAGATAAGAATTATTAGCTAACCAAGAAACATTACTGTTATCTGTAATAGCAGGTGAACTTTTCTTTTAAACTCAAGATATTATGATAGCTGTAATCAGACATCAGTGGAGCAAGAGTACAAATGGTTAAAATACTTTTTTTTGATGAAAAATGGTTAAAGAAAATGAGCTTTGTATTCCACGGTTTGCATTTCTAGACACCATGTGATAAATTGAGAGTATTGAAATATGATAGCAATACAGAGTGTCCCAAAAGTCTTAGGGCCACTCTAAATTTTCCCTTTTATTTAAAAGGGCACCGTGATTTTTTGAACACCCTGTATAATGTAATGTTTTGCCGTAGTAATTGGCTTCTCAGCTATCTAGGATTATTTTCAGTAATGCATGCATATTTCTGGCCAAACTGTTGGCACAGTGCTTTATCAACATGGAGAGGTAGCAGAGTCCCCACTAATGCTTCCTTCCCTCTTCCATTTGTAGCCAGTGTCCAGAAGGATATATGTGTGTGAAAACTGGCCGAAATCCTAATTATGGTTACACAAGCTTTGACACCTTCAGCTGGGCTTTCTTGTCCCTGTTTCGCCTGATGACTCAGGACTTCTGGGAAAACCTTTATCAGCTGGTGAGATCTGGGTTAAATCAATGACTTCCAATGATTAAAAATGTAGTAATGGGATCAAACCATTTGAAGGAAGATGGACAGTAAACCAACTCTCCCCCTCCCCGCTTCTTTTCTCAGACTCTTCGTGCAGCTGGCAAGACCTACATGATATTTTTTGTCCTGGTGATTTTCTTGGGCTCTTTCTACCTTATCAATTTGATCCTGGCTGTGGTTGCCATGGCCTATGAGGAGCAGAATCAGGCCACCTTGGAAGAGGCAGAGCAGAAGGAGGCTGAGTTTCAGCAGATGCTGGAACAGCTTAAGAAGCAACAGGAAGCGGCTCAGGTAAATTCTCTACAGGAAATATCCCATGAGTCTGACTTCATCCTTCTTCTCCTTCTTCTGCTTTAATACCACATCCTCCACACCTCTCCCAAAGGAGCAAGTTGGTTGTATCTGAGAAGAAAAGGTAGTAATTTGGGGGAACTAAATTTGGGGCAATGGGAAAGTCTAGATCCAGAACTTTTAGACGACAACATTGTTTAACCCAGTTATTTATATAGACAACCTTGTTAGCTTCTGTCTGTGTGATTTTGAGGTAAATCATATCAAGGCTCTATGTCTCAGTGTCCTAGTGTTAGATGACTTGGTCCAAATCCCAGCTTTGCTGGCAAGTACTATGTCATTTTTTGAGGTAAGTCACATCACATCCTAAGGCCTCAGTTTCCTAATGAAGGGTTTGAAAAATTTGTTCTCTAAGGTTTCTCTAAATTCTGTGACATCTCCATCTGGATTTGCTTTGGTGATTTTGCTTTATTGTTCTAATTCTTCAACTATCAAAAATAGGTTTGGAATATTAAAAAAAAACTTTCTCAAAAGAATGTCAGAAATATGAAGGAAATTATAAGTGTAAATCACCTTGAGATTCTGAGAAGAAAAGAGTGAAGGAAGAAAGTTTAAAACAGTATTTTTGCATTCATTTTACATGATAGGAAAAAAAAATCATGCTCCCTGCATGCTGCCATTAGAATAAAATCCAAAATAAAATCACCTTTTATTTGAGATAGAACTTCACTGGGAGTGATAAAGGAAGATATTTCCCCAGTTCCTGAAGGTTTGTATATTCCTTTTCAACTGAAAGTCTTCTGGGTTTGAATTCAATTCACCAAACTCCTGCCTTATTTACATAAGCAAGGAATAGATAATGTAATAGTACTGCCAATTACACAGGTATCCAAAAGGATTTTGATAAGAATTAATATTTTCCATCACTGTACCTTTGGATATGACTGTCATGGTCTCCCTCCTCATCTTGGCCTCTTGGTCTCTCTGGCTTCCTTCAAGATTCAACTCAAATTCCACTCAGTGGCTAATGCCTTCTGATCTAAGGTTACATTCCATCTATTCTGTATATATCTTATATATGCCTAGTTACTTACATACGGTGTCTCCCATTAGACTGTGAGCTTCTTGAGAGGAGGGATGGGTTTTGGATTTTCTTCTATCCTCAGTGCCTACTACAGTGCCTGGCACATACTATTACTTAATAAATCCATGTTAAATGACTTGCTGATTAGTTAACTGTGTCAAACTGTGTAACCAATCATGTCATTGCTAGTGAGCTGAATAGATTAAGTACTGTGACTGTATTTTAGGTGGAATACTGTAAGAGCCAATGAAAATCTTCTGTCAGCTAAGAACAGAATCAGTACTTCCTATTCTTCCCTAACCTTCTGCCAATAGGTAGAATATAATAGTTTGGGAAATTTACAGTGAATCTTGCTGGGACACCACAACTTATACGTATTATCATGTATAGCCAGTGACCAATAGTGGTCTGGCCAATTGAGAGAAGAACTTCATTCTACTTTTTCCATCCTTCCATTACATTTAGTGGGAAAATTTAATCATACATCATTCTACAATTTATTGTCCTTTTGAGGACCAAGAAATAGATGCTAATTAAATATCAATTTAAGTAATAAGTAATATGTGTTCATGTTCTTGCTGATGCCCGATTGATTCTCTTTGAACAATATTTTTCTTTTTTTAATTAAGCAATTTATTTATTAATTTTTAGTTTTCAACATTCACTTCCATAAGATTTTGAGTTTTAAATTTTTTCCCACTCCTTCTTCTCCCTCCTCCCCAAGATGGCATACAATCTGATATAGGCTCTACTAATACATTCATATTAAGCATATTTTTACATTAGTCATGATGTAAAGAAGAATTAGAACCAATGGAAATAACCGTGAAAAAGAGAATAAAAAAAACAACAAAGGAAAAGGAGAGCAAATAGTATGCTTCCATCTGCATTCAGATTCCATATTTCTTTCTTAGGAACTTTTTCCATCATGAGTCTTTTGGAGCTGTCTTAAATCCTTGCATTGCTGAGAAGAGCTAAGTCTATCAAAGTCAGTCATCACACAGTGTGGCTGTTACTGTGTACAATATTCTCCTGGTTCGGCTCATTTCACTCAGCATCAGTTCATATATGCCTTTCTAGGTTTATATGAAGTCTGCCTGCTCACCATTTCTTATAGCACAATAGTATTCCATTACATTTTTATTCCATAACTTGTTCAGCCATTCCCCAATTGATGGGCATCCCCTCAGTTTCCAGTTCTTGTCCACCACAAAAAGAGTTGCTATAAATATTTTTGTACACGTGAGTCGAATAATATTTTTCTAATCAAATACAGACATAATAAAAGTTGACACAGGAAAAATTACATTAGCCTTGAAATCCTTCATTAAGTGGGAAGTAAAAAGTTCATTTTCTCTTATACTTACAAAGCTACCACAACCTTATACAGACTTCAATTAGCACTGTTTAATTAAAAAAAATTGCTTGAGTCATTTCAAAAAAAGAACAAATATATACATGTGAAATAACTGAGGAAATATTTAATGTAATATGCTTCTAGTAAGATAGGATTCTAGCAGGTCTTACCATCAGTCCTGCATCTATGCCCAGCAATGTGGACCCCCAGAACTGCCCTATGACTTACTGATATAAGTTAAGGACTTCTAGGCTTTGCCATCCGCCACTCTCCTGAACCCTTAGAATTTCCAGGCTTTTTTTTTTCCCATTCCATAGTTGAACTTTCTGTTGTTTTTTGGTTCCCCAAATTAAAATATGAGCTCCTTGAGAGCAAGGATTTTTTTTTCTTTGTATCCCAACATTTAGCATAGTGCTTAGCACATTGTAAGTGTTTAATAAGTACTGTTTAATTCATGTATTCATTTAATGTGGCAGGCAGCAGCAGCAGCCACTGCCTCTGAGCATTCCAGAGAACCTAGTGCTGCAGGTGGACTCTCAGAGAGCTCTTCAGAAGCCTCAAAGCTGAGTTCAAAGAGTGCAAAGGAAAGAAGGAACCGGAGAAAGAAAAGAAAACAGAAAGAGCAATCAGGTGGAGAAGAAAAAGAGGAAGATGAATTCCACAAATCTGAATCTGAAGAGAGCATTAGGAGGAAAGGCTTCCGATTCTCTATTGAAGGGAACCGATTGACCTATGAAAAGAGGTACTCCTCCCCACACCAGGTATGGCAATGTCTTCATTAAAGTGATATGTAAAGTATATGTGCGGAATATCTTACATAATAACCAGAAAGTGAATCAGACTTTAAAGTGGCCTCATTAACTTTAGTCCTATGAAGTAAGATTTGTATTATTTCCTTAAATCTATCTTTTCATTTAGAAAAGATTTTTATTTAGGTCATGTATTGAATATGACATGGCTTACTAGAAAGGATCCCGTACTTTGAGTCAGAAGATCTGGGTTCTAGTCCTTGCTCTACTGTGTAACCATAATCTCTCCAAGCCAATTTCTTCTCCTGGATATTGGAATAATAACACTTAGGCTACCCACTTCACTGATTGGTTATAAAAAATAAATGAAATAATATAAATAAAATATTGTCTCATTTAGTAAGACATTAATCAATAGTTATTGAATAAAAATGCTTATTTTTGTATAAAGCTTTATCTAAATGTCATATTTTAGTTATTATCATTTTTATTATTACTAACTTGTTTAAAACCTTGATCATGTCATATAACAACTTTTTATCCAAAAGGTAATGTGAAGAAGGTAATAATTCATTTATACTTACTTCCAAGTGACATTTGAGACATCCAGGTAGCTCAATGGGAGGAATGTTGACCTGGAGTCAGGAACACCTAAGTTGGAATCCTGCCTCAGACATTTATGTGCTATGTAACCTTGGGCAAGTCACTTAAACTATCTGCCTTAGTTTCCTCATCTACCAAATGAGGATAATAGCCCCTATCTCCTGTGATTGTTATGAGGATAAAATAAAGTAAAATAAATATAAAGCACTTTGAAAACTTTAAAGGGCTTTGTGAATTTTAGTAGTGATGATGATGATGAACTAAAATGAGAAGTGCTTGAAATTCTTAGGGAAAGGGGGGATCATTAAAAGCATATTTGACTTGGGAGGAATATAAAAGGAGAGAATAGTCACTTAACAAGTGTTAATTGGCTGCCTAGCTACCATCTAAAAGGTTATACATTTTTTTTTTCTGCTTGAATTTGGAGAATACAATGGTTCAGGTATCTTTTTTCACTCAAATTGAGCATGATGTAATCTAACTCTCCATTCCCTAATCCAGGCCCCAGGATCTTCCTACCCACATAAACACATGTGTAATTTGCAATTATAAATGAAAACATGATGAATAGATGAGATCTGTATGTAAGGAATAGCTGCAATTTTTCTCTGAACCTGACATTTCCTTCAAATCAACTTCTTTTTTTTAAATATCAAGAAGTACATTAAAAGGTGCTATATATGATAATTCTCATCTCTTGTGTCAATTTTTTAGTCCTTGTTGAGCATTCGTGGCTCCCTGTTTTCTCCAAGGCGCAACAGCAGAACAAGTCTTTTCAGCTTTAGAGGGCGAGCAAAGGATGTGGGATCTGAGAATGACTTTGCTGATGATGAACACAGCACATTTGAGGACAATGAGAGCAGGAGAGATTCCCTCTTTGTACCTCGCCGCCATGGAGAACGGCGCAACAGTAACATAAGTCAGGCCAGTAGATCATCCCGGATGCTGGCGGTGTTTCCAGTGAATGGGAAGATGCACAGCACTGTAGATTGCAATGGTGTGGTTTCCTTGGTTGGTGGACCGTCAGCTCCTACATCGCCTGTTGGACAGCTTCTGCCAGAGGTGATAATAGATAAGCCAGCTACTGATGACAATGTAAGGAAGTTTTAAATAGTTTAGGCATGGCTGGCCCATTCCTTCTGCACCAGCCAGTGTTTCTACAGAATGGAATCCCTTGAGAATGATCCCTGGTTGGTCAAGCTGTGAATGCAAATGCATCTTGTAATACCTTTAATTGACTGACCAACTAAAAGTAAAAACCTCAAGCTTTACTCCCCAATATAGCAACTATGAATTCCTTTCCTTACAAACATGCTTATGACAAATGAAGCATTAAAATACATTAATACGCTCAAATGAGAATGTTTGTTATATACCCATGCTGGAACTTAGATCTTTAAAAATTCTGTGTGGCCCCATCATAGAAGAGAACAAATAATTTGATACACAAATATGAAGGGTATATAATAAATCTTACCAACTGAATTTGGTCTTTAAGAATCTGTTTCATTTCACAAGATTTTTAGAGAACACTGTGCTTAATTATGGATAGCTTCATTCTTACATTGATAACAATTTCTAGTACTCATTCATTCTCCTTATGAAAACTGCTGATATGGGTCACTTCAGAAAGAAAAATCAAACAAAATGGAGAGGGCCTTGGAAACCAAAGAACATATTTCTGCAGAATGATATGAAAATATGCCTGATCTATATGTATATTGTATGTCTTATATGCATATGCATATAGGATAGTACTAAAAATGATTTTGTCTCTTTCCAGGGTGCCCACTTACTTGTAATTATATCAGCATGTTGAAGCATGACTAAGTCAGGCTTAGATTACTTATCGCTTTGCCATTTTGGATGAAACTGTTAAGCATGGCATTGGTTTGGCTCCTCATCCCCTCACCCCCTTCCCTTATGCTAATTAGTATTTGGTAACAACCATCCACTCCTATGTACAAAAAAATTAGAATTATCAATCCATCATGTTTTTATCATTTGTATTTGAGAAAGGAAGAAAGAAAAAAGGGTCAGAGGGATAGAAAAGAGATAGAGAAGAAAAAGGAAGAAGGGAAGGAAGGAAGAAGGAAGGAGGGAGGAAGGAAAGAAGGAAAGAAAAGGGAGGGATGGACAGAAAAAAAGAAAGCAAAGAAGGAAAGAGTCAGGGAGGGAAAAAAGAAAGGATGTAAAGAGCAAGGAAGGTAAGGAAGAAAAGAAGGAATGGAGAGCAGCAGGGAGGGATGGAAGGAAGAAGGAGCCCTGTCAAAAACTGATGTCCCAAACCAATCATATGTGAGAAATATTGGATATGGCCTTTGAGTTATGGACATCTTTTTTCCTATTTACTTAGAAATGCTTTTAAATTTGATTATCAAAAAAAATTTGGTTCAATGACTTAGATACTTTTCTGTATTTTTATAAATTTTATCATACACCATATCATACTATACTTCATAGGCTCAAAAACGTATTGTCACCTGCTATCACTATAAAACCAAAGAACAATTTAGACATTCCAAGTTAATGACACAATAAAAAATCTAGAGACACAAAGTGATCAGATATGAAGGTGCATGGTGCATGTGCTCCATGAAACCTGTTGCTTCACAATTCGGTTACTGGATTATTACTTTGCTCAAGATGGTCATTTAAAATATTATCATTTTCCTTACAGGGTACAACTACTGAAACAGAACTTAAAAAGAGAAGGTCAAGTTCTTTCCACGTTTCCATGGATTTTCTAGAAGATCCTACCCAAAGGCAAAGAGCAATGAGTATAGCCAGTATATTAACCAATACTGTAGAAGGTTTGTAAAAAGTTTCATTTCCATTTATGTCATTTGTATATTCTTTCATTTATTCAGCAAACATTTACTAAATGTCTACATTGTGCTAGATACTGAGATACATTCAAAGATTAAATAATACATGGTCACTTCTTTAAGCATGTATAGTAGAAGAGATATAGCAGAACACAAATAACTATGATATCAAATAGAACATGATAAAGGACAAGCAAAACACTATGAGAATTCTGCGGAAAGAAATTATTTTCAATTTAAAAGATCAGGATAGTAGTTGGCAACTAGGGTGCGTCTTGAAAAATTGAGCAGATTTCGCTCTTCAGAAAGAGTTATTGTTGTTCAGTTATGTCCAGCTCTTCCTGGCCCCATTTGGGATTTTCTTGGCAAATATACTGGAGTGGTTTGTCATTTCCTTCTCCAGCTCATTTTACAGATGAGGAAACTGAGGCAAACAGTTGCGTGAGTTGTCCACGGTCACACAATTAGGAAGTATCTGAGGCCAGATTTGAATTCAGGAAGATGAGTCTTCCTGAATCTCGGCCCAGCACTTTACCATACCACTTAGCTGCCTTCTTTTCAAGGAAAGAGAGGTAGAGTTAAAGTAAGTTATTTTGGATGGAGAAAAGTATGAGCAAAAGTAAGGGGTCAGAAAAGCATGAAGTATGTTTTAGAAATGCAAGTAATACAGTTTGACTGGAGCATAAAATATATGGGAAGGTGACAGAAGAATCTAAGATGAGGCTGAAGATAAAAGCCGGCCCCCAGTGCCTTTATATGCCAGTCAAAGGAGTTCAGATGTTATTCAGTAGTCAGTCATCAGGAAAATTCTTGAGTAGTTGAGTGACATGAGAACACACACACAATTTAGGGAAACATTGTGAATAGATGGTGAAATCAGAAAGAGGAGCAAGTTATTATAAAGTTAACATTGAACACCAATATAATTTTTAATCTTGCTATAAAACTATTCACCTTTCCATTAATTTCACCTTAAAACAATATCAAAACCTTTCAGTCACTTCCTTGAAGACTCCATCAGATTTCTTTTTTTCTCTCTTTCATTTTTCCTAATAATATGATCACAGTGTATACTCTCTTCTGGTTCTGCTTTTTTTCTCTTTCTATGGTTTCACAAATCTCTCTGGATTTCCGTGTATAACTTATTCTTATCAGTCTTAGTCACATTATTATATTCTATCACATTAGTGATGGAACTTGATTAACAGTTCTCCATTTGTTGGACATTTATGTTGCTTCTAATTGCTTACAGTCACAAATAATGCTGCTATGAAAATCTTTGAACAGATCAAACTCTGGATGTTTTTATGTTTAATAACACTTTTATTGTATACTTCCAACCATGGGATTATCACCTCTCACCTCTGCTATTCCAGTAGCCTTCTAATTGATCTTCCTGCCTCCAATTTCTCCCTTCTTGAAACCATGCTCAAGATAGCTGCAGGTGTGATATTCTTTTTTTTTTTATTTTTTTTATTTTTTTTTAGGCAATTGGGGTTAAGTGACTTGCCCAGGATCACACAGCTAGCAGGTGTGATATTCTTAAAGGACAGGTCTGACTATATCTCTTCCAAATTAAAAAAGCTCCAGTGGCTCCCTATTGCATGTACAATAAAATACAAACCACTATTTGTCATTTAAAGCTCTTTACAATTTCATTCTAGTCTGTATGTCCTGGCTCATTTCTCATAATTTCCCTATATCGAGTCTAAATTCTAGGGCTTGCTTACTTATTGATCACTAAGCATAACTTTCCATCTTTTGTCTCTATGCCTCTATAAGGCTATCTCTATAAGGTCCTCCGTTCCTAGAATGCATTCCTTCCTAACCTTTTTCTCTCTGGATCCCTAACTCTCTTCAAAGTTCTGTTCAAATTCTACCTACTTGAAACTTTTCCTGATTGACACAGCTATGAATACCTCCCACCATGGTTTTTCATTTACTGTGCATGTACTTTGTCTATGTATGAGTTGTTTCCCCTGAAGAGAATATAAATTCACTAAGGGCAGAAACTGTTTGGTTTTTATTCTCCATATCTGAAACAGCACAATGTCTAGCACATAGTAGGTGCATTTGCTTGTTGATTGAGTTAAAGGATATGAATATACTTGTAACATTTACTGCATACTCTGAAATTACTCTCTAAAAAAAACTTCTACAACTTTGCAATTCTATCACCTATAAAAAGTGTATCTGTCTTCTCACAACCTTTTAAAGTTTTTTTTTCCTGAATACTTGTGTGTGAGGTACTATGTTCCTCATTGATTATTATGAAGTTAAGCATTTTTTCAAGTGATTATTAACAAATTTTGTTTTATCTTTTGCAAATGTTCATATCCTTTGATGTTTTGTCCATTGTAGACTGGATTTTGGCTATGCATATTTTAAATACTTTTTATATATTTAAATGATAATTTTAAATGTGACATTTGCCACAGAGCTTTTCCTAATCTGTTTTTATTTTTCTTTAAATTATAAAGATTTTATGTGTAGACTTTTTTAAAATTTCAGTCATGAACATAAATCTTGTTCCTAGTAATTCCTCCTATATATATAATGAATAGTGAAAGTCATCTCCTCTCCACAATGGGATAATTGAATTCCATTTTCTTCTGTCTTTTAATTTTTGAATATTTAAGATTTTTGATCAATTCTAATTCATGCAGTATAAAAGTATGCAGTATAAAACTTGTTTTTTACATACGTATTATATTAAGTTTTTCTGTCATGCCATCCTGGAAGACCTCTTCTCAACCTCTCTTAAGATTTAAGACTTTGAAAAAGTAAAATTTGAGGGATCTTCGGTTTATATTTCTTTACAATTCCTTCTCTGTCTAGCACCCCAGAGTTACAAGAATGCTAGGAAGAACAGTCCAGAAAATTGTATCCCTCTGTCCATTAGTCATACTTTGGGTATTTCAGGTATAGAAATACAGATGTTAAGACCATGTGTAGTGATAGGATCACTGTATGAGAAGTAACTCTTCTCTCTAATGCATAGAGTGTATGTCTATATAAAATTATCTAAAATTCATGGAATTCCAAGCACATAGTAACTTCTGTTATACCTGATTCAAATCCTAATGGAGAAATAGAATAAGAAGGCAGCTTCTTTTTTCATGGCCAATCGGTTAGTAAAGAGAAATGTATCAGTTAGTAAAGAGAAAATCTCAATTGTATTTTTATTGTTGTTTTGTTTTTTTGTCTCCAGAACTTGAAGAATCCAGACAGAAGTGCCCACCCTGCTGGTATAAATTTTCCAACATTTTCTTAATCTGGGACTGTTCCCCACACTGGTTGAAAGTGAAACACATTGTCAATCTAATTGTGATGGATCCATTTGTTGACCTGGCAATTACTATCTGCATTGTTTTAAATACTCTGTTCATGGCCATGGAACATTATCCAATGACTCCTCATTTCAATAATGTGCTTTCAGTAGGAAACTTGGTAAGCATATTGAAAGGTAAAAGTTTTCTTTCCTTAAGAGTATTGTTTCAGTAATCATTTTCCTTCAGAAGCTCATAGCAAGGCGCTGTGGATATGTAGGCTTTCAGAACCCAAAAATTAAAAAAGAAAATAATGTTTTACAAGAATAAACACATTAATCTTGAACAATCATCTGTCTCATCACGTTCAAATGAGATCACGTGTTGAAGCTCTTAACTCACAAGAATATTGTGAAGATCAAACAAGATTACTTTGCGTACCTTAAAGAGCTAAATAAATACTAGGCATCATCATCATAGCACTTTGAAAACTTTAAAGAGTTAAATATGTATCAGTTATTGTAGTAGTAGTAGTAGTAGTAGTAGTAGCAGCAGCAGTAGTAGTAGTAGTAGTAGTAGTAGTAGTAGTATTTCATTCTCAACTTTCTTGATGGAGATCAGCTGGGAATGGTCTTCTTTATTTAATGTTCAGTATTTTAATCCAAAATAACCTTGTGAGTGCTCTGATATAGGGATAGTTAATTGACAAGCTCTTTTAAATGCCTAATGGATAGTATCTGCTTGGGATAGCCCTTGAAGCCAAAGGTAAAACTGAGAAATGAAACTATTAATATATACAAGGTCAGGCCTACAATCTAATAGCAAAATAATGTTTCCATAGCACTGATGTAGTTCTTATCAGATCTGAAGGTTCTATAGCCCTCTTTTCATTCTTATAATCTTCAATGGATATCTGGTATTTATGGTTCAATTGAATTCTTTTGAACTTTGCTCATATAGTTTGCATTGCTGCAGAAAACATAAATCATAGTCTCTTCCTCAAACCCCCCCCCCCATCTTTTTTTAACACAATTAAGTATTGTTGTATGGTAGGGCCCTAGGGTTAATCAAGTATACTTTCACAGTACATAAATTGTCTTAGGCTTTTCTTCTTAAAGGGGCTCAGTACTTGTGTTGTTTTATCCTTTTATATTATAGCCATGAAATATTGATAACCTACAGTACATTGTGTATTAGATATTTAGCAGTCCCATTTTTGGCAAAGGTTACCACTTAGTTTTTTTTTTTCCCATTTTATGTTTCAGAAAAAATAAATTATTTAGGTGTTTGTCAGTTGAATCTGGATAGCTTTGGAATATTATACTATCATTTGTTTAAGGAAACAGATGATCCTCTAAAGCAATTTTTGCATTTTTCCTTGTAGTTTACTTTAGGGTTTGAGAGATTTAGGGTAGGAAGGAAGCTTTCTATTTAATGGTCTTCATTTAACCTTGTTTGTGTACGTGTTTTTTTTCTTTCTTTCTTGTTTTTAAACAACTCAGTCAATAAATCAGCAAGTATTTGTTGTTAATCCAGGAACTGGATTAGGTGCTGGGGATACAAATTCAAAAGTGAGATATTTCATGTTCTTGTCAAGGAACTTATTAAGTAGTCCTGCAAGAGAGTGGGGGGAGGGGTTTATATTTTCACTGATAATTATATGCTAGATACATAAAGAGATACAGAGACAGGGATGGCTATTGATATGACTTGTTATCAACAGATTGAATAAATACCAAGTTATTTTAAAAAGGGCACTAACAACTAGGGGGGATAACCATAAAAGGCCCCTTAAAGAGTCATATGATTTTATGTTTTTTATAAGAAAAGTCATGATTTTTTTAGTTGTATGTTGATATGCAATTATATATATACATATATATATTATACATATACACACATACACACACACACCCTCTAGGAATATAAAACTGGAATGACAATTAAACTACATACTTGAATAAGGAAGATACTACAGATGGTGATGAAATTGTTGATATGTTCCATCAGTGAGTGTATTGCTTGAAGTCTGGAGAAAAGAAATAACTCAAACGTCACAGGGCAAGAACACTTGTGATATCCTTATGTAGCAACGTTGTTTGATAGCACATTAATTTTGTTTCTGGTCATAGGTCTTTACTGGAATCTTCACAGGAGAAATGTTTCTGAAGATAATTGCCATGGACCCCTATTATTATTTTCAAGAGGGCTGGAATATCTTTGATGGTTTTATTGTGACCCTTAGCTTAGTAGAACTTGGACTGGCCAATGTGGAAGGATTATCCGTCCTCCGTTCTTTCCGACTGGTAAACGCTTTTCCATTAGTTTTCTACAGTGGCTCTTCTCCAAAGAGGGCAGTCATTTGTATAGCCTAGTACATTAGCCAGTTGCCATTATGTCTGACTAAATACTGCTTTAGGAGTTATTTATCTTTTGCTTTCAAATCTGAAGGGGGAAATGTGAATTAAAATATCACCTTCTATTACTAGCTTTAAAAATATTAAGACCTTTGTAAGAAAGGATGGCAATCTTATGCAAAGTGGGTTTGCCAATGCATATCTTACAGCAGCTATTACAGAAATGTAAAGCAGTATGTTTGCTCTTATCCAATCCAAGCAGAAAAACTTTTAAAGTTATTACATTTTTGCAAGTTCATACATCAATCCTTTCTCAATAATGGAAAGAACTACGGAGTTTCTTCATATTTACATTAACCATGGTCTTATGATCCTAGATCACGTGGTTTTGGGAAAAACATCTGGCATAGAGTAGGGGCCCAGAGGCCTCTAAACATCATTAATAAATATGAGAATTGTGAAAAAAACCATGATGGGGGAGGGGGAAGAGAAGTGTCATATTAGATATCACTCTCCCCCCTATCTAAGCCAGCTAGAAGAGTAGAGCCTCCACACAGAAGTTAGAACACCACACTCCTAAAAAGAATAATAAAATCCATGGCACATAGATTCAGTTCAAACTCCATACGTATCATCTATCCAGAATGTTAGACCAAAGGGAGAAAGGAGGGCAAAAGAACTATTCCCATACTTCTACCAGAAAAAAAAATAGAACATTGGGATAAATTCTTAGTACACTCAGATGCAAATCACAGTTGCATAGCTTTAAAACAATGCATAGTAATTATCATCTTTTGTTTTCCAGCTCCGAGTTTTCAAGTTGGCAAAATCTTGGCCAACACTAAATATGCTGATAAAGATCATTGGCAACTCAGTTGGAGCTCTGGGAAACCTGACATTGGTGTTGGCCATTATTGTTTTCATTTTTGCTGTTGTTGGCATGCAGCTTTTTGGTAAAAGCTACAAAGACTGTGTCTGCAAGATTGCCCCTGACTGTGAACTTCCACGATGGCACATGCATGACTTCTTTCATTCCTTCCTGATTGTGTTCCGGGTGCTGTGTGGAGAATGGATAGAAACCATGTGGGACTGTATGGAGGTGGCAGGCCAAGCCATGTGTCTTACTGTCTTCATGATGGTCATGGTGATTGGAAACCTAGTGGTATGTACACACTGAGACTATTGCAGATGTTTTAACCTGATGCATGATATAATTTGTTTCTATAACAAACAACAAACACAAAGCTGGGAAGGACAGCTTACTTACTGGATATGTCAGGATTCGTAAAATCTTGATGGACTGAAACACTTGGTCAAAGAAAGGTCGAAATTTTTAAAAAGAATTGGAAAGTCTTACACTTAGATTCAAAAATTCAACTTTGAAATTACAAGATCACACAGCTAGGCAATTTATCTAAAGAAAATCTGTGGATGTTAGTGGGCCACCAGCTCATTATGAGTCAACAGCAAGATGTGACAAAATGAATGAGATCCTAGGCTTCAGTAGGAGAAGTCTAGTAAACAGCAATAAGGGGAAAGATAGTCTCATTACACCCTTTCCTAGTAAGGCCTCTTTGGGAGTTTCATGTTTAGTTCTAGCCCCTACATCTTAGAACAGATCTTGATAAGATGGTGAATATCCAGAGGAAGAGAGCCAGGATGGTGCAGGTTTATGACAGGTATAGACTGGTTGAAGGAAGAAGGCATGAGAAGACTAGCAAAGAAGAGTAAAGGGGAGAAATAATAGCTGCTTTCAAGTGTTCTCCTTGTCCTGCTTGGTTCCAGAGGAAAGAACTAGGAGAAATGGACAGAAGTGTGGCAAACAAACAAAAACCCTTTCTAGCAATTATATCTACACAAAAGCAAAAGATAATGGCTTCTTCCTCACTGAAAGCCTTTAGGAAAAGCTGGCGAACTGCTTGTTAGGTATATGGTGGATGAGATTTTTTTCAGGTATGGGTTGGTCTAGATGACCACTGAGGTTCCTTCAAACATTGAAATTCCATGATTTGTTAAAAACTTACTGTGTGCAGGGCCCTGTTCCAGCTACTGTGAAGACAAAGACAGAAATTAAAAAATAATTCCTGCCCTCAAGGAGCTTATATCCTGTTGGTGTACATAATATGTACACAAATAAGTATAATATAAGATACATGATGAGGAAAATAGCACTCATGAATAATGAGTAATTTTTGGATACTCACGGGGAAAAGAATTTAGGTCAGGGCTTTTTCACCTTCCTGCTATAGTAAAATAGGTTAGTATAGTAATATCCAATAACAATTTGATGCTATTGATACAACATTGTAGCAATCTGTCCACTGCATTCACCTCAAGGTCTCCCAGAAGGCAGCTTAGAAGTCATTGACACCAACCTCCCCGTTTTATAATCAATGAAATTGAAACCCAGAAAAGTGAAGGGACTTGCCCGAGGTCACAAAGATAATAGCAGAACTGAACTCCAAGCACAGGTCCTCCTACTTCAAATCCACCGCACCACCTAGCTGCCCCTTATGAGCCTAAATTTTGAAGGAAAAAAAATTAAAGGTCATCTTGTCCAATCCCCTTATTTGGCAGCTGAGGAGACTAGCCTGGGAAAGTTTAGTGACTTGATTAAGGATAAGATCATACTTTTGTTAGAAAAGCTTAGTTGATATAAACCAGTGACCATGTCCGAGAATAAAAGAATAAAGAAACTGCCTGAGCCAGCAATCATTAGATCTCTTTACTAAAGAGACACACAACCGAAGGCAAAACCAGTTTAAAATGAAAGCTCATTTGCAAGACATTTCAAAGGAGGACTGCAGAAGATTGAATGTGAAATCAACTTGCAAAGGAGAGAAAAAGTGGAGGGGAAAATGAGTCTTTAAAAGAAACACAAGAAAAAACAAGTTGACCTAAAACCCAGCAAAACCAGAGGCAACGTGATGACGTGAAAAGATTGCTGGGCCTGGAGGTGAGAGGTTAGAACAAGTTCTAGCTCTGACACTAATTACGCAGCCTTCGCCAAGTCAGTTCACTGGTCTTAGGTTCAGTTTCCTCATTAGTAAACTTAGAATGAAGCTAATAGAAATAATCAGGGATATCAATAATCTGGATTTTTGCTAGTATTCTTTGCCAAAAGCAGAGCACCTAATACTTTCTTGAATTAGAATGATAATTTCATCCAAAAAGTATTTGAATCAACAAGGGGAAATTCTATTCTGGATCTACAGTTTTCTTTCCAACAGGGAACAATTGATTACTAAGGTGAAAAAAATATAAGAATATTGTGGGGAAAAGGCTATACCATTTTAGAATTTCTGATATAGGAGAGAAAAGCCCAAAATGGTTTGAGAGGAAGCCTAATAATAATAATGATAGCTAACATTTATGTAACACTTATATGTGCCAAGCATTGTGTTAAGCTCTTTACAAATATCTCATTTGGTCCTCACAACAATTCTGTGAGGTAGTAAGTGCTATTATTAACCCCATTTTACAAATGAGGAAAATGGGTCGAAAGGAGAATAAGTGATGCCCAGGGTCATACCACTAACAAGTGTATGAGGCCAAATTAGAACTCAAGTCTTCCCAACTCCAGGTCCAGCACTCTATCCACTGCACCACCTGCACTGCACAGATTTAAAAGGATTCAGACAGAGGACAGGTAGGATCCCATAGATGGTAATTCTCCAGGGGAAATCAGCCTAGGAGGGATGAGATATTCTCTAGAATGACATTCTGAAAATATAAAAAGAGATGATTGTGATGTGGAAGAAAAAGGGGAGTTGTCTTAACACTGCTATGTATGCACAAGGAGTTTATTCACCAATCAGTTTACATCTAAAAAAGACATGTACAAAAGATAGGAGAAAGGGAACTAATAGATAAATGCAAAAGTATGTACTGTTATGGTAGTGTAAGACTAGCTTAGGAGTACTAATATTTAGAATAAACTGAGTCTGGGAAAACTAAAGAAAACAATTGTTTGATGTTTTATTGGGGGAAGGAAAGTAAGATCAAAGAAAGGATGACTGCTTGGGCTGGCAGAACTGATTATTTAAAAAAATTGGAGAAAGAGAGAGAGAGAGAGAGAAGGCAAACCACTCAACTCTTTTTTTTTGTTTTGTTTTGTTTCTGGGGAAGGGGTTGAGGAAAGGATCATGCAGGAGGATGATCTGTGGACAAGAAAAGACAAAAATAAAATGGCTAAAAGAGAGTTGATACCCAAAATAAGTAGGAAAATAGTAAGAAAGTTTCTAGTTTCATTTAATGAGCTCAAGTTACCAGATCTACATGAACATCTAAATGCTAAAAGATTTGGTGACTGTTATTGTTTCCCATGATTACAGAAAGATCAGAGAGAATGGGATTAAGGCATAGGTTTAGAAAAGGGTGAATGTCCTCATCTTTAAAAAAGAGAAGAGAATGCAGTTTGCAAGCTATAGGCTAGTGTGGTTGATTTAGATTCCTGACAAAATTCTTTGACATATTCTTAAAAAGATAGTTTGTGGATACCTAGGAGAAGAGGAAGTAATCACAAAGAGCCAGAATTGCTTAATGAACATCAGGTCATGCCAGACTAACCTCATTTATTTTTTGGACAGGGTTGCTAGACTAATAGATTAGGAGAATACTACAGATACAATTTACCTAGATTTTAGAAAAGCATTTGATGAATTTTGATTTTTTTATAGAGAATAGAATATGTAGGCTTAACAATAGAGCAATTATGTGGACTTGGAACTACTTAAACAGCTAGACCAAAGAGTTATCATTAATATTTGAAGTCAACTTGGAAAGAGGTCTCCAGTGGAGTACCCCATGGATCTATGCTTGGCTTTATGCTGCTTAACATTTTTATTAATGACTTGGACAAAGGCATAGATATTTCTGATCTGCAAATTACACAGTGTTTTCAGAGCTAGCTAAAACAATAGGTAACAAAATCAGGCTTCAAAGGATCAAAACATAGAGGTAAGTCTAATAAAGTAAATTTAATAGAGAATAATTTAAAACCAAATTTTAGCACAAAATATTTTCACAAGTGCAAGAATAAGGAGAAATAAGGTTTTCAGTTCATGTTTTAATGATCTATGAGCTCAATATAAATCAAAAAATCTAATGCAATTTTAAAACTGTATTAAAAACAGGTATAGTATTTAAAAAGAGGGTGAAAATCATATCACCATATACTCTATCCTGTCAGAACAATATGGATTATTGTGCTCAGTTCTTGATTTTCCTGGCCATAACTCCACCAGGTCTTACCTGCTGTAAGCCTGGCCTTCTAGGGCCTCACAGAACACAATATCACTATCTTGAACAGTCTAAACATCTGCCTTCCTCAATGGATAGCTCTTGAACCATTTTTCCTGGACTCATTCTTTAATGGCTAGCTTGCTCCCACTCTCTTATACTCTCCTTATTCCAATGATCCTGAAATCCTGACTGCTAATGTACAAATTCAATTGTCCATCCCTAACCATCTCTTCCCTTAAGACCACCCACTTCAACCTCATACCCTAATTCAGATCTTCCCAACCCCTGCCCTATGCCCTCTGGATCTCCTGCTCCGTTATTAACAAACTTTCTTTTATCTTAAACTTCTTGCTTTCTCACTCCTTCCAGCATCTTATTGGAACTATTTTTGGAACTTATTGGAACATCTTATTCACTGAGTCCTGGATCCCTCTTGATGATACATCTTTCCTCATCACCCTTTCCATTAGTGACTCCATTTTGTCTCATGTATCATCATTACCTCACATTGACTATGTTGGGAAAATGAGAATACTCTTTGCCCCCCTTTATCACTTCCAGGTTCCCCATATCATTGTCACTCAGCAACTTCTCTTCCTTTCAGGTTTACACTATTTAAATGGATGATCCAATCAACATCCTGGCAGCTATTATCTATCCATCCTACTCCACTTCCAACCTCCCCGACCCACTCAAGAACATTCTCCTTCCTTCCTCAATGAGTTCAGTGACTAGATCACAGCATTTTATCACAACTCTTGCTCTTATAATAGGTGACTTCAACATACATATTTATGTTCCTTCAAATACCCTAACTTTCCAGTTCCTCAATTTACTCAGTTCCTATGACCTACTTCTCCATTACACCTCAGCTATACACAGAGATGGTTATATCCATGATCATGCCATTATTCACAAATATTTCATGTCTATATTAATGAAATTTTAAATTCCTTTATATGATCATAATATTTTGTCATTTCATCTTTCCCTATGCCTTATGACCCCTAACCCTGATATTTGTCTTCATCATGACCTTCAATTCTTCCACCTCTCAGTTCTTTTCATCACCTTCTCTCCCTCTCTCTTGATATCTTGGGGAACCAGTTCAACTCTACACTATCCTCTATCCTTTAAGACTTTGTCCCCTTGTTCTGCTGTTAATCATACCTTGCCAAACTCCAACCCTGGATTAATACTACCATTCACCTCCTTTGTTCTTATTCATATGCTACGGAAAGAAGCTAGGGAAAATTATGAAACCCAACTGACTGAGTCCATTGCAAACTTTTGTTTTCTAATCACAACTGGGCCTTCACTGCAGCAAGTCAATATCCTATTTCTCCTTGATTGATTCATTTCCCCATTCTCCATAATGACTTTTCCAAACCTTTATATCTCTCCTCAAACTTCATATAATATTCCTTTTAGCTGAGAACATCACTCCATATTTCAAGGAAAAATGGAGGCAATTCACTGAAAATTCCTTCTTCCTAATACCACATAATCATCATCAATAATTCCTAGTATTTATATAGGGGCTTAAGGTTTACAAAGCACTTTACATATGTCAACTCATTTGATCCTCACAACCCTGTGGGATAGGTACTATTATTACCCTCATTTTACAGATGAGGAAACTGAGAGGTTAAGTAACTTGTTCAGGGTCACACAGCTAGTAAGTATCCGAGAGAGTCTTCTTGAATCTAAATCCCACGCTCTAGCCACTGCACCACCTTGCTGCCTGTCATATCACCTAGTCATCTTTCTCTAATTTCTCCTCCACATCTGTCTCAGGTAAAGAGTTGTATCTTCACCTTACCAACAAGACAAGCCTTCTACCTGCACTCTTTATCCCATGTTCTCTCATCTTTCATCTCCACTCTCCCTAATCTTGTTTTATTTTAATTTTTGTCAATTAACAAGCATTAATTTTTACTTTCACCATTCTTCCCCTCTGAAAAATAGAAAAAACAAAATTCTTGTAATATATGTATGGTCAAGCATAACACATTCTCATATTGGCATGTCAAAATGTAGGTCACATTCTATACTCTGCATCCATCACTCTTGTAGTATGCTTGATCATCAGACCTCTGGAATTGAAGTTGATCATTGGATTAGTCAGAGTTCTTAAGTTTTTGCTTCAACTGAAGCCCATCAGAGGCAGCTCGGTGGTGTAGTGGATAGAGTGCTGGTCCTGGAGTCAGGAAGACCTGAGTTCAAATCATGCAATAGGAACATATTACCTGTGTGACTCTGGGGAAGTCATTTGACCTCTGTTTACCTCAGTTTCTTCAACTGTAAAGTGGAGATAATAATATCACCTTAATCACAGAGTTATTATGATAATCAAATGAGATAATTTGTTTTGTTTTTAAAGCACTTAGCACAGTGCCTGGCATACAGTGGGTGCTATATAAATGATTATCCCTTTATGTCCCCTTTCCATCCTATTTCTCTATTGAATTAAATATATTTATGTACCCAAATGTGTATCTGTATTCTTCCCTTCTTTGACCACTTCAAACAAGAACAGGGTACAAGTGTTTCCTGCTTCCCCTATCCCTTCTTCCTTGTTTTCATTGTCTTCTACTTGCAAATCCTGATTATGTGAGCTGATTTTCCTTACTCTTCCTCACCTTTTCCATTCTTTTTTTAAATTAAAATATAATAAAAACCACCCCCTAGGTTCTTTATCTTATTAGATTTTCTCTATAACCCATGACTATATTATCATGGTTTCGGAGGGGACACGTGTCATCTCCCCATATTAGAATGTAAACAGTTTATTCTTGTTTAGCCCTTATTTTGTTCACTTGTGATTATCTTTTTCATGTTTCTCTTTACTTGTATTTGTACTTCAAAGCTTCTACTCAGCTTTGGTCTTTTCATCAGGAATATCTAAAAATAATCTATTTATTAAAGATCCATTCCACCCACTCCTTTAGGATTATATTCAGATTTGCTAGGTAAGTTATTCTTGGTTGTGAGCCTATATCTTATATATCCTGAAATATCACATTCCAAACCCTTGACTTCTTTATAATGGTGTGTGCTAAGTCTTGTGTGATCCTGACTATGGCTACTTGATACTTGAACACTTCCTTTCTGGATGTTTGCAGTATTTTTTTTTCTTTAACCTGGAGTCTCAGGGTTTTGGTTATAATGTTTCTGGGAGATTTAATTGTGAGGTTTCTCTATGGAGTTCTATTGTGGATCTTTTCTATTTTTACTTTGCCCTCTGGTTCTAAGAGATCTAGGTAGTTTTCTTTTATGATTTCTTGAAAAACAATGTGTTGGTTTTTTTTTTTTTGCTATATCTTCTCTTTTGTTCTTTTTTTCACTTTGTTTCAATATTTCTTACTGCCTCATGGAATTATTAACTTCTACTTGATCCATTCTATTTTGTAAGGAGTCTGTTGCTGGGTAAGGTTTTATATCTATTTGTCAAGTTTCTATTTCCAATTCTCTCTTTCATAGCTCCCTCTTTTATACTTTTTCCTCTAGTGCACTCATTTCATTTATAAAAACTTTTTAATTCCTGCTTCATTTCTAGGAAGTCTAGTTTAACTTGTGTTCAAGCTGTTTCCTTTTGAGGATTTTGATTGTTTGAAGTCATTCTTTTCTTCTGTTTATCTTGAGTGCACCTGTCACCATAATTGCTTTTTGTGGTGGGAGTCTCTTTTTGTTTGTTCATTCTTCCAGCCTGCTTCCTGACATTGTGCTTCATTTTAGGTCTGGACTCTATGTACTTCTATAGGGAATATATAGGCTAAGCTTGTGCCTACTGATGTCCTGCTATGACTTTCTTGGGGTACTGAGTATTGTGTCATATTCTGTAATCTCAGAGAAGCTTATCCTGGGGACCTACATGATGTCAGTGCTCCCAAAGAAGTCTGATCCAAGGGAAAGTCTAATATAGGTGCCCTCCTGGTTTGAGCTCTACAAATCCCAGGCCTGAATTTGGGTATGAGTAATACATCTATGGGTTTACTCCTGGTTGGTGTTTCAGTAGATTGCTGCTGGTCTTAGACATTATAAACCAGCTGAATAATTCTGATGTTTTAAAATGACAGATCTACAGGATCCCCTTTGTTTTTGTTTTTGTTTTTTTGTCTTGGTTGGATTTCACTGTAGGCTTCAAGCTGGGCTGGAATCTGGAACCCGAGACCTTGCTCTGCTTTCCTCTTGAGGTCAGAGCCACTCAACTGCTGCTTGCTTCTGAACTTGCTTCTTGCTCAGTACCCAGCTTAAAACACTACTCACCCCAGCCGCCTCAGGTGCAGGTTCCTTCCTTAGTCCATCCAAGTCTATGACCTAAAAATGGGTATGAGTTTGAGAGCTGCCAACTGGCACCTTTTCTTGAATCCTAGACAAGTAAGGAGCCTCTGTGTGAGTCTAGGACTTGTTCTTGACCTGATACATATCCTTAGCCCTCTTTCAGTGCTTTCATTTCAGCAGTCCATCAGGACCTTCCCAGTTAGACTCCAATCCCAGTGTCTACAAACCTCTCTGTCTATCTCCCTCAACTTATCTGGGCTGGAAAAATGACACTATGATTTTTTTCTTAGATTTCCCAATTAGGATCTGGTCTGATGTGGTTTTTGGATTTTTGTATAACAGGTGTGGGGAAACCAGACATTCTAATCTTCAATCTTTCTCTATCTATTGGACCCTTCCTTCTTGCCTACAAATACACCCATGTCTCCCCATTCTTAAAAAAAAAAAAAAAACTTCACTTGACATCTCTACCAAATATTGTCTTTTATGTCTCCTAACCTTCTTGGCTAAACTCCTTAAGAAAGCTTTCCACATTCGGTGCCTCTACTTCCTTTTCTCTCACTCTTTTCTAAACCTTCTGAAATCTGGTTTTCTATATCCTAATTCAACTGAAATTACCATCTCCAAAGTTACCAATTATCTCTTAATTGAAAAACTGAACAGCTTTTTTTTTTAATCCACAGTCTTCTTGACCTCTCTTCAGCATTTGACATTGTTGATCCCTTTTTCTCCTCCTGGATATTCTCTTTCCTCTCTAGGTTTTAATGATGCTTCTCTCTCCTGATTCTCCTCCTACCTTTCTGACTGCTCCTCCCCAATTTCCTTTGCTGAATCTTCATCCATGCCATGCATATTAACTGTGGGTGTCCTCCAAGGCTTTGTTTTGGGCCCTCTTCTCTTATCCATTCATACTTTGCCACTTAGTGTTCTCATAAGGTTCTATGAGTTCAATTATCATCCCTATTCAAATGATTCCCAGATTTACATATGTTGGCATAATCTCTCTTGCACTACAGTACTGCAATGACAACTAACTTTTAGACTTCTCAGGCTGGATGACATCTGTGCACATCAAAGTCAAAGTTTCCAAAATAATTTATCTTTCTCTCCAAATACCCCTCTTCCAAATTTCTCTGTTATTATTGAAGTCTCCACTATTCTCCCCTTACTCACTCTGTGACCCTAGGCAACTGAGTGACAACTGAGGTTTTGTCTGCCTCAGTTTCCTCAACTATAAAATGGGGATAATCATAGTATCTGCTTCTAAATGTTGTTGTGATGATTAAATAAGATAGTATTTGTAAAATGCTTAGCACAGCACCTGGCATTTAATAGTTATTTAATAAATGTTTATTTCTTGCCTTTCCAGATACCCAGGCTCTCAATCTAGGTGTCATCCTTACCTCCTCATGCTCATTTGCCCCAGATATCCAATCTTGTGTTTTCTACTTTCACAGTATGTCTTGTTTATGTCTCTTTTTCTCTTCTCATACAGCAACCATCCTCTAACAGGCCCCCATCACCTGTAACCTGGACTATTAAAATAACCTTCAAATTGTTCTCCCTACCTTAAGTCTATTACCACTGTGATCTAACATTTACTCACCTGCCACAGTAACTCTTCTAAAGTATAGATCTGACCATGTTAACCCTTCCCTACAGTCATATATTTAGATACAAAAGGGATGTCAGAAACCTGAGTTCAACACTCATTTTACATATAAAGAAACTGAGGCACACAGATAGTAAGTTATCTGCCTACTTCATATAGCTTCCAAGTGTTGAGGTAGAAATTGAACCCAGATCTTCCTATTCTATCCATAATTCCATGCTGCCTCCTAATAAACAACCAACTATTCAACAAGCTTCAGTGGCTTTCCACTTACTTTTGTGATCAAATAAAAACTCCTCAATTTTACATTTGAGGTTCTTCGCAATGTGATCTCTTCCTACATTTTCATTCTGTTTATATTTCCATTCAGACATTCTACCATCAAACTACACTGGCCTATTGACTGATCCTCACACATCACACTCCATTCTCCATCTCAGTGTCTTTGTACTGGTTGTCCCCATTGTCTGAAGTTTTCTCCCCCCCTTTCCTTCTATGTCTTTGTTTCTCTGGCTTCCTTCAAGAGACAGATCAAAATGTTCACCCCAACCAGTGCCTAATGCCTTCCTTGCTGTGATAAACTTCCATCTACTCTGTATTTATATTACATGTACCTAGTTATGTTCATGGTGTAATGTTAATTCCTCGAGCAAAGGAAATGTTTATTCCTTTCTTTGAATTCCCAGCCCTTAGCACAGTGCCTGAAACATAGTAAATGCTTAGGGTGTGCTTGTTGACTAACTGACAATTTAGGAAGGACATAAATAAGTTGGAAAGCATTTAGAGGAAGACAACCAAAATAGTGAATGGCCTTGAGTTCATGCCAAATGAGAATGGTTGATGGAATCAGAATGTTGTGCCTGGAAAAAAAAGATTTAAGGAGGACATGATAGCTGTATTTAAGTACTTGAAGTATTTAAAGGGCTGTCATGGGAAGAACAGATCAAAATTGTTCTGATTAGTCCCAGAGGGTAGATTTAAGAAAAATGGATGGAAGTTGCAGAAGAAAAATTAGACTTGATGTCTAGAAAAACTTCCTACAAAAATTAATTATCCAAGAGTGGAATAGATTTCCTTGGGAAATAGAGGGTTTCCTCCTCAATAGGAGTCCTTAGATAAAGATTGAATAACTGCTTGTTAGGTATGTTCAGATGTGGGTTTCCCTAGGTGGCCTTTGAGGTGTTTTAATGAAGAATTAGGAAGGCTCAAGATCCCAAGATTGAATATAAGGAAACACAGCACATATAACATGACAGTAAAGCAAACCAGTTTTATTGAGAGGTCATACTTACAATATGAAGGCAGAAAAGATAGTGGAAATAGATTCAGCCTTCTGGATCCCCAGGTGTAATTGTATTAATCCTACTGGGGCCCTGGAGAGAGTGAGGTACTCTTCTCAGATCAGGTTAGTTTTTGCAGTGTTCTTATCTGGGTCTAGCTGGACCATGCATTGGTAAAGAGGAATGAGAAATCTGAAATTGGGAACAGGTGCCAATTTATGCTAGCAACTCCCCAGTTGCCTGAAAAAAGACTTCAGACAGTTACTGCTGGTCTTAATCTGATAGGATGACTCTAAGGTTTTTGAGCCTCCCTAGGGCCTTCTTCTATTAGTGGGTTGAGGATGTTGCTGGAGTCCTTGCAAGGTCCCTTCAAAGGCTGAAATTTACATTACATCCTTCACTTGTTTTGAGGAAAGCACTTTATAAACTTTACAGCATTATACAAATTATCACCTCATTCTTCCTATCTTATTTGATAGAGTTCAGATAGAGGGTCCTGGGATAAATCACTATTCTGTCTTATTCTTTTATGTTTGCCATTCTATAAATTGTAGTACAGATGGATAAAATAATTGTTTCTATAGTTGAATAAAAGTATTAGGATGTTAAGTTCATCTTCTGTAGACTCACAAAGAGCATCCTTGGTCAGTACGAGAACAAGACCATGGGAACCTCATCCTCTACCCACACAATTTTGACTTCTTTTGCTAGACCTCTATTTTGGAAGCTCTTTATTATATCTAGCTTGAAAATTATTTGGTATGGTGACATCTATGAAAATTTTTGTTTTAAATTGTTATGGATCAATGGTATTAAATAATTGTGGGCAACAGTTTGCTCTATAGTAATGCTCCAATGCAGTATAATTTATGATAATTTTTAACATCCTGGGAGTATTAATAAGTGAAACTGTCATGGGAATTCCAAATTGAAATAAAAAATAATAAATTTGTTTATTAATCCTATGCCAATCTATACTCATCATCAATGGCAATGAAATCATCAAATTTAGATTCCAGCAACTCCTTACTTAATACAGGCCACAAAATGGCCTTTAAGAAGATGAAGTCAGGAAGAGCAACTCCAAATACATGTAGAATAAATCTGTGTTAAAGGCAAAACAATTTTAAGGACACCCAGGTTTCAGGTATCGATACATCTCAAAGAGAGAAAGATTTTGAAAAGAAAGAAAAAATTAGATTAAAAAATAAGGTAACAAGATATTAGCTACAACTTCTGGGCATTGGTAGAAGAAAGTTCTTCACCAGGAATTCCTTACACAGATTAAATCATAGGTCCAGGAAAGAAAAAAAAAATCAATTAAAAAAATTACAAGTATAGATCACTTGCCATATGTACCAGAGTAATAAAATCAGAAATATCATAGGTCCATCAAAGTATCAGGCAAAACTAAAATTCAAGGCTTTTTTATACCCAATCTACCACTCTTTCCACTAGATTATGATACACCTTCTTCAATTGTTGAGTCTCATGGGGGAGAGGGAAGTGTTATATACTAGGGAAAAAAATCTATTTTCAAGTTCTTGTTCTGACTTTCCCAACTGTGTGAGTATGAGAGCACTTCAAATAATCTCTTTAAGCCTCAGTTTTCTCATCTATAAAACTGATACGATAACATTTGAACTACCTACTTCAGAAGGTTGTTGTGAGGGAAACACTTTGTAAACTTTCAAGCACTCTCTAAATGTTAGGTATTTATGTGCCTCATTTCTCAGAGCATACAGTCATAATATATTTTTCTTTACCCTGAAGAGTTGTAATTTATGTATTTGTTATCTTTTAAAGGTACTGAATCTGTTTCTGGCCTTACTACTGAGTTCATTTAGTGCAGACAACCTTGCTGCTACAGATGATGATAATGAAATGAACAACCTCCAGATTGCTGTGGATCGAATGCATCGGGGAGTAGCTTATGTGAAAAGGAAAATATATGAATTCATTCAGCAGGCCTTTGTCAGAAAACAAAAGGTTTTAGATGAAATCAAACCACTTGATGATCTGAACAACAAGAAGGATAGCTGCATGTCCAATCACACAACAGAAGCAGGAAAAGATCTTGATTATCTGAAAGATGCCAATGGGACTACAAGTGGAATTGGGACAGGCAGCAGTGTGGAAAAATACATAATTGATGAAAGTGATTACATGTCATTTATAAACAACCCCAGCCTCACAGTAACAGTGCCAATTGCTGTTGGAGAATCTGACTTTGAAAATTTAAACACAGAAGACTTCAGCAGCGAATCAGATCTGGAAGAAAGCAAAGAGGTAAGTCTTAGATCTAGGCAGCTATAGATACATGTACCTATATAATGTAATATGTACCCATGATGAGAAATGTTCATGGAATATAGCTCATATCAATCTTTGTAATTTTGTATCAGCTAAAAGTATATGGAAGCAGTACAAAAAAATGAAAAAATGGGTCAGTGGTTGTGTTTTTCCATACCAAATAGTATAATGTACAGTTTAAATTTTATTAGTGCTTTCACAAAAGGACAATTAGAAATCAGATATAGTTAAGTGTAGGTGTCAAATGACACCCATTTTATGTTGCTCACCTAATACAGAATAATGTATATTTTTCAAATCAAGATGACAATGATATACTTGGAATCATAGAACTAACATGATATTGGATAAAATATTTAGAATGTATTTACTGCTTGGTCTTTGCAGGGAGGCTGCAAAAAGGGCTAGCTTACCTCATTGGTATATAATGAGGACCTTGCTAAGCAATGGGGCAGGGAGGCAAAGGACTATCCAGGGGACTTATCTTCAAAAGCTTTTCTATGTGATCTAAAATTTAGATTTCTACTGGGTACCAAAATAGATGTATTAGCATTAAATAGGCATTCACAAAAGCTAAAGTAGAAATATGATATTCCCATTATTTACAAATTACACACATGAGGCAATTATGTATTTTGTTGTAGGGAAGTTACCTTTTTTTTAAGGTTTCCAGCTTGACAATCTGTGTATCCTCCTAGACTTGCCCCTTTCCCCGTAAATAATTTGGTTCATGATTTCTCCATGGACTTTGCCATTTTGCAATGGGAGCTGATATGCTTTAAATTATGCTTCAGTTCAAAATTGGGCAGGGACTTCTACTAAAATAAATGTGGTGACATTTTTCATGGTCTGGTTGCTTGTCTGATTCTTCAAAGTAATTTTTAATATTTTATGACAGTTGATTGGTACTGAATGTTACTTGGTTAAGTTATTTTTTAAAAAATACTGTATTCCAGTGCAAAAACCCCAAATGCAGCTACAACAAGGATATTTTTTCTGCAGATTTAGACATGAGCTACTCCAGATGTTGTATTCTTTTGAATTGATCAGGGCTAAAGGACCACTGATCTCTCTGAAATATGACTATCTGCTTAAACAAGCAAGTCTATTTGACCATAGTCAGATTTTCGTGTTATTTCTGGAAAACTTGAATAAAATCTTGAGGAAAATTTTTTTTTCTTTCAGTCAAATAGATTTCCCCCTATGAAATTCTTATTATATGCATTTTTCTAAAACTGAGGTCATCATCACCATAATTTTTCTGGGTATTTATTCTTATCAATCAATTACAGTCTAATGGCTTGTCTCAGAGGGGTAAGAAAGGGTATGTCTCCAGATATTGTCCACTTTCACTACATTCAGAACAAAGAAAAGGCATTAGGAAGATTTAAGTAAGATTTGAGAAATGAAGGGGAATCCCTCTCTTAGTTCTCTCTGTCTCTCTCTGTCTCCCTCTATCTCTCTCTCAGTCTCTCTTTGTCTCTGTCTCTCTCTCACTGTCTCTATCTCTTTTTCTCTCTCTTAGTATTTTTTCCTACAGCATTGTCCCTGTATGCATTGGTTCTATCTGAAAACACACTATTGCTATCTCTTCCCTTCTGGGCATTAGTGTTGCCCCTGTCTTTCTGTGTGGATTCACTTGCTCCACCAGGCTAGACAAAAATGACAAGATGTGCAGATAAATACCCAGAGCTTAGAGGCCATACTCTTACATAAAGAAAAGGAATGTAGGCCATACCCATAGAATCAGATATCCTCTGCAATGATAGTCATGAATCCACGCTTGAAATGATAAGCATGTTGCCAATTAAAATAACAATATTACTAATTTCTTTTTACTAGTAATCCTATATCTTTATTCTTGCCATGATTACATTGATTGCAATGTTATGTTGCAAATTGTTTTACAAAATTCAACAAATATTGAACTAAGTTCCCACCGTGTGCATGGCACCATTCTAGGAGCTGATAATACAAAGATAAAAATGGAATAAATTTTACTCTCAGGAAACTTAAATTTCTCTGAAAAAAAATTGTACCCCACTACACAATATAGTGAAATTTTATTTAGTCACACAAGGTGGCTAATGTAAATATTTATAATACCTTAAGGTTACTTATGACACGTATGTTTGGCATAAGGGAGAATTTGAACATGACTTCTGGAAATTCAATCTAATTTTAACTTTTTAAGGCAGATTGGTTTAATGGTTAAAGCACTGGATTTGGTTGGAGGCAAGAAGACCTGAATTAAAATTTTGCCTTAGACTAGCTGTATGACCCTGGGCAAATCACTGAACTCTTGGCCTCACTTTTGCCTTGTGTAAATGTAGATAACAATAGTTCCTACCTCAGAAGATTGCTGTAAGGACCAAATAAAATAATATATGTGAAGCATTCATACATTGAAAATGTTAGCTACTATTACTATTATTATTACTGGATATTATTATTTGTCTGTGACTCTACAACATTGATTAGTAAAAGGCAACAAAGCAAAAACAAAGAAGTTACTTCTGTATTCAGAGAAATGTCCTTGTTTCCCATTAGGATGAAGCTCTTTGTGAGTTGAAAGGAATTGCTTCAATCAATTAATCAATAAACATTTATTTAGCACCTACTGTGTGCCAGGCACTATGCAAGGTATTATGTCTAATGCCTAGCACAGTGTCTTGACACAGTAAGACCTTAATAAAAAAAATTTTTAACTTGTTGAATGAGTGAATCTGAGATATGTCTAGTAATAATAATAAATAACATATATATTACTTTAAAGTATACAAATTTCCATATAGTATGTCATTTTATATTCACAAACAACCCTGTGGTTGATGTGAATCATGTGAAGCATCAATTGTTATTCCCATTTTGTAGATGAAGAAAGGAAGGTCAACAGAGGTTGTGATTTGACCAGGGTCTCTCAGATAATGTGTCTGAGTTAAGGTTCTAACTCAGATCTTCCTGACTCCAAGTTCAATCTATCTTTTATGCAAGCTAGCTGCCTCTAGGTAGATAATAAAGTACATAATATTTGCATACATAGCTGAATTATGGCATTATTATAAGATTTTCTTGTTGTTTAACAGTGAGTTATTGACTTTTACCAGAAAGATGGTGAACTTAAAATGCAGAGAGACATATTTTGGGGTATAGCTGAATTGTTTTGCTGTACTATGCATATTTATGATGAGAGTTTTGTATTTTTGTGTGTGTGTGTTCAATAGGTAAGAGGAAAGTGAGAGAGACAAATAATAAATGCTTATAAAATAAACAATTTATTTTAGTTAAATAAATAAATTAACAAATATATAAAAAGTAGATAGATATAGATGAAACAATGTATTGTTAGAACTTTAGAACAATTGATGTGCTAAGTCAACTTTTTCTTAAAATCTTCATTATTACCAATGAGTATTTTTGTAGCTATATAACATCATAAATGAAATATCAATTGAAAGAATATGAAATGGGTTTTTGTTTTGTCTAACATGTTAATTACTATATGTTTATATATTCTTACTTGTAATTTAATTTACAAAGGGTAAGATTTTTATTAACCCAATAAGTATTTATTTTATTTATTATATGTCTAGCACTGCTGGAGAAACAAAATTAACAATAACAAAATTGTGATAATAGCAACAAAAGTAGCTGTATCTTAGCTTATATAACTATATAGTTGGTTCAAAAAATAGAAGGCAGAAGTAGTTGTGACAGACTTGAAACTTTAATTGAAAAGGTGATATGACAGTATGTCATAGAGGAAAGGACATAAGAGTTGGCATTAGAGGACCTAGGTTCAAATCTCACCTCTTCCCTTTATTATCAGCATGACCTTGAACAGTCATTCATTTCTTTGACCTTCACTTTCTTCATCTATAAAATGGTAGAGTTGGACTAAATGATCCCTAAAGTCCTTTCTCTTATCACATCCTGATTATCAGCTGATGAGCATTCTACTCCTACAGGGGAGAATTTCCATAATGATAATCCTCTACAGAAAAAAAAAGCCCTTTCTCTAAACCCTAAAATTGAATTTAGTAGTATCATAAGTCAGTAATGATAGGAAGTGCTAGAGTGTTTCCCACAGCTGCTTACTCCACTTTTTGTGAGCCCTTTCCTTTTCTCCCTCAGTAGAATTTGAATATTCCTTGATGTTAACTCCATGCAAAGACCATTAAAATAGCTCTGCCAGAATGAGTCCTGAGAATTATTAATTAATTATTAATTAATTATTTTAATATTTAATTGCTTCCAGTCTACCAGTTTCTTTTCTACCTCTTATAAATATGCTCATAACTGCTACATTCCCAAAACACCCTCACTTGATCCATCCTTCCCCAGAATCTATAGTCCTATATCTCTCCTCCTTGCTGTGGCTAAACTTGAAAAAGCTATCTACAATATGTGTTTCCACTTCCTTTCCTCTCACTCTCTTCTCAACTCTTTTCAATCTGCTTCTGATTTCATTATTCAACTGAAACCGCTTTTTCCAAAGTTACTAAAGATCTCTTAACTGCCAAATATAAGGTCTGCTTTCAATCCTCATCCTTTAAACCTTTCTTCAGTCTGTGACAGCATCAACCACTCTCTTCTCCTTGATACTTTTTTCTCTCTGTTTTCATGACACTGCTTTCTCCTGGTTCCCCTCCTATCTACGTGACTGATCCTTCTCTGACTCTTTTGGTGGACCCTCATCCATGTCATGCCTGTTAACAGTGAAAATCTCCTTGGGGGAAGCCTTCCTAATCTTCCTATGAGATTATCCATAGTTTATCCTGAATAGATCTTATTTTTATGTAAGTCACATTTTGTCTCCCCATTAGACTTTGAACTCCTTAAGACCAGAAACTAATTTGTTCTTCTTTGTATCCTCAGCATTTAACAGTGTTTAACAAATGTTAGCTGATTGATTGATAGGAGACCCTTACATACAAAGAGACACCCAGTTCAGTAATATATTACATTTATATAGCTGTGAAGTTATTTAAAACACATAAGGTAGAGGCAGAACTAAGATGGCAGAGTATTAGGAAGCACTGCAGTAAGCTCCCTTCCCAAACTTCTACAAACAGATCTACAAAATATGCCAGACCAAATCCAGATAGGGAAATCCAGAAAAAGTCACAGTGGTCATTTGCCGGGCCTAGCTTGACACTGAGGATAGGGTAGAGGCAGGAGCACAAAGCATGCTGAGCACTCAGAGAGGGGAGGTCCTAGACCTAACTAGGGCTCCATTAGAGTCATGACAGGGCATCATGATGGGGACGGGTGCCAAATGGCAATTCTGTTGCTCATTTTCTAGTTCTGGGTCACAGATCAAGGGTGAAGTGAAAAGGGGGTCTGTTCACAGAGGTGGTGTCCCAGGGTAAAGAAGAGCTGGACCATGTAGGAGAAGGAGCTCAGAAACCAGCAGCAACAGCAGAGCAGTGTGGCTTAGACCCCAAACTCAGAACAGGATCTCACTTCCAGCATCTACCTCAACCTGCAAAAGAATAACCAAGGTAGGAATTCCAGACCAACGGGGAGCCTACAATCCTGAGGCAATAGAGCTTTCCAGATGGCTGATAAAAGCAGAGTCCAGAAACAGCCTACTCCTGTACAGACTCAAACCCAGGTCAAGAACTTGTAGAGTTCAGAGCAGGTGACAACAATCAGACTTTGCCCTGGATCATAGCACTGTGGAGCACTGAGACCTTGTAGGTGTCTGATATCCTGGAATAACACAACACTCAATACCCAAAGAAAGCAGCACTAGGACCAACCCAGACCTTCCCTTCAGGCATGTGTCTGAGCTGAGCCCTAACATCAAGTTCAAACTCAGGAAGTTGGCTGGGAGAATTGATGAATAAAAAGAAGTTCCATGGTAATGACCTATTATGGTGGCAGGGATGTTCAAGACACAAACTCAGAAGAAGAGAATGACTCTAAAACATCTATAAGCTAGACCTCAGAGCAAAATACAGATTGGGCACAAATTCAACTAGAATCCTTAGAAGAGAGGAAGCATTTTAGAAGAATGAAAAAGTCTTTTTTTACAAATGGAATGAGAGTTTTTGAGGGGGAAAAAATGGAAGAGAAATAAGAGCTATGGAAGAAAGAATTGGGAAGAGAATTAATAGTTAGGCACAAATAGCACAAAACCTTGCCCAAGCATCAAACTCCTTGGATATTAAAATGAACTAAATAGAATTCAGTGACTTTTCAGCCAAAAGACTGAAAAGATAGAAGAAAATGTAAGGTTTCTTGTAGCAAAAACAAACAAACAAACAACCTGGAAAACAAATTAAGGTGAAAAAAATTGAAGAGTCATTGGATTATCTCAACACCATGGCCAAAAAAAAATTTTAAGGTCTAGACATTCTATTTCAAGAAATCTGAAAAGAAAATTGCCCAGATATCTTAGAACAGGAGGACAAAGTAGAAATAGAAAGAATCCACCAATCACGTCCTCAAATAAACTTCCAGAAACATCATAGCCAAAATCCAGAGCTTCCAGGTCCAAGAAAATTTACTGCAAATAGCTGAAAATGAAGAATTCAAGTACCAAGGAGCCATACTAAGGATCACACATGATTTAGCAGTCACCATTACAAAGGAACAGTGAACTTGGAATATGATATTCCCGAAGGCAAAGGATATGGGCTTACAGTCAGGAATAATTTACCCAGAGAAACTGAGTATAATGCTATAGGCAGAGGGGGAGTAAATATACCTTTAATGAAAAAGAGGACCCCCTAAGCAGTCCTAATGAAAATACAAGAGCTGTGGAGAAACTCTGAAGTTCAAACCCAGGAGTAAAGAGAAACATCAAAAAGTAAAAATGAATGAAGAAAAATAAAGGAATAAACAAGGAAAAAATACTTACATTCAAATATAGAGATATGATGCATGTTTTCCTCTGAACCCTATCTTCATCAGAGAAGGAGTCCAACAAGGCCTGAGAGTAGTTCTATTATGTCTTTATAATCTTAAAAAAAGAATGGAAAGACAGGGAAGAGAATGGTACACTGGGGGGAAGGGCAGAATGGGAAGTTAGGGGAAATTATCTCACATAATCAGGGTACACAAGGAGAAATCTATAAAAATGTGGAGGAAGGGATTGATGGGAGTGGCTGACACTCGACCTTCTATCTCATCTGAACTGGCTGAAATGGTCAAAGAAGGAAGGAGAGAGACAGAGAGAGAGAGAGAGAGAGAGAAATACATTTAGAAATACATTTAGTCAACAGAGAAATAGGAGGGAAAGAGGAGAAAAGGAGAATTAGAGAGAGGGTAGATCAAGTAAGGAATTAGTCCTAAACAAAACAAACTCTAAGGATGTATAAAAAGCTTTATAGCTCTTTTTGAGGTGGCAAAGAATGGGAATCTGAGGGGTGCCCCTAAATTGGGTAACGAGTGAACAAGTATTTATAACAAGTACGGTATATAAATGTGATTAACTATTGTGATGAACTTTTATCGATGTAATGACTAACCAGGATTGCAGAGAACTACATGCTACCCACTTCCTGATAAAGAGGTGAAATTCTCAGACTGCAGAATGATAAACGAACATTTTTTGAACATGGCCAATCTGGAAATTTCTTTTTTATTGACTATATGAGTTTATAATGGATTTAGTTTTTCTTGTGTTCTCAATTGGGGGGAGAGGGCATAAGGTGACTAATAAAAAACAAAATATTTTTTTAAATAAGAAATAAGGCAGAAATAGTTGTGACTGACATGAAAATAAATGTTGCTTTTCCCTATCAGGGAACATCCTTGGTTACCCTTCCCCTTTTTCTCAAAGTAATGACCTTGATATTAAGAACTGGAGCAAAGGAGAGGATGAGAATGGTATTTGGGTGAATAGATGTGTGTAATTGAGAAGGAGCTTGTTAGTACTTCAATTTTTTTTCAGTGTCCTCTACTGAGAAGGAGGAGGGGAAAGGTGAAGACAGGGGAGGTGATAAAGCTGACTTGAGGAGAAAAGAGAAGGTTTGGAATAAATGCTATAGGTAGGGCTATATGAAGTCATTCAAAGAAGAGTAAAAGAATTGGTGTACAGTGTTAAGTGCCCATATTAAATTGGATAACAAATTCAGAAGTGGATTAACTCAACACAGTTGTGTAACTTCCCGTAGCAGCATGGATACATAGAAATGTATAGAAGGCAGATCATGGGAATAATTCAAGCCTGGAATTTAGTAGGGATGAGCTACAATAGGACAGTGAGACAAGAGGGGGAATACAGTATAAAGTTGAACTGGTTCAACCAAATGGCTAAGATTTTGGAGGGTAAGTTATGGGGAACTGGAAGGACAGAAATTTTGGTCAGATAGAGAAATTACAGTTAGAGATTGTTGCAGAAGAACATTTGTGAGTGATAATAAATCAAAGACCTGATCATCCTTGTGTGGGGTTGAGGTAGAATTAAGATCAAAAGAGTTGAGAAGGTTGGAGAACTGGGGAACAAAGTTATTTGTAGAGATATCAATATGTCAATAGAAATCTTCAAGTATAAAGTTTGGTATGGACAGGAAGACTATGAGCCTGGTACTCAACTCCTTGAGAAAGAAGGGAGAATAGCCCAACTAGATTTTTGTGGTTGAGTCTTTTTTCAGTCATGTGTGACTCTTTGTGACCCCATTTGGGATTTTCTTGGTGAAGATACTGGAGTGGTTTACCATTTCCTTCTCCAGCTCATTTTAGAGATGAATAACTGAGGCAAACAGGGTTAAGTGACTTGCCCAGGGTCACACAGCTAGGAAGTGTCTGAGGCCAGATTTGAACTCAGGAATATGAGTCTTCTTGACTCTAGGCCCAGCACTCTATACACTGCACCTCCTAATTACCCCACAAAATCTATATAGACTTATATAATTGGATAAAGTGAAGCTCAGGGGAGGAAAGGTCATTGATTGAAGGTGGTAGAGTAAAGCCTGGAAATGTCAAGGGGAAACAAAAAGAAATCTAATACTATCTGATCTAATTCTGGAGAGGATAGTGTTGTCTTCTAGGAAGATCCACATTTTTATGATTGCAAGATGAAAGGAGCATAAGATGAAGAGGTTTAATATGAAGGGCAGTTTGTCAACAGCAGAATAAGGGCTGCAGAGAAATAATAGTTTTAGAGTTGAAAGAAACCTCAGAGGTCATTTTAAATTTAAAAAAAACTATAATCTATTAAAAAAAACTAAGGCCTATGGAAGTTAAGTGACTTACCCAAAGTCATGTCGATAATAAGCATCAAAGACAGAATTAGAACCCAGATCTTCCAGCTCTAGAGTTAGTATATTTTCCATAACACTATGCTACCTCCCCATTGAAAAGGGGATGGGGAAGATAAAGTTGACTAGGCATCCAGGAGGGACTGGCTGCCATGGATGAATATGAAGGAAATGGGAATAGTAGCTAGGGAAAAGATCCCAGGCCCAAACTCTTAATCACAGGGATTCTGAGAAGAGTTCTAGGTCAGGAGATTTCCATGCCATTCCTAGTAGCAGTGTTTATATTGATATTATTCTCCAAGGAAAAGATAGAAAAGCTTGAAATAGGAATGGAGATTTTGAAGTATGCAGACAGCATTAGGGCAAATGATAAGGTGTTCATGCTGGTTATCTTCTTGGTGGGATGTCTGGATGGAATGAGGCTAAGTCTGGGACCTAACCTCTCATCAACAACCAGAACAACTCTTTCCCAGGGTCAGTCCCAAAATTAAATTAACTCCCAGTATGAAGATAGGATCTCTAGTGAATCAAAGGATCACTGGTCCAGGTAGTAAAGGGGAAGTGGTGGCACGACAGATGACAAGAATATATTATATGATCAAATTATATGATGGGATGGGATTTAGATCATGGAAGCCTGCCAGCAACAGAGTAGAATGCAATAACTAAGTAGTATATGCTGGTTAGCTTTGAACGACATGCTCACGAGGAAGCCTTACTGAAGACTGAAAGAATATTATAGGGGAGAACAGAACTTGGGTGAGCGCCAGTTGGGACACAAAAGGCAACAATAGGGAAGGGACAACCACTGGACAAATTAATAAGAGTGGAAAGAGGCCTCTCAGTTCCCTTCCAATTCTAGGTCTCTGATCCTGTGAGCATAAGTTACTCTATTACTCTAGAGGTAAACAGGTTATCCATTTACCAAGAGGGAGACCCTTATATAAATGTCTTGTACTAGAATTTTCTCCCAGGCAAATTCATGATTAACTCTGGATTATGAATCGAATAAAATAGAGAATTAATTTGGCATCAGGGTCAGGAAGTCTTGAGTTTTAGTTCTCCCTCTGGCATATACTATGTGACTGACAGGATATTTATTCAAATTCTTGGTGGCCCAGGCAACTCTCTAAGAATATAAATTATTGACAAGTTGCCGATCTGCATCAGTGAAGGAAATGACCATCCTGGGAGTTCCCTATACCAGTGAAATAACCTATCCACACCACAACATCCCAACAAAATGAACTGAATATGTATAGTACTTAATAAATATCAGTAATATACTGAAATTAACCTACAATTAAAAAACCTTGATAGAGATATTGTTTGTTGTCTTCATAGGGATGATCTTTAGATTAGTGAGTCAGTAATATTCAGTTTATTAGATGAAAGACTCTGTAGAAGTATAAATCTTATTAATGTCCTTTCTTTTGATATTTTATTATAATCTCACTGACAATCTCTCATAGAATTGATTTTAATTTTTAATATGTATACATATGCCCTAGAATGAAATATTTCCTGGTTTACATTGGACATAATAAAAATTAATATTAATGGTTTATAAATTTCAGCAACTTCATTAATTTATAATTTATAAGTATCAACACATTTTTATATCAGAGCATACAAAGCTTTAAGGCATTCCTATGATGATATGCTTAACTTTTTGTAAATGTTTTTGGTTTTTTTGTTTTGTTTTGTTTTGTTTTTTTTGGTGAGGCAATCGGGTTAAGTGACTTGCCCAAAGTCACACAGCTAGTATGTGTCAAGTGTTTGGTCTGAGACCAGATTTGAACTCAGGTCCTCCTGACTTCAGGGCCGGTGCTCTATTCACTGCGCCACGTAGCTGCCCCTTTTTGTAAATGTTTTAAACCAACTTGAAACCATATCATGAATGAATGCTGAACCATTTCAGAATTCTTTCAATTTCTCAGTCTTATGTCCATTTTAATTTATGTTTATCATTTATTATGTTTTAGTTTAGTTCGTAGTAAAAAAAAATGGGGTTTACCCAAGTTGGAAGTGCAGTGGCCATTCATGGCCAGATCCCATTGATCCACCTTAGAAGCTTTGACCTTCTCCCTTTTGATCATGGGCTGATTACCTTCTCCTTAGGCAGCCTGGCAGACCCGTGGTCCCAGAGGTCTAACTCCACCATATTGGTGTTAGACATAGTACAGAAACTGAATCAGCTTTCGTTCTTTGCAGCTCTGAATTCATGAGTTAAAGCAGTCCCCCAGCCTCAGTCTTGTAGCAGGAATTTCATGCATATACTACCAAACCTAACCCAAACACTGGCTTTAGAATAAAAGTACATGTGCCAATTCAGAGGATAAGAAAAATTATAAGATTTTGCTGTTTGAGTATTGGTGAGTGAAATTATCCTGCATCTGACTTGAGGTCAAAATGATCTACTAGATTAGACAACTTTTATTTTTCAGAATCAAATAAAAATACATTTATTCAAAAGGAATAATTCAATAATTCAGTGATGACAGCATCAGTTATTGTCATTGAATGTTTGCTGAGTGTCCACAGGGTATGAAGCCAAGTTTAGTCCATAGATGCAATGTGGTATCTAGGGTTTCTCAAAGTTTACACATTAACTCAGTCTGTCACAAATATTTATACAGTAGGGCTAAGGACCATATGCAAATACCTATCTATTTTCAAATGGGTCAGCCTGTCTGGGTATTGTCAGCTAGGACTTTTCCACAATCAATGTAAATCTTAACTAAGGACTAACAAAACAGTGAAGATACTATTTTTGCTGTAATTGTTGAAAACAGGCAGCATGAAAACAATTAGGTTAATTAGAAAACCATTTTCATCAAATTAACAGGAAGTTTTAATTAATAAAATTAATATATAGGAAAAAACTGATTTCAAAAAAGTGAGACTTTTAGTGACAATTTTATTTCAACTCAATAAAAAAGGTTTGATTGATAACATTTTTGCTTCACTGTTTTCAACCTCTTTAGGTGTAACTGAGAGTTTAGTATTTCTGTCTAAACATCAATTAGTTAATTTCAGTTTCTAATACATATAGAACATATTTTTAAAAAAAAACAAACTAGCCTGAGTACAAATAATATACCTTTCTGATGATCAGCTCTTTGTCAAAACGCTGTTTTTTGTTGTTGTTTTTAAATTTCTCTTCCTTCAGTCAGTTCTAGGCCATTTTTACATCTTGGGTAATCAATCAATCAATCAGTAAACATTTATTAAGCAACTATTACGTTCCAGGCATTGTGTTAAGCACTGAAGATTAAAAAAAAAGGCAAAAGACAATCCTTTCCCTCAAGGTGCTTACAATCTAATGGGGAAGACAACATGCAAACATATACACAAAGCAAGCCATATACAGGATAAATAGGAAATTATTAACAGAAGAAAGGCACTGGAGTTAAGGTATTGAGGAAGGCTTCCAAGCAAAAGATGGGATTTTAGATGAGGCTCTAAGGAAGCCAAGTCAAGAGTCTTCGTTGACAATTCAGAGCAAGATAGAACACAAATGTGAAGTGCCACATTGTTTCCTTTCTGCTAGCCACTCTATTACTAGCTACCTTTTGAAAGTTCTTGAATTTCACCTATAAGAGACTCTTACTTTTTATTTCCAAGATTCTTCCTGTGATCTCCACTCTCTCTTTTTTTCTTGTTTTAAATTGTTTTTAACACTAGAAAGTCTAGACATTTCGATTGACTAAGAAATCTATTTGATATTAAATATTTTCTTTCTACTACCTGTGCAAATGCATCTTTAAAACATATAATTGCAAGCAGATATAATTTTATTTTGAAATAAAAATTTTCTTCTTACTATCTCTATTTTCTTTGTCTTATGAATAAAATAAAAGTCACTGCATCAATGGATGTGACTTGGTCCTTCCAGGTATTCTAAATTCCAGTCCTCTAAAGGAGAGGAATGTAATAGTACTATTTATATCACCCATAGTTCTCTTTCTCTTAGGGACCTTCCTTTCACTCTGAACATGGCACAACATTATTTTTTCAAAGGGCACAGAAACATGGTCCTTCCATAATAAATGAAAACAAAATAAGGTCCAAATAAGGTTAACAGAGTTGTTGTATTTTTTTATTTTATTTTTAATTTATTTATTTATTTTTAGTTTTCAACAATCATTTTTTTTCAACAATCATAAGCTTTTGAGTTTTAGATTTTCTCCCCCTCCCTTCCCATCTCCCTTCCCAAGATGGCATGCAATGTGATATAGGCTCTACATATACATTCCTATTAAACATATTTTCACATTAGTCATGTTGTAAAGAAGAATTATAGCTAATAGGAAGGCCCACAAGAAAGAAGAAACAAAACAAGAAAAAAAAAGAGCAAATGATATGCTTTGATCTGTTTTCAAACTCCATAGTTCTTTCTCTGGATGTGGATAGCATTTTCCATCGTGACACTTTTGCAAATGTTTTAGATCCTTGTATTGCTGAGAAGAGCTAAGTATCCAAGTTAGTCATCACACAATGTGGCTGCTACTGTGTACAATATTCTCCTGGTTCTGCTCACTTCACTCAGCATCAGTTCATACAAGTCAGGTTTTTCTGAAGTCAGCCTGTTCATCATTTCTTATAGCACAATAGTATTCCATCACAATCATATACCACAACTTGTTCAACCATTCCCCAATTGATGGGCATCCCTTCAATTTCCAATTCTTGGCCACCACAGAAAGAGCTGCTATAAATATTTTTGTACATGTGGTTCCCTTTCCCATTTTTATGATCTCTTTGAGATATAGCCCTAGAAGTGCTATTACTGGGTCAAAGGGTATGCACATTTTTATAGCCCTTTGGGCATAGTTCCAAATTTCTCTCCAAAATGCTTAGATCAATTCACAACTCCACCAACAATGCATTAGTGTTCCAATTTTCCCACATCTTCTCCAACATTTATCATTTTCCTGTTTTGTCATGTTGGCCAATCTGATAAGTGTGATGTGGTACCTCAGAGTTGTTTTGATTTGCATTTCTCTAATTAGTAGTGATTTAGAGCATTTTTTCGTATGACTATTGATAGCTTTGATTTTTTCATCTAAAAACTGCCTGTCCATATCCTTTGACCATTTATCAATTAGGGAATTACTTGTATTCTTATAAATTTGACTTAGTTCTCCATATATTTTAGAAATGAGGCCCTTATCAGAAACACTGGTTGTAAAACTTCTTTCCCAGTTTTCTGCTTCCCTCCTAATCTTGATTGCATTGGCTTTGTTTGTGCAAAAACTTTTCAATTTAATGTAATAAAAATTATCCATTTTGCATTTCATAATGTTCTCTCTTGCTTAGTCATAAATTCTTCTGTTTTTCATAACTCTGACAGGCAAACTATTCCTTGCTCTCCCAATTTGCTTATAGTATCAGCCTTTATATCTAAATGGTATACCCATTTTGACTTAATTTTGGTATATGGTGTAAGATTTTGGTCTACGTATAGTTTCTGCCATACTCTTTTCCAGTTTTCCCAGCAGTTTTTGTCAAACAGTGAGCTCTTATCCCAGAAGCTGGGGTCTTTGGGTCTATCAAACAGTAGATTACTATACTCATTAGGTGTGTTGCATACCTAACCTATTCTATTGATCCACCACTCCATTTCTTAGCCAGTTCCAAGTAGTTTTGATGATTTCTGCTTTATAATACAATTTAAGATCTGGAAAGGCTAGGCCACCTTTCCTAGCATTTCTTTTCATTAATTCCCTTGATATTCTGGACCTTTTGTTCTTCCAAATGAATTTTGTTATTATTTTTCTAGTTCTATAAAATAATTTTTGGTAGTTTGATTGGCATGGCAATGCATAAGTAAATTAACTTAGGTAGTTGTCATTTTTAATTACATTAGCTTGGCCTACCCAAGAGTAACACGTTTTTCCAGTTATTTAGATCTGACTCAGTCCAGTAAGAATGAAAAAAATTAACCCATATGTTTGCCCTGAAACTTTAGATACAGGATGACCCCTGAGATTCCTTTGATATTCTAATCTAAATCTGAAATCTGGTGAGTAATTTGCTCAGTTTTTTTGGTCTGGATAGATTTCTCATCACATTCACTCAGCTCAGATAAATAGCTATGTACATAAGAAAATAAATATTCTTTCATCATTGAATAGGAACCAGTAGTTGTATTGCTGTCAAGATTTCTTAACCGGTTCTATTCTATCTCTGCTTTGCCTCAAAATTGTTTTCTTTTGCTGTTGCATATGGCCAATACTATTGTCATATCTGAAGAGTACTAGGCTATCCCAGCTATTATTTAAAATTATAATGATATCATATTGCTTGCCTTCTCAGTGGATGAGGGAGGGGCTGGTGGGAGAGAGAGAATTTAGAATTTATTTATTTATTTATTTTAATTTTTTTTAGTGAGGCAATCGGGGTTAAGTGACTTGCCCAAGGTCACACAGCTAGTATGTGTCAAGTGTTTTGGTTTGAGGCCGGATTTGAACTCAGGTCCTCCTGACTTCAGGGCCGGTGCTCTATCCACTGCGCCACCTAGCTGCCCCTGAGAATTTAGAATTAAAAATAAATAAAAGAAAGTTAAAAATAAATACATAAAAATTCTTTCTGAAAATCTATCACCAAGGCTCAGACTCCTTTCTGGCTAACTCCTGGGAGCCATACCGAGGGAGTATAGATAGATTTAAGGTCTTGGGGTCAAGAAGATATGTGTTCAAATCCTACCCCAGATATGTGCTAGCTATATGAGCCTGGGAAAGTCACTCATTTTCTCTGAGCCTCAGATTCCATAGTTGTAAAATAAAAATAAAGCCTCTATCTAAGGTTTGGTGTGAAGATAAAATTATATATATATATATATATATATACACACACACACATATATAAAATGTGTGTTGTGTATTAAAACCTAAAATTGCTATAAGAATGCAATTCCCGCCCAAGTATTCAGCCTTCTAACTCTACCACAGAGCATGCTCTCCTCCTACCCCTCAGCCAAAGATAAAAGGCCTTTGGAGGAGGGGAGGGGGGAGAAGGGGCATCTAAAATCACAGTCTCTTTTGACTAAATGCCATTTCCTAATAGTTGACTGTGGCAGGTTCCTGCTTTAACATCTCACAAAGCACTTTGATTTGTAATGCTCTAATGCACATATTGGGTGATATGGTATATGCCAATTATCTATATTTGTGTCTTAGCCCTTACTAAACTGTCAGCACCCAGAAGGCATAGACTATGCATTAACTAACCTTTGGATCTCCTTATGGCCTAGCATCGTGACTGGTACATAATATAATATAAACATTAGCTGTTATTGATTTGTTATTATTATTAAAAAGACAAAAATGGTCCAGTCCTTGCTCTTGAGGAGTTTATATTCTATTGCTCTTAATTCAAACATAAATTTCTGATAATAAGTATTTTTTTAATTAATCTGTCCTTCCCACTACAGCCTCCCCTCATTAAGCAAAATAAACATTAAAGAAATGCAAAAAGCAGATACCTCAATACATCTATCTACATAGTCTGGCAAAACAAATTCCTACATTAGTAATGTTTGAAAATGCAGGTCTCTTTCTGCATTTAAAATCCATTGCCTCTATCCCTGGCAGGAGGCAAGTATATTTTGTACACATAGATCCTTTACCTTTGTCAGCTTACATCCTAGTGTATCAAGTTTTAAAGGATAAAAATGTATTGGTGACTATCTTCTTTTCCCTGGAAAAAATCAGTCTGAGCATCCCCAAGAAGATCTAGCATAACTTATTTATAACATTTAAATTTTACACTAATCTATTTTGCTATCATCAGCAAAGATTGTAGGCAATTTTGTCCTGTTCAGAAAAGATTCACATCTTTTTTTTTTCCTTTGGCACTTGAAAATACATATTTTTAAAGAATATTGTCATACTGCTATTTTTAATATTATTCATTTTCTTTATATGGTCTTGCTTTTTAGTTCTGTATTCATTATCAAATCTCTGACTATCTGCCATGTGCACATATCTCAATGCAGTGTAGCAGGTGAGATTTGATTCCAAAATGCTGTAGAAGGAATGATGGAGCCTAAGAAGCCAGAATAGAGAGTCAGCAAAGAGAAAGTAAACCAAGCCAACCTATATAGAGGGAGAATATTTACAACAAGAGAGACAATCAGGGATGATGGGAATGTTAGAAGGGGGCACTGAGACTCATCCAGTGTGTTTTTATAGGGTACTTATCTGGGTCAAGCAAGACCAGATATCAGGGAGGGTTGGTGCTTCAAGCCTAGCGCACAAATCAAAGTCTAGAGTCTGGTGCTGATTATCTGGCAGGGAGGATATCTATATGTAGTTGATACACAAACTGTTCTGCCATTACTGCAGGCCTCGTTTGGGCTGATGGGAGATTTGAGCTCCTCCTGTGACTTTTTCATTTAGCAGGATGGGAAAGCCACTGAGGTGCTTCCACCATGTACCCTGGTAGGTTGTATTTTGAAACAAATGCATTTGGTTTTGTATTATTTAGCAAGGCTGTGTTCTCATTATTTACCAGGAGTACCTCAGAACACTATGCCAAAGAATGGTGGCAAAGTAGACAGAGCACCAGGACTGGAATCAGGAAGATCTAAGTTCAAATCTGGCCTCAGATAGTTATTAGTTGTGTGACTCTGGGCAAGTCACTCCACCTCTGTTTGCCTCAGTTTCCTAATCTGTAAAATTGGTATATAATAGCATCTACCTCCTAGGGTTGTTGTGAGGATCAAAGGAGATAATAATTGTAGAGTGTGCAGCACAGTGCCTGGCCCACAGTAAGCACTATATAAAAGTGTTAGCTATTATTAGTTACCTTTATATTTTTAATACATTTGCTCCAAAGCAAGGATATAATTGTGTTGGCAGAATCAGCTAAGACAAAAATGTAAAAGAATTCATATCTATAACTGCTAAAAACCGAGACTTGTTAAGAGTTCTTGAAGTAATACTGATAAAGCAGCCTGTAACATTTGTACTCAGGTCTAAACTACCACTTCTGTGAGGAAAATTGACTTTGTTTCTGGTCTTTCCAAAACTTGTAAAAAAATTCAATTACACTTCTTCAATTTGGCTAGTGGGCAAGTAAATGTTTTCAATGGAATGAGCATGGGGGTTGGAGTCATGAAGACCTTAATTTGAATCCTGTCTAAAATAACTAGTAGTTGTGTGACCCTAGACAAGTCACTTAACCTCTGACTCAGTTTTTTCATCTAATATCTACCTCATAGAGTTGTTGCGAAGATAAAATAACATAATAAATATGAAGCATTTTTCAGACCTTAAAGCATTCTATAAATGCTAGCTATTACTACAAATTCCTTTTTAACTCTTTATTGGTATTATACATTCTCTTCATTTTTAAGGATATCAATTATGCTGTTCTTCCAAAATTTGTGAAAAGTTATCAAGGAATATGGATAGATTGGTTCAATTGTTTGATTTACATTATTAAACAGTATGTATATTTAACTAGCTTTAACTTTCTTTTACATAATTTTCTTTTACATGATGTATTTGCAAGAAAAATATGATTAATAATGACTATCTTGTCATGCTATATTTAAGCTGCTATTTCAGGGAGTAAAACAATTTGCCTCACTAAAAGTTTCAAAGTTCACAGAAACTTTTAAAATTTCATAATCCATGATTTTTTTATATTGTTTCCCATTCAAATAGTTAAGTGCATATGCCATTCAGTTTTGGGCATGACTGACCTTTTTAGAAGTTCTAGAAAGAACAATGTGTATTTCATTAGTGCAATCTAAACATTGATGAAAGTCATTCTAAGAGTTGTTGGTTAACCTATTTCCCCCATTCTAGTTTCACAGAACACATTGGCAGGCCTTAGGAAACTTACTGTGTTCTCTATAGATAGTTTGTCACAGATCAAATTGAATTTTCTCATCTACTATGTTTAGCCTTCCTAGATTTATGTCAACACAATCTTTAACCTGTAAGTAAGAGAATTGGGCTTAAGCAAAAGAAAACAAAACAACAACAAAAAAAACTAGATGAACTTTGCAGAAATCCATTATATTAGTAAAGCCTTACTGCATAGGAGGACCTATTGTACAATTTAGTGATGGGAAGGGGCGGGGAACTGGACATAAAGATTTTTTTAAAAATCCTGGGTTCAAGTGTAAGCTCCACTGTTTATTTGAACAAGTCATTTAGTCCGTGTGAGTCTCACTTTTCTCATCCATAAAATTTGGAACTCGGACTATATAAATTCTAATGTCCCTTCCAGCTCCAACATTCTAAGATTTTATTCATCCATCTAGGGAAAGTAAAACTAGGTCACTGCATTTATTCATGAGATGAAGGAAAAATTCATAAATTAATCATTAAAATGTAAAATAACATAACCAATGTCATTCTTCTCAAAAAGAAAACAGTCTTTCCTCCTTTCCCCTCTCCATCCTACTCCATCTGTCTCTCTCTGTCTCAGTCTCTACGTTTTTCTTTCTCTCTCTCTCTCTCTATCTATCTATCTCTCTTTTCCCGCTCTCCCAACACTTCTTAATACAATCTATTCTACAGGATGGGCACTGAGTAAATGATGCTGACTAACATTTGTCACTGACACCATAGAATTTTGAAATAACATCTCTCATTATTCTGCTTGAAAGCCAAGCACCTTCTCTTATATACCTCTGAAGTTTTGTTCCCTCCTTTAACTCTCTTAACTTGCAGGAAACTCCTAGAAGAGGATTTCAAGGTTGGTGTTAGAAGATCACATTCATAGACAGTACACCTTCCTGCCTAGGTCATTTGTTAGTTCGCAGAAATAAAGCAGTCTCTTTTGTTATGTGCCTTTTCTATGCAGAAACTCAACGAGAGCAGCAGCTCATCTGAAGGCAGCACTGTAGACATCGGGCTTCCTGAAGAGGAACAGCCTGTAGCAGAACCTGAAGAAGCACTTGAACCTGAAGCCTGTTTCACTGAAGGTAAATGAGTCAACCATCTGTTCTATTGCACAAAAGAGAAAAAAAGAAAAGAAAAGAAAGGAACGGTGTGCATAGCAACCTGGGATATTTAAACAATGACAAATTAAGAAACAAACTATCCATCTGTCTACCTCCTCCCTCACAAAGCCATGAACTTAGTTATGTTGCAGGTAGAACAGCAATCCAATATTTATCAAGTGAAGCACACGGTGCTAGGTGCTGGGGGAAATACAAACTTTAGAGAAGACATGATCTTACCTTATCTCTGATGGATCCAGGAAAGGAAAAACACACAAACAATAAAATAAAGTGGGAATAGAAGCTTAAGCTGTTGTTTCCTTGATCTGCTTAGGGCCCTCCCAGAAAAGGAAACATCCTCTACCAGTGCAGATGGACACTTCCTCGATAACATACAGTCATAGAACAGGGAGTTCTTAACTTTTTTTGTGTGTCATGGACCCATTGGGTAATCGGGTGAAACCCTTTCTCTGAATAATTTTTAAATGCCTAAAATAAAATACATATAATTAAAAGGAAACAAATTAAACTGAAATGTGGTTATCAAAATATTTTTTAAAAACAAATTTATAAGACTCCAGGTTAAGTACTCCAGTTAGAGAGTTGCCCAGAGCATTGAGAGGTTAAATCACTTGCCCAGGGTTACTCACAAACAGAGGACTGGAACCTGGATCTTTCTGCCTCAGAGGCCATATGTCTATCCTATATCATACTGTGTCTCATATAATGATGAGCATCTCATAAAAATGATAGTATACAATAATATGCGACATTATAATGTAAATTTATATTACCTGAATTCAGTAAGCCTCTATTAAGCACCTAATATATTCCAGGTACTATACTGGGCACTAAGTTTATAAAAACAAAAACTAAAGAGCCCTTTCCCTCAAAGGGCTCACATTCTACTGTAGAAAACACCACACAACAATAAGTAAGTGAGAAATATATACAAAGTAAATGGGAAATAATTTGGAGGGGGAGAGAAAAATGCTAATAATTATGGAGGATGTCAGGAAAGGCATCCTGTAGAATATGACACAAAGGGAGTATTAAATGAGGCTAGGTATTCCTACAAGCAAAGGGGAGGAAGGAAAGCATTTGAGGATAATGAACAGAGTGTTTAAAGGCCCAGACATAGGAGATGGAATGTCATGTGTAGGAAACTGAAAGTAGGCCAGTGATTTGGAGTAAAAGAAAAAGGGAGGGGAATACGGTGGAATAAGACTGGAAAGAGTGGGTCTAGCCTGATTATGAAGGGCTTCATATGCCAAAAAGAGAAGTTCACGTTTGATCCCAAGCTACAACAGTCCTAGGTGATGCCAGAAGGAGAGATGGTTAACTACAGATATTATCATATTATATGGAGCAATTTCCCTTTGATTCGGGTTTTAAAAGATAGCTAGGAATTTAGTAGAGAGAGGGAGGATTTAGGCATGTGAAATAACATGAACAAAGGAATAGAGGCAAGATGACCCAAGAAATGCTTGAGGGACAGAGTAGCCCAGTTGTCCGGAGTATAGAATAATATGAACTGAGTGAATTAGATTGATGCATAAGGAAGACGAATATGGTAGTCATATGAAAGCCAAATTGAAGAGAGAAGAGTGGAAAGGCAGATAGACCCATTAGAACACTTGCAATAATTAGAGCTGCTATCATGTAGCTAAGGGAAGTAAAAAGCACTGGGAGGAGGTAATGAGGACCTACACTATGGTAATGGGAGTAGAAAGGAGGCAATGGATGTGAGAAGTATTATAAAGTTACAATTAGCGTACAGGAATTGGTAACAGCTCAGCTGTGAGAGGAGAGGGAGAGGGAAGAGTTGAAGATAACACCAATGTGGCAAACATAAAAGATTAAGTGCATGAGTGGTGGTACCATTGCAGATGGAGTAATGTCAGAAGGAAGAACAGATTAAAAAGATAAAAAAGGTAGTTATGGACTTGTTGAGTTTGAGACACCAGTGGGACGAATGTGAAGCAGAGGTATATATATTTGGGCAAACAAAAAGGGAAAAACACCATTTGCAAGTGCATTCAAAAGTATTTGCCACAGTATTGTATCTCAGAATACATCCTGCTGATCTTGTTGAAGGTCAATCAAATTGACATCTGTCTATCACTACAATTAAGGTAGTTCCTGCCTTAATTATAAGTGCTTAGAAGGAAACTATCAATAAATGAACATTTATTAAGCATCTACTATGTGCCAGTCATTATGTTAAATGCTGGACCAAGTATTAAGCAAACATGTTCTTTTGTTTTTTTCCAGTTAGGCAGTGGGATTAAGTGATTTGCCCAGGGTCTCACAGCTAGTAAGTGTTGTGTGTCTGAGGCCAGATTTGAACTCAGGTCCTCCTGAATCCAGGGCCAGTGCTCTATCCACTGCGCCACCTAGCTTCCCCTAAACATGTTCTCTTAAAGCAAACAAAACATATATTTGATTTAATGTGTTTCCTTAAAAAAATTTTAAAGAAGAGCTTTAGCATGGCACTTTGAAGACAAGTCTAAATTCTCATTTACAGAATCTGCTTTATAGGCACTTGACTATGCATTAAAGCTGGGTACATGTACTAATCCCATGTACATGGGATGTACTACCTCATTTAAATAAGAGTGCAAGAAAGCAACAGAAGAATATCAGGTAGGTGACACAGTGGATAGAGCACTGTATTAGGAGTCAGGAAGACCTGAATTTGAATCCTACCTCAGATATTTAGTAAATGTGTGACCCTGGGCAAATCACTTCAACTCTCTCTGCCTTAGTTTTCTCATCTGTTAAATGGGGGCAATAGCACTTGCCTCACGTAGTTGTTGTGAGGATCAAGTGAAATAATATTTAAAGCACTTGTAAAACTAGAAGCCCTCTATAAATGTTAACTGTTGTTATTATTCAACTTTTTACGTCCTTATTCCCTGCTCCCCCCCATTACACTTCATATCCCCAGGATGTCTAGTAGGTAGTAGTATGCCTTTATATGTATTATATGCTCAGTAAATATTTCATTGACTTAATTTTTATATAATATCAAAACAAACAAGAAGAAATAAGGAGGGGTTACTGACAAATGTGGGCAGTGCCAGGGCCAATCATATTTTCTGAACCATGCAATTTTGGAAAATCATTTATGACGTTGCCCTAAATTCTCCTAAGGAAAACCCAAGTAGCAGAAAGAGCACTAGCTTCAGAGTCACGATACCTGGGTTCAAATCTTTTCTCTGCTCCTTCCTACCTGTGTTTTAAAGTCACTTCTCTCTGTTCTTCTGTTCCCTCATCTCTGAAAATGAGGTTGGACAAGATGTCTCCTCCAGTCCCCTACAGCTCTAAGGCCATGTTCCTAATGTGTCAGGAGAGGATGACTTTATTATTCTAAGTTTCTCTTGGTAACTTGCTTTTGATAATTTGCTTTTATTACTTCACAGGTCAAATGCCATGGGCTTTATGGTAAGGTTGAAAGTGCAAACATAATTACATCCCAGAAAGTTAAGAGAAGTTAATGTTAGTTAAATGATTAAGAAGGAAAGTATCAAAATTATTTACTTTGCCATGAGATGTTTCAGTTCTACATGTTTGAATTTATTCCCTACAGGCTGTGTACGAAGGTTCAAATGCTGTCAAGTCAGTGTGGAAGAAGGCAGAGGAAAACAGTGGTGGAACCTGAGAAAAACCTGTTTCAGGATAGTTGAACATAACTGGTTTGAGACTTTCATTGTTTTCATGATTCTCCTCAGTAGTGGTGCTCTGGTGAGTGAAACATCAAGCTAAATTATTTCATGCAAAAGAAATTTCCCAGAATTTTCAAATTAGAAATTTGTTTCCAAAATAATTTCACACCCAACCATAATTCATATCTTCTGTACTATAAACTTATGGCCTACAAATCCATTTCTGGACTTACATTTCCCACATCTGCTCTTTAAATGAACTAATTCTTTATTTCTGTGGTCTTTAAGTAGTTAAACCTGAAAATTTAGCCCTAAAATGTCTTCACATTCACCCAGTGGATATAAACGATTAGTTTTTCTCCTACTTTGTTAGGCAAATAAACAAAGCTGTGACATCATAATAGTATATGTAATAATATGTACATTATGAAAGGTCGTAGGCTCAAGAATATATTAAGAGTTGCGCTCTTCTGTTTTTGGACAATTTAAGAGATAGCGTCTTTAAATCCTTAGGGACCATTTCTCAATGTATTTAGTATTGTGTTCAGTATTCTCCTGCTGCTCAGGAAATAATAAGTGTTGATGATAATAAACAATGGGCAACATGCCTAAATAACTCATTAAAAGATTTATTTCCCTTTAATATGAAAGTCTTTCACTCTTATCAAAGTCAATCAACAGTTTGAGTGAATTAGGCTTTTTCTCCCTAAGAAATTCAAGGTACAGTATTACAGAAAACATTAGGGGAAAAAAGGACCACTAAATAAAGATGGAATGATTTTAGTTTCTTGATCTATAAATTAAAGGAGTTGGATTAGATGATCTCTAAGATGACTTGAAGTTCTAAATCCTATGATCCTGTGAACAACATCTAAAAATTCTGCAGTGAATAGAGCACTGGTCCTGGATTTAGGAGGACCTGAGTTCAAATCCAGCCTCAGACACATAACACTTACTAGCTGTGTGACCCTGGGCAAGTCACTTAACCCCATTGCCTAGCCAAAAAAAAAAAAAAGGCAAAAGAAAAAGAAAAAAAAAAGAAATTAAAAAAAAAATAAAATGTGGTTCTGTTTCAATGAGGCCCAGCAAAAACAGCCCATAGAGTTACATGGACATTTTCTCCTTTTTAATCTGATAGTTGTGATAGAGGGCTATGATTTAAGGACTTCAATATGACTGCATTTCTTCACATTGAATGTAATCCTATCTGAAAGTCTTATCTCTAGGGTTCCATCTTCTACCAGTGACTGAAATAAAATTACTCCTATCTAGAAAACATGAAGGGGAGGTTCCCAGAAACAGAAACTATACTAAGGATTGCAGATGATTTATAATTCCAATTCATCATGGCAAGTCATGCATTCATCTCTACTGAGGCATAAAAACTATCAAATACACTAAATGAGTAAAAAAAGGCTAGGTCAAGTCGATATTTAGCAAAGGTAAATGAGGGAGGATGAGTCACAAATATTACTTTATGAGGACATGAATTATAGGATATTCATTTCCTTTTACTTTTTCTATTTACCTTATGGTAGTACTAATAAGCAGTAAAATGGCCAAGAGATGGGTAGCAAAAGGGAGAAAAATGATAATTCTCCAACTTTAAACCTGGATAGCTGAGCTCTGATTTCACCTCTATTTTTAATTAATTGGTAGCAGCCAATCAAAACTTGAAATTAGAGTAATCTCTCAAATACAGCTGTTAGTTACAAATTGATTCAGTAAAAGCCTACCTTTATCTTCTTATTTTTTGGCTTCCCCAGTAATAAGCACACTTCACCCAAAATATTTAATGCTGGACATCAGCAGGCCTTTGGAAAGAAAAGAACAGTAACCGGCATTAGCAAGCAGCCTTCCTACATCCCATCTGTTAGTGGCGTAAATGGAGGCCAAGAAGTAATCCGAAGGGAGAAATCATTTTTATTTATATAAAACGTTATAGACCCTATGCTCTAAGCTATATGATACCATATAATGCCATCCTATATCATACCATACCCTATCCCACCCCAACCCACCCTATCTCACTCTACCCTAGTCTACCCTACCTTAATTTGCCTCATCCTACCCTACCCTACTTTAACCTGCCATACTATAGCATACTGTATCATATCATTCCATATCATACTATACTATACCATATGATACCATATGGGTAACTAGGTGGTGCAGTGGATAAAATGCTGGGCCTGGACTCAAGGAGACTCATTTTCCTGAGTTCAAATCTGGCCTCAGACACTTAATAGCTGTGTGACCCTGGGTAAAATCACTTAGCCCTGTTTGCCTCAGTTTCCTCATCTGTAAAATGAGCTGGTGAAGGAAATGGCAAACCATTCCAGTATCTTTGCCAAGAAAGCCCAAATGGGGTCATGAAGAGTTGGACACGACTGAACAAAATGATACTTTATTGTACTATACCATATCATGCTATAATATATATGTACATATGAATGTATGTATATATGAATGTATGTATGTATACACACACACACACACACACACACACACACAGACTAGAGATAGTGGATAGTGGAATTGACTAGAAGGTAGAAAGATTTAGATTCAAATCCTAACTGAGACGCTATCTGTATGACCCTGAGCAAATCCTATAATCTCTCAGGGAAAACCAAACCTCAATTTCCCCATCTATAAAATGGTATTAATAATAGCTCCTTCCTTACAGAGGCATAGTAAGTATCAAATAAGCTAATGTATAAAAAGTGCTTTACAGATTTTGAAATGCTTTATCAACACAAGCCATTATTAGTGGGGTTTTTTATCTTTATCCTAGCCATTCAATCTAGCTTACAGATCATAACATGCTATGAATACCAAATTGTATGCTTCTTTTTTTTACAGGCATTTGAAGACATTTATATCGAACAGCGAAAGACTATTAAAATCATGTTGGAATATGCTGACAAAGTTTTCACTTACATCTTCATTCTAGAAATGCTTCTAAAGTGGGTGGCATATGGCTACCAAACTTATTTCACTAATGCCTGGTGTTGGTTAGACTTCTTGATTGTTGATGTAAGTATTCTGTGTATTTATCTTTTTATCTATAGAGTTTATAGTTGGGCTTCGCAAAAATCTTATTTTTTTTAATTTTTTAATAAATGTTGGAATACTTTATGTCAACTGGCTGAGGACAAGCCTAACCTAACCTAATCCTTAGATAGAGAGACTTGGGTGTCACAGCAGCTCTCAAAATAACATCTTCCAAATCATAGAGAGAACATTGACTGTTGGTGTAAGAAATATTCACACCATCAGTTTGCCCATCAGTAAAATGAGAATAATATTTATGCTACCCCCCCTCCTTAGAGTTGTTGTGATTGGAATGGTCCTTTGTTTATTGTCCTTCATAATCAAAGAAGACCAAAACGACATCACAATGTTGGGGTTAGAATGCTATGCAGAACTTGAAGCACTATAAAAATGTGACCTGTATAATTAAAAGGCAAAGTAAACAAGAACATAGGGGCAAAGTTTTATCTATTCCTTTATTTAAATGAAAGAGATTTTGAAAATGAAAAGGAATATATATATATACATATATAAACTTCCACCCGACTCAGAAAACTTTGTATTTTGGCTTCTCACTCATTAATACGGAAGAATTTGAAGTAGATTTTTGTTAGGATGCCTTTATAATACACTGTTAGAGTCTCCATAGGTTGACATGAAATGCCAAACACAAAGGTACGATCAAGAATTTAGCCTCTTAGAAGCCTGGGCTAAATATGCAGATTTGCATCTACTGATGAATGAATGCAGTATTCCTGTAATTTCAGTTGAAGTATCAGGCCTTGTATTTTGCCAGTGGGCCACAATCAAGTTGACGAAATTGAAGAAATAAGGAACAGAACGGCAGCTACCTTTTTAAAAAAAATTACAAAATTATAGCTTTCACTTATATTAAAAATTTTTTCACTTGTTTCTTTTACATAGGTGACTTCCTCTACCAGGAAATGTCAGTGGACTAGTCTATAAGATGCATGACATATCAAGCATTAATTAATTGGTTTCCTTTACCAAGTATCAATGAATTCCTTTTTCTTAAAGAAAAAGTTATTTTCTTTAATGGCTTCCTGAAAATATTCCATAATGTTTTTTTTCTTTTTTAGAAGCCAATACTCATATTATCATGTATATGTGCAAAAATCATTCTATATTAAAAGAAATACATTGCTTTTCTCTTTTGTACAGGTCTCTTTGGTTAGTTTAACAGCAAATGCCTTGGGTTACTCAGAACTTGGTGCCATTAAATCCCTCAGAACACTAAGAGCTCTGAGACCTCTTAGAGCCCTATCAAGATTTGAGGGAATGAGGGTAAGACAAATGAAGGAAACTAGGGTAATGCATGCAATAGAAAGAGCTCCTGCATGCAAAAGGAATGGCAAATCTTTGCAGAAATGCTACATTCTTCCTCTTATCTGTTGCATATTTACCATTAAGAGATATGCAAAAGACTGGACTTTCCTGGTATTAATAGTGATCACATATCACTGGGCTCATCCAAATTGCTTTACCCACATCCTAGTTAATGTCAAGAGTTTTTTATTAGCCAATATAAATAAGAAGAGTGTTATACTTGATATTTTAGTTACTTATCCAGCCCTAGTAGTGAATTAAAGAGAATTCTAAACCATGTGCTTCTTTCTGGTCAATGATCAATAAACTGGCTTTATTTGCATAATATCTGAACTGGAGGAAATGTAAAATACGTCATTAGGGTGTTGTTTTAGGGTTTTTTTTCTTCTTCTATGATCTCAAATAAGAGACAGAGTAATGTAGTGGTTAGGAAACCAGCATCAAATTCAAGAAGATCTGTGTTCAAGCCCTGCCTCTGTCACATAGTGGCTCCATGAACCTGGCAAGTCACTTGACCTCTCAGTACCTAAGCAACACACTAAGACAATAAGTGACTGAATAATTGAAGATCTGCAGTAGTAGAGGGAGTTTCCTCACCTGGTACTTCCTACATCAAAGTAATCATGGCTGTAGACCAAAAATTTTAAAAAGCAAAAACCAAAGCAATTGATGATTGGAAATGACCAGGTGTTAACATGGCTAGGCTTAAATATTAGCAGGGATTTTTTTTAACTTTTTCTGTTGGATGCTTTGATGTTGGCTACAGCTTGTTTCCAACAGAAATATTATGATTCATAAAAAAAAAATCTAAAACTTATATCCCTTTTGGAAGCATCCATATTTTGCTTTCATAAACATTTTTTAAAAAATATGTCTTATTCTTTCATCAGCAAATAACAATAAAATACTTTGGATAGTATTTTTTTTTAATTTGTCACTAATGGTGGCTCTTCAATAACCCAAACTTACATTCTCATTTACCAAACATCATATAAGTAAACTGTGATTTTCTTTTACATTCTTTTTGGAGACTCTTTGTCCAGGACCCCGGTCAGAAAAAAAAAACTATCATATTTTTACTTGTGTGTGTTCCTATACTCCTTTCATTTATTATAAAGGTGTAGTCTTTTAAAGAGTTTTTATGGTGTTGTAAAAATCTGTTCCACTTTAAGAAAATTAAACTTACAATTCCATAAAGCACAGTTGGTGAAATAGATTGCTTTCCTACAGACCAACTTCTCTGCGCTCTAAGACTTAATATTTTAAAAACTTACAGTAATTTTAGATTTCAATTTGTATTTAATTAATAGTTTAGAATATGACTCTTAAAGTCTCTTCAAAAGTTAATCAAATAATATTATAAATTCTAGCTGATTAGATTTAAAAATGTGGGGTTTATCTTATATTCATGATTCATGTAAACTCATGAACTAATTTAGGGAGATCAGGAAGATATTAGCTTTTGAGCACAATATAGATAATAGTAATGTCTGACTTTCCTACAGAGCTAATCATATTTTCATAAAGAAATTCATACAGGAAATTCTGACATTAACTTGTGTTAATCCATGAAAAACAATTGACATTATTTATACTTATTTTTTGTGGATTGACCATTTCTTTTTGTTCTAAAGATATATATGCCACTGGGAAAAATTTTAATTTTGAATCTGAATTTTGTACAACACTACAAATTTGAAACTGTCATATCTTAGATTTTCTATGATTCAATCATTTTGTTTAAAACTTCAAATCATTTATAAGCTCATGAGTTAAATGTCTCTCTTTTATTATGATATCATTGCTAATAATATACATGTTTAGATATTCACAGAAAGTGACTCAGAATTCTATTTTATTTTTAAAACACTATCTTTAATCTTGACCTACTTGGTAGAGTTAAAATTGAGGTAAGGAAAACCTAGATTGAAATCCTGCCTCAGGCACTTACTAGCTGAGGGATCCTGGGCAATTCTTTTAACTTCTATGTGCCTCTCTAGGATTTATCTGCTATACTAGATTGCTGCTGACCTGTTTCTAGGGAGGTATTGCCCATATTAAGATAACCATAAATCTGTAGGGTATCTTTGGTTGTAATATTTTCTTTACTATTATTCATCAATAAAGAACTCTCTAAAATACATCTGCTTTTAATGGTTTTATGCTTTTAACTAATGGAAATTAAAAAGTAAGCTCTTAGTAGCCTCTGGTAGGAAAAGTAAAGAAATTATTTAGTTTCAATAAATTAGTCAGACATATATGTAGTCTCATCTTGCAACAGGATCTTCACACCACTAAAACGTACATCCACTTCAGCCCAACACCAGTTGGCATTGTCAATTGACTGAGGTTTTTTCTTTTCAACCATTTGCAATTGTTTTCACTGTGGAGACCCAGATAGAGACGATGATGATTGATGATTCTACCCAGAAACTGAGCTTTGAATATATTCAGATACTTTCTTTTTAATCCTAATTCTTATAGCACAAAACTTGAGTAGCTGCAAAATTGTATGCTAAGCATAAAAAAGCAGCTTTTTTTGTTTGCTTGCTGAATTACACTTCAGGTCATTTCAAAGCATGTGCTTATATGTAACATCATTGAATAAAGCATGTTTTACAGTGCTTGACAAGGAGGCATAAAGTGATCTATCAATTATCATCATACTGGCACTTTTAGTTTTGCATGATTGACGCACATTTCTGGCTGACAGCTTTATACATTTATTGTATTTCAAATTTCCAGTCCAAATTCTTTAACATGTAAAATTAAACTGAGAGAATTGATGTCTTTAAATATCTATAGTACCATTAAATTTGTATTTCTTTAATTTCCTAATCTAAGAAATCTGTTAAGATAAATGCCTTATTTTTCAAAAGTACTCTAGACTTCATTAATAGGGAAACTGACAGCATCATATACAACAACTAACACCAAATGTTCTGTCATATCAGGTTCCTAATAACAAACTATATATTTCTATTTTATATAGGATAATCTTTCTCCAACTTGGATGGGGTGGAGCGCTGGTTCCTCCCCTCAACCCTTTATAATGGGTACTGTATTTCCCCTTTTGCTACCTTTAATCCTTTCACTGTGACTAGTTAATGTGCAGTGGGGTGGGAGGGAGTGGAGAGGTTAATTTGAGTGTCACAGTAGGACATCATAGTTAGACTTTCCATTCCAATTCCCCTTTTCAATTGGTTTACATTTTCTCCAAAACTTGCCTTTGGGGCCTGAATTTGGTCTGTGTGATCCCTAGCCCCAGCTATCAATTTATTTGGAAAAGTTCATTAACATTGATTTAATCATTTACAAATTAAGTAATCCACACTTGGAGAAAACGTGTTCAGTTGCCTTTTGGGGGTTGGGGGAACCCTTGGGCAATTCACATAGAATGGCTGTTTTAAAACCTCAAACTTGTCATGAAAGGACGATCTTTCCTTCTTAGAAAGTTGAAGTCATGGAAATTGCAAACTCAGAAAAATATGCAGTAGATTTCTTGTCCTGCTTATTTGAGCAGACACAGGTGTCCAGTGTGCTAGGCTTCATAGGAATGGATATTGATTGTGTAACCATTCTCATTCTTTGTTAAATGTATGTTTATTAGAGATTCTTTTCAAAATATAAATGTAAAAAAATAAAAAAGTGATCAGTGAATTTATGAGGTTAGTGTTTTAAGAAAATGAAAAAACACATTAAATCATAAAAACCTCCACTCTTTTGGGTCCACACGTATATTCCCACCCTACAGTTTTAAGTCTTTAAATATCTTTTTTGTTGTCAACTGGGCAGAAATAAGATTTCCTTTCTTGAATGAAACTAGAGTCTTGACAGTCTTGGTAGGTTTTAGACAAGAAATTATTTCTTCTGATTAGAGAGAGATATGTCATTACTGATTGACTTTCTAGTCTTTAGAAGGCATATGTAAATGAGTATATACAATTATATATATATATGTAAATCAAAATATTAATAGCAAAAGAATCTAAATTTAATTTAATCTTGAAATAGAAAAGCACTAATCAAGAAATATAGTTTATGTTTTTAAGGGGGAGGGTTGGATTTTAATTATGAGCAACATCATTGCATGAAAAAAAGAAGACTGCCACTCTGCTCCAGACCCTTTACCAAGTGATCTCTTTTTTAAAATACCATATTTCATAAAAATTGTCAACCCAACATTTAATGTCCTCAGTTTGGTGTCTTTTGATTTTGATCTGTGGCACTGGTTGATTCAGTACTTCCTCTCTTTTGAAATTACAGAATTATTTTGTTTAATTAGGCAATTGGGGTTAAGTGACTTGCCCAGGGTCACACAGCTAGTAAGTGTTAAGTGTTTGGTCTGCGGCCGGATTTGAACTCAGGTCCTCCTGACTTCAGGGCCAGTGCTCTATCCACTGCGCCACTTAGCTGCCCCTGAAATTACAGAATTATTGAAACCCATGAATGGAATTGAGTTTAAGTTTAGAAACCATTTATTCAGGCAAAAGGGCCAGGTAATCTTTAGAGTAGGATCACTGTCAATATCTATTTGTTTCTTTAGTCATTTTATGTTGAAGTTAATGATTGAATGATTTTAAAATGCAGTATATTGGGAAGTATTCTAAAATGGGAATCAAGAAGCATAGATTTTAGTACAGCTCTTCTATTCATTTGGTTTACTATCCTGGTCAAGTCATTCTATCTCTCTTTCCTCATCAATAAAAGGAAGAGATTCAACTAGATGGTCTATAAAGTCCTTCTGACCCTAAGGTGTCATGATTATAGGGCTTTAATTATGCCACTTATGTAAATTAGGCAGAAATATTTATTTTAAAGGGATCAGAAAATTCAAAGTTTTTTCCATCTTCTGTATTGGTTTCAAGTCACTGAGCAATCTAGAATGTGCCACTATGATGGGGAAGGGGAGAGAAATGGCACCAAAATTACATATGTAAGAGTAAGGCTATATACTTGTAGCATTTTCTGTTTTCTTGAATACCAAAACAATAGGTAATCTCTTAGATATGATGATTGAATGATAATTCCCTATCATTCATAAACTTTAGTATGTATGTTAAATATTTATGTAAATAAACATATCTAGTTAGCCTAATTAGATTAAACATGGGAGAGATCATTAATCTTACTTATTCAAATTATGAACTGTTAGAATATGAGGTTATACAAAATTGGATGATAAGTGTTTTTATTTTCAAATTATACATCTTATAAATTTTTCCAGAAAGTACTAGACCAAAGAAAACATATGGTGACATTTAAGGTGTTAAAGTAGAAATTCTCCTGCAAAGAGAAGTACATTTTCTGTTTGTCTTAACTCATTTAAGATAGCTCCTTTCTTGAACCTCTCTTTTATGTAGACTGAAGCCTAAATCTGTTTCTTTTAATTTATTGAGCCACCTTCTTTTGGTTCCTTTCCTTTTTTCCTTCCTTTCTTCCATCTTTTCTTTCTTTCTTTCTTCCTTTCTTCTCTTTCATCTTTGTATCTTCAGTGCCCAGCACAGTGTCATAACTATATATATTAAAGACATACTAAGTGTTTTTAATTGAATTGAATTAGGTCTTCCTCCAATTGAAAAAAAAATCCTATTCCACTTCTTTTATTTCTTACTTGAAACTATACACATGACTGTCTTCTATGAGCTTAGTACCTTCCTGGAATTATATCCAAGATGAGGTTTGTTTAGAGAATTGAGAGTGTTAAAATACTACTATGTGATTTTTGTAATAGTATTTTTCCATTGCTTTTTCAATGGGTGGGGGAAGAAAGAGGTAGAAGGGAGAGAAGTGGGATCTGAAAATAAAATAAAATCAAATTTAAAATAATTAAATAATTCTACTATGTAGAGCTAGGCAGTGAGAACGAACGGTAAGTGATAGATCTTTGAGGCAGTGATTATCTAATACTACTTGTCTAACTTGGAACTCTTTAGAACATACTGGTTCAGAAGATACTCATCTCTTTATATATTATAATATTGCACTATAAAGGTAAAACTTAATAAAATCATTAAAATTAGAAAGGATCAAAGGAATCATTTAGTCTAATAAATTTCCATGTCACCTCTCAGTCAACATGACCCCAGCAAGTCAAAGGGAGAATCTGGATACAAATGTATGGATTTGTCAATAGAATTCCTATTAACAGTGTCCCTGAAAGACAGTCATCCAGAATCTACTTGAATATTTCTAGGGATTTTGAACTTAGAATCTCATAGGCAAGTCTATTTAATTTGGAGACAACTATAATTATTAGAAATTTCTTTTATTTCGACAAAATAAACTAGATGATCACCCTGCTTACTCTATTAGTACTTCCATAATTTCTTAAGAAAGCCAAGAAGACCTTAACCCTTCCCCTTACCCTATAGAACCCTTGGTGGACTTCCTTTAGCAAACTGATGTGAGGATATGAGAGTCATCTAGGATAAGTGAGCATGGATTGGTTGTGGTCTGTAGCATTGGACAAAATGCCCACATTGGTGAGATCACAGATCCCCTGGCATTTTAGAAGACACTTTCTTGTAACTGCCACCAACTGGTTTTGGATTTTCCTTATAACATCATGTTAGTTAAGAATAACTAACTAAGAATAACTAAAGCAATATACTCCTGCTATAATTTTGAAAATATGGAAAAATATTTAGATAATTCGACAAAATGTTCATTTAAAGAAGTTATTCAAAATACGGCACAGAGAGGTTAAGTGATTGCCTTAATATTAAACAAATAATGGCATAGTACAGATATGTTATATGGGCCTATATGTTATGGGGGTATCAGATGTAGCAATATAACATTCAGTCAGACCATTCAGGAGAATCTACCTTAGCCCTGGTGTCTTCAAGTCTCCTTTGTTCATCCAGGTCCTGTGGATTATCTGAGGGAATTTGAACTAAGCTAAAAAATAGTTGCATTCAACTACATTCTTATGGGTATACTGTTGCTTAACTCTTCTTATTGACATAGTTAACTCTCAAGAAGTCTAGTAAAACAGGTCTCTGAATTATGAAGAGACTTTATTTGACAATATTTGTGGGCCCTTTCTGCTCTGTTTGTGATTATATTATCTGAAGTGATAACTATTTTGCAGAAGCTAACCTTTCTTTAACCAGCAGAACAAAAAAAAATTCAGATATTTTCTAGTTATTTCCATGTTAATTTGTCTTCTATCATACCTTTATAGCTTTACTTTCAAATACCTTCCACTAGAAGTAAAAGATACATAATTTTCTTCATTATAGCAGTCAAAGGATTTACCCTGAGAATCAAAAAGTCCAAAACTGATTACAACCAATTTTTTTGGTAAAGCAATTTTGGGTTAATCAATATTTATTGAATGCCTACTATATGTCAGGCTTTGTGCTAAGCACAAAGGATAGAAAAAAAGCAAAAAAAAATAGTCTCAAGCCATAAGGAACTTATAATCTGATGAGGGAGACATGCAAACAAATATGTACAAAGCAAGCTATATACAGATAAACAGGAAATAATTAACAGAGGGAAGGTGCTAGAATTAAGACAGGTTGGGGAATGATCCCAGTAAAAGATGAGATTCTAGTAAGGACTTAGGGGAAGCTAAGGTAGAAAGTAGCAAAGTAGTAGAAAGAGCAGAGGAGGGAAAGCATTATAGATACAGAGCCTAGAGATCAAATGTCTTGCTCATGGAACAACAAGGAAGCCAACCTCACTGAATTGAAGAGTATCTGTTGGGGAGTGAGATAGGAGGGGGCTAGGTCATGGAGGCCTTTGAATGCTAAACAGAACCTTTTTATTTGATCCTGGTGCAATAAGGCGCCATTGGAATTGATTGAGTAAGAGGGTGACTTGATCAGATCTGTGCTTTAGGAAAATCATTATAATAACTGGATAGCATGGGGAGAGACTTGAGGCAGGAAGATCCATGAGCAAGCTATTACAATAGTCCAGGTATGAGGTGATAAGGGCCTGCACTAGAATGGTGACAGTGTCAAAGAAGAGGAGGCCTGTAGAAGAGATGTTGTAAAGGTGGAATCAAGAGGCCTTGGCAACAGTTTGGATATGGTGGGTAAAGGGTAGTGAGGAGCCCAGTATGATTCCTAGGTTGTCATACTGAGGGACTGGGAAGATGATGCCCTCTATAGTAACAGGGAAAGTAGGAGGGGAGTGGGGAGTTTAGGGGAAAAGATAATGGGTTCCTTTTGGGCTATATTGAGTTTTTGATGTCTACTGGACATCCAGTTCAAGATGTCTGAAAGTCAGTTGGAGATGTAATATTGATAGTCAGTAGAGAGGTAAGTTTGACAATCATCAGCACAGAGATGGTAATTTAGTCCATGGAAGCTGATAAGATCACCAAGTGAAATAGTATAGAGGGAGAAAGAAGAAGGCTTGGAACAGAACCCAGAGGAACACCTGCAGCTAGAAGGCATGTTCAAGAAGAGAATCTACCAAAAGGAGTAGTCAGATAGGAAGGATAAGAACCAATAGAGTGTGTCCTGAAAACCTAGAGAGCTGAGAATATCAAATAGAAGAGAGGGAAAAAATGTTAAAGGCTGCAAGAGAGGTCAATGAGAATAAAGCTAATGAAAAGACCATTGGATTTGGGAACTAAGAGATCATTAGTAACTTTGGAGAGAGTAGCATTAGTGGAATGATAAAGTCAGAAACCAGATTGTAAGCAGTTTAGAAAAGAGTAAGAAGAGAGAAAGTAGAGACACTTATTGTAAATCCCAGAAGTAATAAGATAAATCTGGAGATATATTTATCTACAGTTCCTGAAGGACTCTATTTGCTTTGGATTAGCTGTTAATCTCACTGAAGCACCTATATATTTTTATGTAGTATGTATTATCTGTAAATTCACATGGCATAAAGGATAGAATATTGGACTTGAAATCAGTAAAACCATAGTTCAGATCCCACCTCTCCCTTTAACTACCTGTGTGAAATTGAGCAAGTCACTTAACTTTTCTTAGTCTCAGTCTCCCCATCTATAAAATAACAGGGAAGGACTAAATTACTTCCAAAGTGCCTTCTAGCTCTGAGTTTTTGCTCTCTTTTCTCTCTATTTCACTATTATCTAGATCATACTGTTAAACTCTGAGCTTGCTGAAGAGTAAAATGTAACTGGAAAATGTTCTTAAAAATAAAATAAATAACATGTAAGATATATAATGTTAATTTGTGGTTTTCTAAGTCAATACGCAGCACATTGGGACTGATCTAGATGGTTGTTCAAATACTCAGGTGAGGAAGAAATAAATAACAAATTAACTTTAAGGTTACAAATAGAATTCACTAAATTCTAATGCTATTATTTTATGGTGGTAATGAAGGTGACCCTGGGCTCTCAGAGGCTATACCAATGATTTCCAAGCTTGAAAGGCTTTGAATAGGGATTTAGCAATAGAATATAGGATTGTTGCCCAAGGACAAGCTTAAGTTCAATGAGGGTTATGATCAGGTTGTTGTCCAGTGATATTTTTAAAAAAAGAAAGAGGGTCACAAATATTCATGAAGATCATTTTCAAAAGTATTGAGGGGTTGCAACCAGTGTCACTGGAATGGTCTCATTGATAAAGTCATAGGCCTTTTGAAGTGTTGAAAAAGTTGGAGATAGTGAACATAAAAGAAATCTGAGGACTCAAATCCCCAGATTCAAAATGAAATGAAGATTGGGGATTTTTTCCAGTCAGATTAATAAATGAAGATAGCCCTACTATTAACTTATACCAGTAGGCTAATTTAATAGTCTGCATTGGCCCACCTTGCCAGACAAATATTTTATTATTTGATCCTGTCAGTAAGCACAGCCTAGATTGCTTTTTCATGTTCATTCCTCATCTTTGTCTTGGGTAGTTTTAACATGTCTGTGGGATCATTTCTCTCATTGTTCCACACCCTCAAAAGTATTAATCCAATCATGGACATCATATCAGATTTCAAAGAGATCATAAGCGGCTCAGGAGCATTACAGAGAGTCGGCAAATAGATTTTGTTCGGAGACTAGCTTTCATAAAACTTACCTGAGTAAGAGGAAGACAACAAAGTAGCAGAAATTATAGTAGGAAAACATATAAATAGGTGCCATTGGTCTTCTTTTGATTTGATTGATTCCTAGCATTAGTAAAACTAGAGACACATTAAGTAGAGTTATGTGCCTAGCTATTAATGTTCAATTCCAGGGCCATCTTCTGTTTTCAGTTATATATGCCCACTTCAAAGCCTAATGTAGCTCACAGCGACTCACATGCAGCTCCCTTGGAAATTGTGTGTGAGCAGCCAAGGGCAGAATTTAATATACTACAGCCCACACAACAGTGCTAAACATAAAAATTCCAATGTATTTTATCTTTTAATAAATTTTCTGAAAGGAAATCAAGATTCTAGAGGGAAAAATGAGTATTATCACAGAATAGAGCTTAATGTAATTGCTTCAAATTTAGGAACAACTTAGCACGCACACAAACTCCTTCTCTTATCCTCTTTGCCCAATAAGGCTAATTTTATGATGTTTCATTTAAAATAAGTTTATTGAATTAAACTCAGTAAATGAAACAAATGACATGACTGGAGCTTGAAATAAACTGTTATGATCTAATGAAATACATAACGCAAAAATGTCTTGCTTTTTATGCAAAAGTATTATTAGTCAATAATAATGCATGAATAATTAAGGTCACAAATATGTTAGGTATTTCAGTTCTCAATAATATTTTGAACCAGTCACATAGGTTTTAGACCATGATATCCACATTTTTTTAATTTTACTTAGGAAAAGTATGTTGATCAAATCAGCCCATTGTCAATTTTTTAATTTGTTTTAATTATTTGATGTGTTGCCTTTTTAATGAGTTAATTTTCTGTATTATGTTTTCCCATTTCTCTTTTTTCTAGAAAGTACCAAATATTCTGACTTCATCTTATTTGCCAGAAGGTTTTTCTGATTTTGCTTTCCATTTACACTTTTCATACTTGTGGGTTTGTTTGTTACATTCCTTGTTTGTTTCTCTAAATCGATCTATTCTGTTAAATGTTTTAAAAAGAGTAACCTTTTTTGTTCATTTGGTTTTTTTAAAGATTTTTCATTTTACATTTTAAAAGCCTCAAGTAGCCTTGAATAGATCAAGTTAGAAGGACTAAACATTGGTTGGTAGAAAAATGTTTCATTCTTTGACTGATTAAGCATTCTGACATTTCTTTCCTTTCATTTGTACGCCAGGTGGTTGTGAATGCCCTTTTAGGAGCCATTCCCTCCATCATGAATGTGCTTCTGGTTTGTCTTATATTCTGGCTAATTTTCAGCATCATGGGAGTCAATCTGTTTGCCGGCAAGTTCTACCACTGTGTTAATACCACAACTGGTGATATGTTTGACATCTCACAAGTCTATAATCGTTCTCAGTGTTTTGAACTTATAGAAAGAAATGAGACTGCCCGGTGGAAAAATGTTAAAGTAAACTTTGATAATGTAGGATTTGGGTATCTCTCTTTACTTCAAGTAGTAAGTAAACACTTTCTGTCAATATTTCATTATTGTGTGTGTTGATGAAAAAATTTAAAAACACTTATTTGTAATTTGGTCATTAAGAAAAAGAAAACATCCTTAATTTCTTTTGTCTGTTTTTTTAGCATGTCAGCATAAGCTAATGGGAAGTTACTAATGTGTGGTAGCCAGGAATTTGTAGCATCTAAAGCAGGGGTGGGGAACCTGTGGTCCAAGGCCACATATGACCCTCTAGTTTCTCAAATGCAGCCCTTTGATTGAATCCAAACTTTACAGAAGTCCCCTTAATGAAAGGATTTGTTCTGTAAAACTTGGACTCAGTCAAAGGGCCACACTTGAGGACCTAGAGGGCCACATGTTGCTTCAAGGCCTCAGGGTCCCCACCCCTGAAAAGAGTGATTTAGCTGTCTCTTCCTCAGTTGCCATCTTCCAATTTGAATGCTTTGATTTAACTTTTTCTTAATTTTATGTAAGCTTTACTTATACTAATATATGTATATTAATAAATTTTACTAAAAATAACAGGTCACAAATAGCAGAAAATTCCACTAATAAAATGGGAACTATATATTATTATCAAGTAGAAAAGTAGATAGATAGATAGATTAAACATGTTATATAAAAAATGCACTGAGCTCATACTGTGTGTTTTAAATATCTATCAATTTATCATTAGTGCATCTATCATTAAGTTCATCTACAAAACATCATATTCTTGACATATTGACTGTGTGTTTTAAATATCTATCAATATATCATTAAGTTCATCTACAAAATATTGAGTTCTTGACAGATTTTAACAATCTTTATATCAAAGTTAAACATATGTATCATATTTACAGGCCACATTTAAAGGATGGATGGATATTATGTATGCAGCTATTGACTCAAGAAATGTAAGTACAATCAGTGTACTAAAGTAGGTTTTGTTTTGTTTTCTTGGTGTTATATAAGTCCTTAGATGCAATTACTAGAACTTGTATAATTAACTGAATTATATAATGAGGAGAATGAAGGGGAAAAAACTGGTGTAATTATTATTAAGAGAAGATTTCATGAAGTACATAATTAAAGAAGTCAAAACATAAGAAAGTTCCACTAAAATTACATTCTGAATTATTTAACATGTTCAAAAATAGATGATAAGTGTATCTTGTTCTATTTAATACTTATATGGAATGGGTCTGGTGACAGACTATGTCTGCCGTCCAAGGACCTGGCTAATTTCAGAGAGATCCATCATCAGATTGTCTGAAAAGTAATGAATTTTTTTGGCCATAGCAATTCTTAAAGATTATCTATCAAGTTTTAAAAGAGTTTCAATGAAGAAAGAGCACCTACACAGAAATCATCTTTAAAGTATTGATGCAATACTTCTACTTAAGTAATATACATATATGTATGTGTTATATGGTCACATCCATCTTTTGCGTCTTAATGTGATAGTAATGACTACTATCTCCATGGGCCAAAAAAAAGAGAGTAGTTCAGAACCATACAAAGAGAGAGACAGACAGAGAATGAGAGAGAGAGACAGACAGAGAGAGAGAGAGAGACAGAGAGACAGAGAGAGAAGGAGAGAAAGATGAAGAAAGGGACAGAAAGAGAAAGAGAGAGAGGTCACAGTAGGTCAGACAGATGTTCTACTGGATCCAGTAGCCTCTCTCTGATAACTGCTAAGGGAAATTTTATGGAAGACTATTCCTGCACACCCTGGGGACAGATTGTAGGTAATTTAGATAATCCCCATCATCTTTATCCTATTTTAATACTCAAACAGATCTGTGATTTCATCAGCTCTCATCAACAGATCACAGAGTGTGTGTATGTGTGTGTGTGTGTGTGTGTGTGTGTGTGTGTGTGTGTGTATGCCTGTCCATCCTGGTGACTCTCATCCTATCCTGAAGGACTTCCTCGATTTCTCCTAATATTGCCAGCATACCAGTGAAGAACTCTGACCAGCTAGCTCTAATCCATTGCTCTAGCTACATCATTGGGCTGATTTTTATCTCTGCCGTATGATTCTTTAACAACATTCTTTACTATCACTCTTTTTGGAGTGCAGAGTTGGTTATATGCTGCAGCCTACTCACACCCACTGTGTGCCTTTCTTTTGCCTTCTGTGTGATGTTCCTCTTTTACCTCTTTGAAGGCAGTGTTGCTTGAGATCTTGTTTCTATACAGCAACAACTTTTTTTAATGCTGTCCTTAAAGTACTTAAATTTATCTAAGCATTCCTCCAAACATTACCAACTTTTAAAAGCCCATTTGTAAAACATTAAAGAAGAAGATGGAAGATTATGAAAAGTATCATCTCACAAAATTGTGAAAAGCTGCTGAGAAGAAAATGAACCTGCAGAAAGCTTGTTTTGATATCCAAATAAATCAGATTATCCTGAGAGTATTTGTAGATGAAATTGGGAAAAGGACAACAGATATGCATGAAATGGAACAAATCTGCTAGGATTTGGTTCTATGGCAATCTGTTCTCAGCAGCAGAGATAAATGGGATTGAATTCCTCACATTTCTCAATACCTGATATACCATGCAAGAGACTGAGAGTGACCGTTAAGATTAATTTGGGAAGAGGAGCTGCTTTAGCCAAATACAAAGAGATTAACTCCATACCAGAGGGAACACAATTTATAATCTTAGAGAGTTGTCTAGAGAACTGAGAGGTTAAGGTACTTGCCAAGGTCATGTAGCCATATGTCAGATGCAGGTCATCCTGGCTGCAAGGCCGGTTTTCTCTCCACTCCGCCACACTGCCTCCCATACACATGTCTGTATATGCAAAATAAATATAAGGAATTTGGAGGGGGAAAGAACTATTAGCTTGGTGAGGAGGGTATCAGGAAAGGATTACTGTAGGATATGGTGTCTGGACTGAGCTTTATAGAAACTAGTACCTCTAAGAGGCAGAAGAGGGAGGGGGGAATAAATTTCAGAAATTGTGACAAGTCTATGCAAAAGTGCAGAGATAAGAATTGGGAAGTCATGTGCAAGAAACAGTAAACAGACCAGTTTGTGAAGGGAATGAAAATTAACGGTAGGAAATTAGCCAGATCATGAAGGTCTTTAGGTGATAAACAGAGGTAATAAGGAGCCAAGAGAGTTTTTTGAGGAAGAAAGTAACATGGTCAAACCTTTAAGTGCTTTAGGAAAATCATCTTGACAACTGTGTGAAGCATGACTGAGAACCTTGAGGTCAGGAACTGAATTTTGCCTTTTTTTTTATATCCCTAGCACTTAGCATCCTTCCTAGAATATAATAGAGATATTTAATAAATGTTTTGTTGACTTGCCTTAGACTAGAGAAGGAAGTGGCTTTTAAGATAGACAGTCCAATAGAAAGCTACTGTAATATTCCAGGCAAGAAAGGGATACAGAACTGAACAAGGCTGGTTGCTCTGTGAATAGAAAGAAGAAAATGGATGAGATAAAGGTCGTGGAGTTAGAATCAACAAGAAATGGGAATTGCTTAGATATGTGGAATAAGGGATAGAGTGGAGCCAAGGATGACACCATGGCTGCACACTTAGGTGACTGGAAGGAGGGTGACACCTCCACAGAAACAGGGAAGTTTGAATGAGGGATTGGTTTTGCTAGAAGGAAGACGAGTTCTGTTTTGGACATGTTCAGTTTGAGATGTCTATGGGACATCCGGTTCAAAATGTCTAATGGTAGTTGGTGATGCAACATTGGATGTCAAAGGGAAAAAAAAGAAAATTAAGGTTGGATTCATAACTCTAGCTGTTACCAGAATGAATCTGATAATTAAACACATGGAAGCTGATGATGTCACCAAGAGAGCAGAGAGAGAGAATCAAAGAGGGCCCAAGACAGAGCCTTGAATGAGAGCAGGATATGTACTATCATCCATCAAAGTAAAGTAAGGAAGGAACAGTCAACCAGGTAGGAAGACAGTAAAGAGAGAGCAGTGTCAGAAACCGAGAGAGGAGAGAGTATCTCAGAGGAATGGAGGGGTAGTCAATATATCAAATGGTAAAGACTGTTAAAAGGACATTAGATCTGACAAGTGATCATTGGCAACTCTGGAGAGGGAAATGTCAATTGAGTGATGAGATTAGAAGATATATTTCAAGAAAATGAGAAGCAGATGGAGGCCAAAAAGGAGGCAAAAAGTATAGGCAACTTTTTTTCTAGGAGTTTGGCTGTAGTAAAGGCCTAGTTTAGATTAAGTAACATAAATTTGGTGTGGACCTCATCAGAACAATTGTGTTACTTCCACAGAAGTATGTAAGTAGAAGTGGATGAGGAGGATGGTGGGAGTAATCCATGAGAAGCAATATCCCAGGGGAAAGGAAAGTCTAGAGTAAATGATAATGTAAAGTAGAACTACAGGCAGCAAGGTGGTGTAGTAGATAGAATGCTGGACCTGAAGTCAGGAAGACTCATCTTCCTGAGTTCAAATCTGGAGTGAGGAAGACCCAAGTTCAAATCCTATCTCAGACATTTACTAGCTGTGCGACCTTGGGTAAGTCACTTAACCCTGTTTGCCTTAGTCTCCTCATCTGTCAAATGAGCTGGAGAAGGAAATGGCAAACCACTCCAATATCTGAAAACCCCATTTGAGGTCACAAAAAGTTGTACACAACTGAGAACAACTGAACAACAACAATGAAGTAAAACTAATTAACTATAGGATCAGATTAGGAAAGGAAGAACATAAGGGAAAAGTCGGGGTGGTAAAAACATCTGGGACAGTATGCAGGGATATAGGGACTAGAAGTCATACAGAATATCCTAGTCAATGTTTAAATACAAGAGGGGTTCCCTACTGAATAAAGAGGTTCTACAGATCCTCTTGTTTGAAGAGGACATTTTACTGATTACATCAGTGAAATCTAAGAAAATTCACTCAAGGAGATTGGCTTATCAATCCAAATAGAAAGAATGAAGCAGATAATAAGTACCTTTACTAGGCATTGTGAGACTGTGATATATATTTGGGCAGGTAGCCTACTGAGTTGGTCTGTGACCCAGAACTGAACAAAAGGACATCAGAGTAGATCACATTTGGAATACTCTATGGTTCTTTCAATAATCCCAAACTATCCATTCACTGCCGAAAAGCCTGCCTTTTTACACACAACTATTTTCCCAGGAATTCTATGTGAATATGAATCATGGATCACCACAATCTGGCAATAACCACAATTGTGGGTGACCCAAAGGACAAATGGAAAGATTTGTGGTGGTTATAAGCAGATTGCTATGTGTCCATTTTCCCTCTAAAAGATTATGCTTAATTTTTCTGGGTATGTGATTCTTGGTTGCAATCCAAGAGTATCATATTCCATGTCCTCCAATCCTTTAGTGTAGAAGCTGCTAATCCTGACTGTGGCTTCTTGATGTTTGAATTGTTTCTCCCTGGCTACTCGCAGTATTTTCTCCTTGACCTGATAATTCTGGAATTTGGCTACAATATTCCTTGGCATTTTCATTTTGGAATTTCTTTCAGGAGGTAATTGGTAGATTATTTCAATGACTTTTTTACCCTCTGGTTCTAGGATATCTGGGTTCCTTGATAATTTCTTCAAAGATGGTATCCAGGCTCTGTTTTTGTTCATGGGTTTCAGGTAGTCCAAAAATTCTTAAATCACCTCTCCTGGATCTATATTCCAGGTTAGTTATTTTTCCAATTAGGTATTTTACATTTTATTCTATTTTTTTTTCATTCTTTTGATTTTGTTTGACTGATTCTCGGTGTCTCATAGAGTCATTAGCTTCCACTTGCCCAATTCTAATTTTTAAGGAGTTTTTTTCTTCAGTTAGATTTGTGTTTCTTTTTCCATTTGACCAATTCTACTTTTTAAGGAGTTTCCTTCTATGGATTTTTTTTTCCCATTTTGGCCAATTCTACTTTTTAAGGATTTTTTTCCTTCAGTCAATTTTGGTGCTTTCTTTTCCAAGCTGTTGACTTTTTTTCATGATTCTCTTTCATAACTCTCATTTCTTTAACCAATTTTTCTGCTGCCTCTTTTATTTGATTTTTAAAATCCATTTTGAGCTTTTCCAAAAGGACTTTTTGAGCTTGAGACGAATTCATATTCCTCTTTCAGGCTTCACAAATAGGCATTATGACATTGTTGTCCTCTTCTGAGTTTGTGTTTTGATCTTCCCTGTTGCCATAGTAGCTTTCTATGGTCAGGACTCTTGTTTTTTGTTCATTTTCCAACCTATTTCATGACTTGTAAAGTTGATCTCTGTTTCTGGAGTACAGGGGCACTGTCCCAAGTTTATTGCACTGGAGGCCATGGACTTGGTCACTGGCTTTCTGTGCCAGGGCCTCCAGGGCTGGCAGCTTGCCCAATGCACTGGGGTGGCCTGGCCTAGCTGTTCCTGTTATGCCAGGGATTCCAAGACTGGCAATTTGCCTGTGGCGCTGGTGCTGGAGGCCTCACAACTGGCCTACTGTGCCTCTGGCCTGCTGAGTCAGGACTGTGGGGCCTTCATTGCTGATCTGTTCTGTGACTAAGAGTCTCTCACTGGTTTGCCCAGACCCCACCTGTACTGGGCTGTACTCCCCTTTTACCCAAGTGAGAAAGGCCTTTCCTGCAGTCCTTCTAAGTTATCTTAGGTTGGAAAATTATTTCACTCCATCTTTTCATTGGTTCTGTGACTCTAGAATTCATTTAGAGGCTTGATTTAATGTCATTTCAAGGGAAACTGGGGAGAGCCGAGACAATTTCCTGGCTTTTCTCTACCATCTTGGCTCTGCCTCCCACTGTCTAACTGTTAAAACCCTATGCAATCTGGCCCCATTCCAACCACCTTAAACATTCCTTTCCCTTCCTCACTCCATGATTAAGCCAAACTGTCTTTCTCTCTGTATCTCAACTAGGGCACTCTCTGTATCTTTGCACTGGCTATCGCAGAAGCCTAGATTTCACTTCCTCATTACCTCTACCTCATAAAGCCTTACTCTCATAGTAAGACAGCTCAAGCACCATCTTCATGAAATCTTTCCTGATTCTCTCCCCTAACCACTAAAACGACCTTCCTCAGACCTTCTTGTATTTCACTACTTTGTATTTATTTATATTTATGATCTTCATGCTGTATATATTTTATATGTATCTGTTGTCTTTCGCATTAGAATGTGAGCTGTTTGTGAATAGGACTTGCTTGCACTTTATCTCCAAAACTTAGCACATATGATTAATTTCATTGTGTAAGTATTATTCCCACTGACACCTTTACATACCTATTCAGTACCTCCCTATTGCTTATGGAAGGAAAGAAGGAAACAAGGATCTATTAAGCAATTACTATTTGCCAGTCATTGTACTAAGTACTAGGGATATAAATACAAGCAAAAAGAAAGACTGCCCTCAAAGAGCTAACATCCTAATGAGAGACTGTAGCGGAGGAAGACACAAGCATTTGAACAACCAAGGAGGGAGATAACAAGTTTGAGGGTGGATGGGGGGGCAGAGAAGGAAGAAGAAATCAGAAGGAACAAGGGATAAAAGTACCTGACACTAGTGCAATAGTTTTGAAGTCCAGAAACCAAGAACAGGTCCAGAAGGAGAATGAAAGGCGGCATGGACCCCTCAACAAGATAGAGGCTCCAGGAAGAACTCACCAGTGGGAGAAGAGGATGGGTTTTACAGAGAGATGTTCCAGGTAGAGAAGACTGAAGGGGTATTTGGATGTCCCAGTGTGAGGAGGCTCTGAGCACTGAGGAAAGTTCCAGATAAGACAATGGCAGAGACATGGTTTTGAAGTCTAGAAGCCAGGAGCAGGTCTTAGAGGAGAATGTTATTAAATACAAATTCCTTAGCCTAGCATTTAAGGCCTTCCACATTCAGACTCTAAACTATCTCTCCAAACTCATTTTACATTTCCTGTCCACTTCACATGCATTCTATAGTCTAGCTAAACTGGACGACTTGATCTTTCCTAAACTCCCAAACTAAACCATTTCATACCTCATGCATTTATATGCGCCATTCCTATACCTTGAATGTACTCTTCACTGCTGCCTTTAATTACATTTGTAATTACCGTTTATATCTCTGCTAATATCATCTTACCAACGGAATATAAGCTTTCTGGGGATTAGGACTATTTCATTCTTGTGTTTGTGCTGTACCTAGCACAGTGCCTTGTCCATAGTAGGTCCCTAATAAAGATTTGTTGAATTGTTTGTTGACCTAGATCTCAACCCACTCTGTGCCTTAATAGATAATCTTTGTGAGATACTACTGCCCCCGAAAAAAATAATCCATCACCTGGTGACTACCTTCTATCACTGATTAGCTAGTCTAATCACCCCACATAAATATAGTCCATTCAGGGGCCCATTCTCTAAGCCTTTCTAATTTAGCATGTCAACTGTGCTCTACTAGTATAGTCTTCAAGACTCTACTCTAATTCACAAGGAAATGTGCAAGTAAGACTGTAGTGGAGGAAAACAGCAGTATTAATTTTTCATGAGATAATTTAAGAAATTGAATTTTCATTAATATCTGTTCAAATGTCTAGATGAAGACTAAAATATTTATCACTAGTCTAGATGGCACAATGAATAGAGAGTTGGATGTGGAGTCAGGAAAATTGAGTCCAAAATAGCCTCAGATATCTACCAGCTGTGACTCTGGGCAAGTCACAACTCTCTGCCTTGGTTTCCTCATCTATAAGAAGGGGATAATAATAACACCCACCTCCCAGGATTGTTGTGAACATAAAATGAAATAAAATTATCACACACTTTGCAAACCTTAAAGCACTATATAAATGATAGCTTGTTATTATTATTATTATTATTGTTAGCCTTTTTTGTACATCATGTCAAACATCTCAGCATTTCTAAATACACTTTATACATATTAGGATTAAGGCATAAACTTTTATTAGTTAAAAAAAAAGATCAAAGAAAATTCCTAAAATGTTTAGAGTATTCCAAGACTAATAAGGAGAGCTGTCACAATATTATTGAAACTATGTTTACTGACTGAAAGTAGATATTAGAAAGTGAGAACAAATTGCTTCTTTCTTTGAAATAATCCTACAGAGTCATTTGTTCCCATTGAATCTCACAAGTATTAGAAGATCCTTTGAAAATTTCTTGGGCAACAATGTATTCAAAGATGTTACCCTTTGAATAAATAAGAATAAATAAACAAATAACTAATAAACATGTCCATCTTCATTCTAAAAGGATCAATATTTCCAACATCAAATTATGTCATTAAATTTTTTAAATTCTTGTTTTGTAGGTGGAACTACAACCCAAATATGAAGACAACCTTTACATGTATCTTTACTTTGTTATTTTCATCATCTTTGGGTCATTCTTCACCTTGAATCTATTCATTGGTGTCATCATTGATAATTTCAATCAACAAAAAAAGAAGATAAGTATTCATAACATTGCCTAATGTTTTGGCGGTGTGGGAGTGAGGGTGGGGATGTTGTGTTCTGGGACTTCACTGGGTCAGAGAATGCCTGGTTTGGAAGACACTTCCTCCAATGCACATCAGCAATTCCTATGTAATTTATATTCTCAGTGAATTTCTCAGGTCACCAAGAGGTTAACCTATACAGCTAGTGTGTCAGAGGCTGGACTTGAACCTCGGTCTTCCTTCAGAGGTTATTGACTATCATAGACCCCTTCACCAATCTTGGTGAAGCCTTTGAACCCCTTCCCAGAAGAATGTGTTTAAATGTGTAAAATATATCAGGTTACAAAGAAAACCAATTATTTTGAAATATATTTACAAAAGAATTTTTTTTTTTTTTTTTTTTTTTTTTTTTTTTGTAATTGACAGACTCCAGGTTGAGAACCTTTGTAACTAATCCAAGGTCATCCTTCTGTCCACTATCCCAGTGGTGTCACATTCAAATAGAAATGGATCCATTGATCCACATATTGATGTAGAAAACCATAAATTAACATCATCTATATTGTATTTTTATTTATTTTGCTAAACATATCCCAATTATATTTTAATCTGGTTCCCAATGGAGTTTTGTAAGGATTTTGACACCTCTGTATAATATCATGCTACTTCTTCCTAATCTGCTAAAATAGAAAAATCAATATTAGTAGTTTTGTTCCAAAATAAGAATTATAGAGCTCCAGAATTGGAGGGAACCCCAGTGGTTGCCTAATCCGACCTGTACATTGCAATGATAATGTCCATAATTATAATGATAGTTATCATTTAGATAATACTTTAAGGTTTGCAAAATGCTTTATAGATTTTATCTCATTTTATCCTAACAAGAACCCTGGGTCATTAGTGTTATTATTATCACATTTTACAGATGAGAAAGTTGAGGCTTAGAGAGATTAAGATGACATGGCTAGGGTCACACAGCTAGTCTGAGGCCAGATTTTAACTCGGGGCTTCCAGACCCTAGGCCCAGCACTCTATGCATAATGCTACCTATTTGCCTCATGATGGGGGAAAAAAAGGTAAAAAATCCATTTTGCTACCTATCTGACAAATGGGGATCCAGTCTTTTTTTTAAAAATCTCCAGTGAGAAGTACTATACCACTTCCTGAGGTTACCCATTCCTTTGGGGGGGACTAATTTTCTAGAAATTCATAATTATTAGAAAGCTTTTCCTGAAATCAAACCTGAATTTGTCTCTTTCCAGCTTTTGCCCATTTTTCCAAATTACACCATCAGGGAGCAAACAGAATAAGCCTAATCCCTCTTCCACATGAGAACCCTTATGAGTTTACTACCATAAGCAGTGGTCTAATCCCTGCTTTATCTTCCTCAATTCTCTCAATATGGCTTTAAACACACACACACCCCTTTTTTGGTGTTCTTAGCTTCCCATGCAAGCTTCAGTTCATTTAGAGCTCTAGCAACATGGACATTATTCTTACAATATCAGTCCACACTTTTATATTTGTTTTGTTACCTACACTTTTATATCTACATTGATCGGTAAATATCTTCATACTAGTCCTATTTTCATTGTTTCTCAGAATTGTTTCTCTTTGAATTTTTAAAATTTTCATTCTTGAGAGTTTCCTATACATCCTGAGCTAACCTCCTCTGCAAATTTTAGTGCCTCTTCTTACCTGTCTTTCTCACCTATCCTTCCTTTGAACTCTTTGAAATATGTTCTTACCAAACCTAGCATTCATATCAGACTATGCCAGATTCCCTTCTCTTTCTCTATTGGATTCTCTAAGATGGAGAACTCTTCAGTTCTTACTGATTCAGTCATCATCTGTATATCCTCTATATCAAAAATTACTGGAATGTACTGCCTCCACATCAGTGCTCTCCCTCCCCAACTACTTTGTATTTATTCTTTTTAATATGCATGTGTCCACCATTATCATGTAACTTCCTTGAAAACAACTGTTTCATTACTAGGGCCTACAACAGCACCTTGAACATAGTTGTGACTTAATGACTATTGATTTATAGATTCCTAAATCTACACAAGCAGCCATCATCTCCCTCATAAGCTCCAGTTTTGTATCACTAACTAAGTGCCTGGTATCTATCCCTAGATGTCTCATAGGCATCTCAAATTCAACATGTCCAAAATGGAACTAATTATCTTCTTCCCCCAAATCCACTCTTCTTAATTTCCCCGTTTCTGTTGAGGTATCACCACTTTCCAGTAACTGGGATTCACAACCTCAGAGTCATTAACCAGTTGTTAGCATTACCTACCCTAATGCAAAATTACTTTGCATTTGCTTCGTTAGGACCCAGCATATGATTTCATTGGTGCGTAGAACTGGCATGGAAGACACTTCCTTTACTAATGTGGATCGGTAACTGCTCTACAACTTAAAGCTTTAGAAAATTTTCAAAGGAACTAAGAGATTAAGTGCATTAGCTCGGGTTACACATCAGTAAATCTCAATGGTGGTACTTTAACCCAGGTTTTTCTGACTCTAAAGAACAGTTCCCTATTCACTACATCAAGCTAATCACTTCACATATATTTAGTATTTTATATTGTTGTTCACATTGTCTCCTCCAAGTAAATGAGAAGGTCCTTGAGGACATGTACTGTTTCATTTTTGTTGAATTGAATTCCTTCCATTATTTCTGCCCCAGCAACCAGCTCCTCCATATGAGTAAGAACCATATCCAGAAGATAATTTCCCTTTCACCTTTTGAAAGATAACATCATTAAAGCAAATCAACAACTTATTAGTGCTCTGTTTTTGGCAGACAGAGTAAGTTTCAGGAGATAGATAGCTGATAGCTAACTGAAACTTTCACTACTAATGGATGATACATCTGTGCCAGGTTTGTAACTTCTTTCCTCACGATTTCATATTGGTGCCACGGCAGAAAGTAGAAGAGCCGTTTTTACATCCTTAAAATTCCCAAGAGTGTGTTCTCTGTCTCCTTCCTCAAAATCTTTTAGACCTAAGGTGTCCAACACATGACCTGCATATAGCCTACAACCCTCCTGAGTGTGGCCCAAATTAGATTAAGACATGATTTGGAATTTTTTTAAAATAAATTAAAAATACAATGAAAGATAGAAAAATATATAATTTAAAATTAGATCAATATCTGAATACCTGAATTAGATCAATACCTGAAAAAATATATAATTTAAAATTAGATCAATATCTGAATACCTGAATTAGATCAATACCTGAAGAAATTCTTCTGTATGGATTAGTGGTCTCTGTTTCTATTTCAGTTTGATACCACTGCTCTAGGCCATGCGCCTTTATGGAATTTTGATTCTATATTCAAAAGGTTAGAAGTTAACACATTCTTGCATATTGCCTATGTTTTGTGCATTTGTGTAGAAAAATGTGAGGCCATGGGTTTTATTACTCATTTCTTTTTTTAGCTTTTGTCTCCTATGCGCTTCTGGGTATCTCCAAAGCTTTTCTTCCTACATTGTAGCTATTCTCTGTGGAGTTTAGCTTAATAGAAGTGTTTGGGGGTTTCTTCTTCCCCCTCCTTTTTCTGTTTAAAATCCTTTAAATTAGATTTGCAAAATGTCACATAAATACACTCATATGTTAACGTACTCCACCCTTGTCTTGATGAAGATCATTTCTGTAGTTTAAGCTGTAATCCAGAAATAGAAATCCCATCTTCAGATGCCATCTTCTTGGCCATTCACTTTCCATATCTGATTTTCTCTTTTGCATCCCTTGCATTCAGTGGAAAACAGTGATGAAGACAGCATCTCTTCCCCATAGTCTTTAGCTTCCTGCCCAATCGATCAATAAACAATTCTTAAGTACCTACTATGTAAAACTTTGCCATCTTTGTCAGGACTTTCTAATTTCCTTTTGGCAATGTCATCTGTATCTCACTTAGAGCTGGGAGTCATCAGGCATGGCAAGTCTTAGGAAGATCTCTATCAAGTCTTGGATACTTGCCCCAGTAGACAGCAGATGTCCCTGTTGTTACCAGGTCGACAAATAACCACCTTTGTTGCCCTCTACACAAAGTCACTAACCGTTACAACTCTTCTGGTTGATCTCTTAGCTTATAGTGCTGGTGGATCTATTATATCTTTGCCCTGAGAACAAATATCTGCTCCCTCTTAGCATTCAGCTCCCTTATCTTCAATAAGAGCCTCAAATTTATTTGGGAATTGTTGCTAGCACCAGATGTTTAATGTTGTTTTCCCTCCCTCTTCTGTGTGACATTATTCCATTCTTCCATCTCCTGCCAAAGTTCAAGATTCACCTTTGTGTCTTCAGATGCTTTAACTTCTTTATTTTCACATTGAACTCCTACTTTTTAAAAAATAAACTCTTCCTTGTTCCTGATAACTTGGTGCATGGAAAGGCATTTCTCAGGCCCTCTATCTTGTCTTCTAGGTACCAGAACAGCCTGTAGTTTGAGCTTACATAGCAATACTGTGAATCTGGAACCAAATGGTAAAAAGGGCATAAAAATGTAGCTTATTTTATCTAAAGTAATAGAATTATTCTCTTGAGTTCTTGGGTATATTTGTGGGAGAAACAAAAAAGTTACTAGATCATTGTCTTATCCCAGGAAATTGCTTTTTTTAAAGACTGTACAAAACCAGTCTAACATGCTAGTCAGGGGAAATATTAATACGTGAAACTTTTCAATCTCAAGATAAAACCTACATCTACTTTTAAAGCTTCTACTTCTGTTTCCTTTTTCATAGTTTTCCTACTGTAAATCTTTAAGTCTGAGGGATTAAATTTTGAATAGAGAGACAATATTAACCAGTTTTTATTTCATTTCTATACTTTGGAGGCCAAGACATCTTCATGACAGAGGAACAGAAGAAATACTACAATGCAATGAAAAAACTGGGGTCCAAGAAACCACAAAAGCCAATACCACGGCCAGGGGTAAACCATGCTATTACTTTTATGCAAATAGAAATAAATTTTAAAAATTGTTCTTTCATAAGATTGTAAATGCAAGGATTACTTAAACTTGAATATTTCAAGAAGACATGATTTCACTGGTATGGCCACTCTGTTCCATCAATTCAGACAACAAACCCTCTAGGCCTCGATGCACTGTCATCAGATAGTAACTGGCTGAAAAATGCATTACCTGCAGCCAAAATGGTGCTGAAACTCTGAATTTAGTTTGGCTGGTGCTATGGAAACAGACCTCCAGTTGTCCTTCTCTGCCCTTTTGAGCTTGTTAGGTCTTGACAAAGCTTGAATTCTCTTGGCATACTCCTTGAGACCCCAATCTCATCTCCGTGGCACAGAAAGGCATCTGAATAGAGCTTGGGTAGAAAGTTATCATCAGACAATTCCAACATCAAATAGTTTCCCAAAATCAATGATAATTACTGGAAGCTTGCTGTGTGGTAAAAATTACTCAGTACTTTAAGAGAATATAAAAGAAACAGAAAAAAAGAAACAGTCCTCCTCTCAAGGAGTTTATACTCTAGCTAGTCAGATTAAAAAACCATTCTAATTGTTATGTTAGGCACAAAGGTGCTGCTGCTGCTCAGTAATCATTACTGACAATTCACACTTATATATCTCATCATGCATGCTGTGACAATCAATTGAGTAAAACATTTCTAATAATAGCTAACATTTATATAGTTCTTTAAGGTTTACAAGAAATACTTCACATTATATAATCTTGCTTGATCTTCACAGCAACTTTGTGAGGTATGTGCTATTATTATCCCCATTTTACAGATGAAGAAACTGAGGCTCAGGAAGGTGCCTTGCCCAGGATCACACAAGTTGAGAGAAGGGATTTGAATCTACACCTTCCTGCACAATAGCCATTGTGCCACCAAGCTTCCTTAATACAATATCTGCCTAACATTTTTAAGTCACTGATCACAACACTGCAAGATAATTAATGTAAACATTATTCCCATTTTACAAATTAGCCTGAGGTTAAGGGAGATTAAGTGACTTGCTCAGGGTTAAGCCATGAAGCAGAACCAAGATTTAAACCTAGGTGTTTTGACTCTAAGTAAGGTGTTCTTTCCTTTGTGCTTCTTACATAGAAATTAAGAGTGATTATTTAGAAGACTTTAGAAATGAATAGTAAGGCAATGTAGAATGCCCCAAAGGGCATTAGACTTGACATCAGAACGCTAGGTTTCAAGGCCTGGTTCTTTCACTTACTGTATTACTTTCTCCAGGTCACATAATCATTTTGTCTAGTTTCCTTGTTCGTAAAATTCGGATGATCATACTTGCACTGTGTTCCCTATAGTAACATGAGTGCTATTGGTGGTGGATAAATATCCAGCAACCACAGCCAAGAATTCACATTCATGTGACGCACTGCATATGTTATGACACAGTGCCTAACCCATAGCAAATATTTAATAAATCAATGTAGGACTGCTATGATGTGAACATTTTGTAGACTATATTTCTTTTTCCAAATTTTCCTATTTCCTGCTGCTGTGGGTACTTCCTCTATTAACACAAATAACAACCCTCTGAACCTTAATAGATAATGCTCAAGAGTTGTTTTGTTAAGTCTCTCTGAACTTAGGCAAGGGATACAGTGTATCACCAGGCTCAGACTGGAAGCCTTTTCAGCTTGAAAGGATGTGCCAAAGCTTGCACTAAAGTTATCCCTTTGAAAATCCGAGATCATTCCTATAACTAACTTCTCACAGTGAGGACTTCAGTAGAGGGCAGACAAACAAAACATGACTTAAATGTGAGCTTTTTTTAGTTTCTGCTATTGATAGATAAATAATAACTCCTATTTCTATGAAGAACTAGGTAAGCTACTCTCTGGGAATAAACTTGCCACCTGTAAAAAGTAAAAATGTGTCTAACACATCAGGGAAGCCAAGTACCTTGAAAATTGGTAATCTAGAAAATCATTCACCTTGTGTTAGAAAGAGGGGAATTCCTTAAAAATAAACTTAGGTTATTCCAAATGATAATAACAGAGGCAACATGGTATCATGGAAGGGTGCTTGGTTTGGACTCAAAAGACTTGGTTACAAAAGGCCTGGGTCCTAACACATCATAATTGGAAGCTTATTTTCTGATAAGTAATTTGATATGCAATATGTAATACCTGTAGCACCCAATTGTTGTGAAGAAAGCACTGTATCAATCTTCCAGTGCTACATAAATGTCAGCTATTATTATTATCATTATTTTTTTTAAGAACCGGGAATAGAATGCAGCTCTCCAAGAGCTGACAAAACACTCTACTACATAATTTTGCTTCCATGATTCCATGCTTCTTGGAGTCAGTTGTAAAAAATAGTGCTGCAGTGCTAGGCATGATTACTAAAGTGATTTCTCCTCTTCAGAACAAATTCCAGGGAATGGTCTTTGACTTTGTGACCAGACAAGTCTTTGATATCAGCATCATGATTCTCATCTGCCTCAACATGGTCACCATGATGGTGGAGACTGATGACCAGAGTGATGATATGACTAGCATTCTATCCCGGATTAACCTGGTGTTCATTGTCCTCTTCACTGGAGAATGTGTACTGAAGATGATCTCCCTCCGCCATTACTACTTCACCATAGGATGGAACATTTTTGATTTTGTGGTGGTCATTCTCTCCATTGTGGGTAAGAAGGAGTTGGTTTCATCTTATTTTAGCCTTTCATAAAAATGAAAGGCTTAATTATCGAGTGTAGAGTGACTGACAATAGATGATGATAAGAATTCATCTTTAATTCATATTTAGCCTTGAACACTACAAGGTGTCCTCTGAGAAGACTTGAGAGTTTTATATTCTCCTCATATCTAAAATATATTTTTCCTAGAAAAAAACAAGGTATTTACATAATGTATTAGTGCTTTTTTGTTCATTTTAAAGGTTTTACATGCATTTTATTTCCATTTTTAAAAGATTAAGGGTTTAGTCAAACACATATTTACAAAATTCAGTTTTGTCCATTTAAACATATATTTTTCTTGTCATCCTGGGTTTAACTGTCTACCTCACAGAGTTCTCTGCTTCTGGGAAATATTTTCCCTTAGAAATTCTGTCAAAAGGGTCTGGCCTTGACAACTGTTCACAAAGTATTCAGTTCAGTTCATTGAAACTCACAGATATGCATCCCCAAGTCAACAACCTACTATCCCTAACTGGGGTTTCAGTTGATAACAATATCTAGAATGGGTGTTTTTTTCTAGGGCAGTTTTATAGAAATGTTCCTCCCAGTAGATTCATTTCCCAGGTTCCAAGTCACTTGCAGAGATTCCCAGAGGTAATGCTGCTTAAACCTGCTAGTGATGATACTAAGTATAATTTCATAGGGCCTGACAAAACCTACTGAAACTGGCCTTTCAGTAATTATTTTATGTGATTAAAGCCAGTTCAAACCTTATGGAGTTAACATTATAAATGACAGCACTATAGGAAGAACATCAAATTAGGCTGCCTATAACTTATCTGAAAGTTCAGGGAATTTCAGTCATCACATACCATTTGTTTTTTCTATGTGTACCTGAACCCTGTACATGATATGGATAATGCTATCCATAAGCCAAAGAATTAGACTTTGTTAAAATAAGTTTTGCTATCTCTTGATATTATCAGGAAGAGAAAAAGATCTCAAACAGAAAAAAGATCAACAGATTTTTTGAAAAGCCCAGAAAATAAGATACAGACCTTTTTTTAATCATTTGAAGTTTTAGTAAGAAAAAAATTAGCTATGATGTTAAAAATTGATTCTTTATAATTAGTAACTCCCTAGTGTTGTCCAAATTTGAAAACTGGCCTGTTAACCAAACAATTAGAACACACTGCAGACTTTATTTTTTTTAATTACAAGCACTTAAATATCTTTCTTGTTCTGAAGTACTGTGAACAACCAGTCAATTTAATGTATGAGCTTCAACAAATTAAGTCAAACCTTTTTCCTAAAGTTTAGTGCTTTAAGGTTTTGTGACTATAAAAATTCATCATGTGGGACTCTCTACTTGTGGTCATCCTGAGGACCACAAGTATTTTCTTCTCTTTTCCCTATGTATGCACTTCTAGGTATAGGAGTTTTAAAAGTTTCTTGACAATTAAAAATAATTTATATGTGAAAGCTTCTATCCAACTTGGGACTTTATCAACAATTACTAAAACATATCCAAAAGCCTATCATTAAAACATATCTAAAGCCTTTTAGAAAAATTTTTTTCAAAACTTATTTCTAAAACATCTGTGTGGATAGGCATCTGTGAATATTCATATGTACATGAAAGAAATCCAGTAGTTCCCTAGTACCTTCAGGGTAGAATTTTAAAATATGTAATTTAAGAGTACTTAACCTTTTCCATTGTTTTTCACTGGCACAACAGCAGAAAATTTAAGGATATTAATACAACTATAGCTATCTCAGGAAGTTTTAGGCATATTCCTTTAACCAAAGAAACATGTGGGAGCCAATCATATATATCCTAGTTATCAAGTGGAAACACTCTAATGTTGTTACCTTCACCAAAGTAAACTTCACTACCACATTAAAGAACAAAATAAAACTTTTCTATCTTTATCACATCACATCTTTATCCTATCCCCCTTTGAGGATGTGTGTGTGTGTGTGTGTGTGGAGAGAGAGAAAGAGAGAGAGAGAAAAAGAAAGAGAGAGAGATGTATATAATCCTATCCCTCTTTGAGGGTATATATTATCTTCATATCATCCAAAAAGATGTGATACTATGCAATCTTAGACACAAATAACTATTAAATATTGAGCAAATCTAAGAATGGATTTTCCCTAGTCACGCAGATGAGGAAGTTAAGACAAGAAATGAGCACAAAGATAAAATGGTAAAATCAAAACAACAGGATCTTTTGTACTTGTACCCTATTATAGCAGTTCAGAGACGCTTACTGATTATAATGAAAAGATCCATTATAAAACATTTGTAGTTCTCTTGCCATTGCCAGAGAAAGTTGTTAAAAAAAACGAGGAAGGATAATATTGCAAAAAAAAAAAATCAGGACTATTTCCTTAGGCTTAAGGATAGCCACAGACTAACCTATCATCAGTCTATACAAGGAGAAAAAAAAATCCCAAAACTGTTTGATTTCAAGTAAAAGACATAGATACCTTTGGAACAGCCAATTATTCAACATAGTTCCACATTTTCAATAAGGTATCCCAGTCAGGCTCAGAATTAACCAGATGGGAAACATTCGTGTTCAGAAGGAAACAGCATGGTGGGGGAAACTGAGTCAATAGGCTCCTACCATTACCCATGTAAAGCCATCTCCTTGACCTTCCCAGTCATTAGCATTCACCAACAGCACTCTCCAGAAAAAACTTTTCTGAGCCTTTCCCTTGAATGGTGGAGTACTGGCATAGCAAAAATAGTTATACCTAAATTTAAAATTTAGAGCAAACCAAATTACAGTTTCATCCCACATAGCAAGTTCTACTACATACAGTTTTTTTTTTATCAAGCAATAATAGTTGGATAAAAATTAATACACTAGAGTGTTAGGGTGAATGTCTCACGGTCTCATGAGAGCTCTGTTGAGGGAACTTTCCCATGGGAGTTCTAGCTTCTATCAGTAGAAGCTGAGGGTCACAACATAGTTGCGTGGCAAAAATAAGGAAGTCTCCCAGGACCTCTCCTTTGCTGACATGCAGCTCCCACAGTTGTTTTGGCTCTCCTCTCAATGGGAGATGAGTCCTGACACGAGCTCCAGCAGACCTGATGATTGGCTATCACAGGGGGATCACGCTTTGAACATGCATCACTAGGGCCATAAAAGACAGCTAACTGCACTCAATAAACGGAGCTTCTGCCACCTTGCTGTCTCCCGCCTCATCCATGCATCTCTGGGTTACAGAGCATTGAACTGGTCTCATGCTCATCACTGCAGTGGCCACGTCACTAGAGGGCAGCTAGGTGGTGCAGTGGATAGAGCACTGGCCCTGGATTCAGGAGGACCTGAGTTCAAATCCTACCTCAGGCATGTAACACTAGCTGTGTGACCCTGGGCAAGTCACTTAACCCCATTTCCTAACCAAAAAATAATAATAATAATAATAATAATAATATACTAAAAACATTCATAGAAAATACTTGTTGGGTGCATACAAGGTCTTTCAAAAAGCACTCATTCCTCATTTTACTTTTCTAGTTTAAATATATCCTGACATAAAAATCAATTAAGAAGAAATTTTAAAATGTTCCCATTTTGGAGATTTATACATAAAGTGAATACATAATTATTCACTAATAACCCAGAACAAAATACTGGTCACTGTTAGCTTGGAAGTACCAAGGTATTCAGGTAAAACTAAGTTGGCTCAAAGTTGTGATTTTAATACATACTATTCTAGATGTAATTCCACAATTTTCAGGGTCAGTGACCAGACAATTTATCACATAATAAATAAATTATTCTCTACTTTATGATATGTGGGTTGGGAGAAGAGCTTAATATTTCCATAAGATAATGATTCAAGTCACTTATAGTCTCAGCCCTTATTTCCATACCTTTTACACAGAGCTGATAAGAAAAATTTAGTGGGTTTAGCAAAGACATCTCACAGACAATGGGATTTCCAAGTATACCAGAAGATTCCCATCAAAATAGTATAGATCCTCTTTAACTAGAAGGGCACTCAGCCATCCAGATTAAAAAAAAATCAACAGTTCTTCCCAAGTAAATAAACCAGAGCAGTCCCCTTTATACATTCAGGACTATCTTTAACTATTACAGTATAATCACAGCATTCAGATTAAATAAATTATCTAGAATAAACTATTATACTCTAGGTATCATTATCTCAAATTAATAATATTTCTTATATAATGGTTTCCCAAAATTGCAATGGAAGAAATTAAGCATAGTAACACAATACCAGAAATTTAAAACAGACCTACAACAAACTTATTGCCAAGAAAATGACATTAATTATAGCTGAACACGTTTCTGAATTATCTGAAAAAAAATTCATTGGTCTATCAAGTTAGGCATTCTATACCAGGTATTCAGAAATCAATATACAATAATTATAGTTGTACTTATGGTTACAAAAGTGGCTCTTATTCTTGTAGTCTATAAACATTTTACCTTAATGCCAAATTTCAAATGTATTTTCCATCGAGATCTATTTTACTGTAGAGGATCAAATCTCACAGTCCTTCTAAGAGGAAAAAAAAAAAAACACCTCTCACTTTAAATGAGATTGCATTACAATATTGTTTCTAGGGTCCCTTGCTGGAAACTAGCACGAGATACAGACAGACAGGTAAACCTCAGTTATTCACCCAAGAGTTTGACACACCCCATCAATAGATGATGGATGTGTGTGTATCAGTTTCAGAGATGATATGCCTGTATTTCCTCTGGAGCTGTGTGAGCTAGAGAGAACAATAGCTTCTTATAAAGCAAACATTCACTTAGAGTCAGACGCTGAGTTGGAGAAGACAGATATTAAACCAAAAGAAGTGCTTAAATTGTTATAAAGGAAAGAATGTGTCTTAGCCTAGCTCCTTATTCTAGATCAAAGGAAAAAGAGTCTTCTTTATCAAACAGTATTTGTCAAGAGTCTACAATATGCTTTATCAGATAAGACAAAGAGAACAGGATGACTTTCCTGGAACTATTTTAAGTCTTTCTATTGGTCCTTCAAAGAAAAGAATATAGAAGGTTATACTGAAATAATTCCATGCTGCAAATTCATTTTGAAATTTTTCACTTGCAAAATGTTATGATTGAACAGAATTCTGTTAATTTTAAACTGTGCTATGATTCTAACCCATTTTCCTATATCAAGAAAAAATCTAAATAGCTAAAATGAAACTCAGAAATCATGAAAAGGCTCAAAATTAATCATAACCAGCGTGACTGCAAATAATGTTCACAAATGTATAGGCATAGAAATCTCCTGACTCCCCTCTGATCACAATGAGATTGAAAACTTCCTGAAACTTTCCCTTTCTGCCTCTGGACTCTGATTAAAGTCCTATCAACTTCTTTAACATTCTACTAACCCTCACTACTTTCTCAATCCCTCAGTCTATATATTTCCCAATCATAGCTTAAACCTAGCCTAGTCTCCTTTCTGCCACTGAATCTCTCCTTTGAAAATTAGCACTATATCAATTCAACTGAAAGTTTCAACACTTTTCCTTGACTTAAATTGGAGCTCCTGTGACTTTGAAGACCTTAGAACATATTTCAAATATTCTTCCTTCTCTCTCAAGCCAAATCCTGACTTTTTTTGAGGCTCAGCCTATAAAGATGCTTATCTACTCTGAATTCCTAAAGAACTTGTTCATATAGTTCAACAGTTCTCAAATTATAGTCTCAGGACTCTCTGAAAATTATTTGGGACTTCCCAAAAAGCTTTTCTTTATGAGTGTTATATCTATATTTACCATATTAGAAATTAAAAGTTCTTAATCTTATTATGAAAATAGTTTTAACCTTACAGATCCCTTGAAAGAATCTTGGGGGCTCCTTGTGGTCCCAGACCACATTTTGAGAACCAGTAATAGTCTATAGTACTATAGTATATTTCATGTAGAGCCTTCACATAAAATCATTGTGTATTTTTAAACATACTTTAAATGTTTAGGCTTTCATTAACTAAGGCAGTAGGGATGATGGAAACAACCTAAAAATTACAATTAAAGACAAATTGAACTTTTTTCTTACAACTGATGTAGCTTGTGATTCTGCTGGTCAGACAATACAGTCGACCTCTTCATCTGTAAAAATCATTTTTCCTTTGTCTAAGGATGAGACATAAGACAGAATCATAAGCACGTGTAGAGTATGTTTATCATAAAGTATAATAACCAACAAGTTGTTATTAAACTTTTGAAGTGCACAAGGAAATTCTGCTAATTGCATTAAATTGTTTTCTAGTTGTTTCACACACATACATCTTTTATCTATTATTGTATGGTAAGTTCCTTGAGAGTTGAGAACAGGACTACTACTTTTGTTGGCTCTTCCCTTGGCACATAGTAGGTGCTTAATAAATGCCTGTTTTCTTCCTTCCTATGGATTATGCCTACAATGGGCATATAATCAATAAAATGAGGGGATTGAACTTGGCAACTTCTAAAATTCCTCCTATCTCTGATTCAATTCAATTTAATAAATAAATATTTATGAATGCCTTCTATGTGCAAAGCACTGTTAAATGTTCTAAAATTCTGAGTCAGTCAAACTAATAAATGCTAAATAAATGAATGATTGTTAAAATGTATTCACTTATTAAAATTAAACTGAATTTGAAGTTGAATGAATTTTGGTAACCAGATCAATTGGTTAATAATTTTGTATCTTTCAAAGATAAAAAAAGAATTCTTATATTAATATTTTTCCTTCACTTTTAATTTTTTAACAGGGATGTTTCTAGCAGAGCTGATAGAAAAATATTTCGTGTCCCCTACCCTCTTCCGTGTAATCCGTCTTGCCAGGATTGGACGAATCCTTCGTCTTATCAAAGGAGCAAAGGGAATCCGAACACTCCTCTTTGCTTTAATGATGTCCCTCCCTGCTCTGTTTAACATCGGGCTCCTGCTCTTCCTGGTCATGTTTATCTATGCTATCTTTGGAATGTCCAACTTTGCCTATGTCAAGAGGGAAGTTGGAATCGATGACATGTTCAACTTTGAGACCTTTGGCAACAGCATGATCTGCCTCTTCCAAATTACCACATCTGCCGGTTGGGATGGTTTGCTTGCACCCATTCTTAACAGTGGACCACCAGACTGTGACCCTCAAAAAGTTCACCCTGGAAGCTCAGTCAAAGGAGATTGCGGCAACCCCTCAGTTGGGATTTTCTTTTTTGTCAGTTACATCATCATCTCATTCCTGGTGGTTGTAAACATGTACATCGCTGTTATCCTAGAAAATTTCAGTGTTGCTACTGAAGAAAGTGCTGAGCCACTAAGTGAGGATGACTTTGAGATGTTCTATGAGGTGTGGGAGAAGTTTGATCCTGACGCCACTCAATTCATGGAATTTGAAAAACTTTCTCAGTTTGCAGCTGCACTGGATCCACCTCTCAATTTGCCACAACCAAACAAAATTCAACTTATTGCCATGGATTTGCCCATGGTAAGCGGAGACCGAATTCACTGCCTTGACATCCTGTTTGCTTTTACAAAACGTGTTTTGGGAGAGAGTGGAGAGATGGATGCTCTCCGAATACAGATGGAAGAGAGGTTCATGGCATCTAATCCTTCCAAAGCTTCCTATGAGCCAATTACCACGACACTGAAAAGAAAACAAGAGGAAGTGTCTGCTGTTATCATTCAACGGGCTTACAGACGTCATCTTTTAAAGCGAACGGTAAAACAAGCCTCATTTACTTATAACAAAAATAAACTCAAAGGTGGGGCAAACCTTCTGGTGAAAGACGACATTCTTATTGAAAACTCTATCACAGAAAAAACAGATCTGACCATGTCCACGGCGGCTTGCCCACCTTCCTATGACCGAGTAACAAAGCCAATCCTGGAGAAACATGAGAGAGAAGACAAAGATGATAAGGCCAAGGGAAAGTAAACAAAATCAAATAAAAATGATTGTGTGACAAATTGTTTACAGTCTAGGAAGGTGATGTATTTTTGTCAACAGGACTCCATTCGGAGGTCGATGCCAAACTGACTGTTTTTACAAAAAATACACTCTAAGGTCAGTGCCTATAATAAGACAGTGACCCCTCTGTGACTGAATAAAGGGGAGACCACCTTGACAAGAGGTTACTGTTCTCACTACCAGCTGACACTGCTGAAGAGAAGAGACAAATGGCTACTCAGACTGTAGGGACCAGTTTAAAAAGGGGTGCAAACCTAAAATTTTGGGTGGGGGTAACATAAAATACTTTAGTATAGTAATTGTATCCACTGTTTGCATCTCAACTGCCACATTTGTCATATTTTTACAAAATCTGTTAGTGGATTCATCTTTTTTTTAATTCATATGTTGTTTATTATATGTGACTGTTATATGTGACTATTTTTGTAAATGGGATTTATGTTGGGAAAAGGGGTTAAGAACTACTTTTCAGGTATGACCTCTGAGGGTTCTACCCTATGGATCCTCCAATATACACAAAGAAATGGTTTGCATGAAGGCATGCTGCACTTAGAGATCTTGCATGAGAAAAAAGTTATAAGGAAATCAATGGATTTTTCAATTACTTCAGTGTTTCTGGGAGGGGAGTTGGGTAATAAATTGGAGGTGCTTATCTGATTGTGTTTGATCAAAGCCAGATAAGTCTTTTTATACCCAGAAAGCCTCCCCCATCCCCACCCAAGAACATAATAAGTGGATTGTTTTTAGGCAGGCCATTATATCTCAGTAGGTGCAAACTTCATACAAATGTCTGGAGTCACAAATGTTATGTTTTTCTTTATTGTGTAAAACAGAACACTGAATAACCTAATGAGGCTGCCCCTGGAAAATAGAATTGACCAAAAGAACCTTTATAAAGTTCTGCTTAATCCTGTACTTTGTTTAGCCATCTTCAGCTCTCAACAAGGTTGACATGTCCGTGTTAACAAAATGCCCTGTGTTATGTAAATAGACATTTTACTCTGTGGTGCATGTTTGAGCAAACAAATAATGACCAGAGCACAGTATTTATTGCATCAAATATGTACCACAAGAAGTGTAGAGTGCAAGCTTTCAACAGGTAATATAATGTATTCTGTACCATTAGGGATAGTTTGGATGCTATCAATGCATGTTTATATTGCCTATGCTGCTGTATCCAGCTTTTTCCACTGTTGAGAATCTCCTATATGAGAAACCATCTATCAGTGGTAAAGTCATGGAACTTGTCCAACAGAGCTCATTCCTTTAAATCATTAAGCAATAGTTTGCAGCACTTTAAGAGCTTTGGGGTTTGTATTTTTAAATTTTAAGTAAATAACTTACGGTGTATAGACAGACTGTACAGACATGAAACAAACTGCTTAACCTGTTAAAAATGTGTTTAGAATTTTATAATCAAATATAAATACTGTAAAAAACATTTTATTTTATTTTTCAGCATTATGTACATAAAACAAGAAATGAAAATTAACTTCAGGTTGATGTCATAGTCACTTTTCTTACTTTCTGTCCATAGCACTTTCTCATGGAAGAAATTTGCTAAGTGGGAAATGAAAAAACAAGGGTGGTTGTAGATTTCTGCTTTTTCAAATTATATTTGTCAATGTTAAATGATTTAAATTTAAAAAGAAAACAATGGGTTCACAAGTTGCTTCCACGTTATACTTTGAGATTAGAAAAAGGTGTGCATTTTTGTTGATAATTTCTGGAACTGCCTGCATCGACAATTTAAGGTGGTCATTCCCTTTGGTTCTAATCTTTAACCTTCCATTCTTTCTATTCCTTTGGAGTCATGCAGCACTAGAACTGTCTGAAACATAATATGGGTTCCACCATATTTTCTTTTTCACAAGAACCAAATAGTGAACTTGTATAATCAGTCACATCAGAACATTTTGTATTTCTTACACAAACTGTAGACTTCTTTTCCCCCCTTAAAACTACTTAAGTAAACTGTATTCGTGAACTGCATGCAGGAAAATGCTACTATTACCCTAAATGATGCTAAGCAACATTACAAATGCACCAAAATAATAAAGATTACTTTTTTATTGTATGTTTAGCTAACCTCTTTTTATCACTTTAAGGAATGTCACTTTATAATTACTGTAGGCATTTTATAATTATTAGTAAAGCAGAGAAGCTACCACCTCAGAGGAAGAAAAAAGGCAGAACAAGTTTTTAAAGCAAGAACTGGACTTGACTGGACACACACACATATACATACACACATTCAATATGCTGTAGCACTATATCATCAGAATCTAGACAGGCAATGAAGCATCGCAATGGATATGAACAGAGTGCTGGATTTGGAGTCAGGAAAATAAGTTTGAATTCTGCGTCATTTATTACCTATGTGACCCTTAACAAGTCACTTAAATTCTCTCGGACTCAGTTTCCTTATCTTTAAAATGTAGATAATGATAATAGTACCTACCTCACAGGGTTGTTGTGAGGATTAAATGAGATAACACATGTAAAGTGCTTTGCAAACTTTGAAGTGCTCTCTGACTGGTAGTTAATATGATTAGTATCTATTAGCCTCAGCTGGGTGAGAGAAATGAGAAGCATGACCTGAGCATATCAGAAGAAAGGTTTAGGAGCATTCAGCATCTTCCCACTGCTCTGGTCACTGCCTTTCTCTACAACACAGAACAACCAATTCTTTTGCTAGTAGAGAGATTCACTGATTTAACCAAGCTAAGCCAAAAATATGGGAGTGTCTCCAGTGGTTTTCGTAATCCACACAAATATTGCTGTTTGCTGGTTTCTTTCCAGAAACAAAGGGGTGGATTAAGCAGATTGTGAACATGTCATTCCAATAAGAGTTTTAAGTAAAATGATTCAGAAAGCTACTTATTCATTATAGCTAATGGTACTGTTTAGCATAATCATATTTAGGTCTCACTGAGATTTGAATTCTAAGAATTACAAAATTTTAGCCCTGAGAGGGACTGAGACAATGTAGCGCTATGGGAAGAATGCCAGATTTGGAGTCAGACATCTCTTTCCCTACCTGTGGAGCCATGGGTGAATCACTAAATCCTGCTTGGCCTCACTTTCTTCTTCTATACAACTGGGGAAAGGGGTGGTGGACTGAATAATTTTGAAAGTACCTTCCCATTCTAAATCCGTGGTCTTGGGAACTATCAAGTCCAGTTCCCTCATTTTACAAATGAAGAAGCTGAGGTTCATTTGAATTGTTGTCCTTAATTGTTACTTAACATGACCATTTGATTATAAGCCCTAAAATTTCCATTTCATACATTTTCTACTTCCCATTTTATATATTTTCTGCTACAATGATGATATATGTCCAGATATAAAACAAAACAGCAATAAAAAGGGGTCTTTTCCCCCATTCAACTGGTTCCTAATCTTATATTCCAACACAACTGAGATTTGGTAGAGATCCCAAGTTATGCCCATTCAAGGCACAAGGGACCAGATAAAGCATCTAGTCACTTACTTTATAGATGAGATCACTGAGGTCCTGAGAATTTAAGTAATGTTTTCCTTAACCAGAATGAGAAGTCAGGTTCCTTGATTCATAGTCCAGTGCTCACTTCACTTTAGTACACTGACGTCTGGGTTTGTGTCACCATAAAAAGGCATTACGTTATATATTATAACATTGGGTTTCATTTTTAAAATCATAAATGTAAGGGGACACTTTCCATTTTAAATTATACAGTCACCTATTTGTTAACATAAGTATATAAAAGCCATTCTCTAAAAGTGATTTTCCTGCTATTAGAAATTAGAGAAGAGCTACAAGTTGGACTATCTCTGTTGCAAAGTAGGTATTTGATAAATGTTATTGCTTGGTTGATTTGCCTCTAGCAGTAGAGATGCCTGTAGTTTTCTTGAGTCAGTTCTCTGTACTCAAGCAAACTGCTATCTAAATTAATAGGGCACTTTATTGTCTTTAACTCCACATCAATGATTTAGTCCAGGGGTGGGGAACCTGCGGCCTCAAGGCCACATTTGGCCCTCTAGGTCCTCGGGGCAGCCCTTTGACTAAGTCCAACTTTTACAGAACAAATCCCCTGCAAAAGTTGGACTTGGTTAAAACAAATCCCCTTAATAAAAGGATTTGTTCTGTAAAAGTTGGACTTAGTCAAAAGGCTGTCCCTGAGGACCTAGAGGGCCATATGTGGCCTCTAGGCTGCAGGTTCCCCACCCCTGGTTTAGTCTTTATATAATTCAATGGAGCCATGATCTCATGGATGTGAGTCCTCCATACAATAAGAGAATGGCAATCCACTCATTCCTTCTAACCCCATGTAATTCTTGTCCATGTCCTGCCCTATGGGAGGTATGGGTGGACTAAGGGCTTCTCTCTAGGTCTTTAAATATTCTGTAGTCACCTGTTTTGTAGACTACACTATTCATCTGTCATCTCTTGCTTTTACCACATGACCAATACTCACTACTTGTCTTTCTAATAGCACAATTTCTTGATATAGTTATGCCACTTATGTCCAAAACATTATTAGTTCTATGCTACCATTTCTTAAGCCCACCATAAAGCTCTCTATTGCTTTTTGGACACCTCAAACTTTGATTCTTCAGGATCACTTTGTAGTTTTGGAAGGATCTGTTGGCAAACGGCAATTTTCAGACAACCCCCAAATGATTTTATAATCCTCTCCCATTCTCTGTGATTCCTCAAGGATGATTAATCACACACAAAATTTTAGCAATCCCATATGCCAATTTTTTCATTCCCTTGGGAAATACTATAGTGGATGTGGTTTGACACAGTGGAGAGCTTAATTTTGAGTCAAAGGGCTTAGGTCCATTTTTGTATTCTGCCATTTCCTAGATGTATAAATTTGAACAAGTTGTTTAGTGACTCTGAGCCAGTTCTTTCATCTGTAAAATAAAGTTGTGGGGATAAGATTAAATCATGTAAACCACTTTCTGAATCTTGCAAGCACTATTTGAATGTAAGTTATTATGAATATTTTCAGGTCAAGTGACCAGGATTCAATCCTATCCATCTCCTGCTTTCAGATATGGGGATGGGGAGGTGGGGAGAAAGGAATTCACTTTCTAAGAAAGGCTAATCTGTGAAACTATTAATTCACTGACAAAGCTAGCAGACCCCTGGACTAACTCTCAACAATGATGTCTGCAGGTAGCCAGGTGAAAAAAAAACAACAACAAATAATTTAGAAGCTACACACCTATATGCATAATTTAATCAATTAAAGGGCAACTTTTAAGCAGTTGCTATTAAGGTGTTGTGGTAGGCTGAAAACCGCTCAAATAGATGATTTTTCTTGAGAGAACATGAAAGTAATACGCAATAATCTGCAAATCCATGGACTTTGGGGAAACTTTCTGACAGTATAAAATGTGTCTATCAAAATTATTCATAAACTGAGAATTAATTCTTAACAATAATTTTTAAAATATACATATGCAAGTATGTCTCTAAAAGAGATGGAATTAGAATACAACCCTACACTTGTCCTAGGCCTGTTAAGCATATTTTGTCATTAGGCACTCTCCACATCCAAGAAGACAGAGGAAGAGCTGTGGCTTGCCATCTTTCTGCCTCAAATGGCAAAACTATGATGCTTTATCTAATGAAGCTACCAGAAAAGAAAAACATGAAGAATAGAGGACCTATATTCTATGGCTTTTTCTCTTATCTTTTCCACCATTTCCAGTGTCTTACCACACCCTCTCTACCCTAGAACTTCCCTTGAGGACTATGTAAAAATCACACCTTTTTCTCAACTGTTTGCCAAATGTAAAGATCACCAGGATGCTGCCTCTTTTAAAAAGGGAAGATTTCTTTCAAACCAAAGAATTCTAGTTCTGTTAAGAAAATAAAGCCATTCATATGATTCTACTGCTGGCTCTTTTATAAGGCCTGTTGTCCTAGAAGGAGCCAAGTAGGAGAGGAGCTCCAAATAGCTAGAAGAAAATAGGTTGTCACTAGAGAGTTAGAATATTTCCAAGGAAGAAATATCAACAATATCAGAAATGCAAACAATACTACACTGATGGCAGAAGGAGAAGAAGAATTAAGAAGCTCTTGATGAGGGTGAAAAAGAAGAGTAAAAGCTGGCTTGAAGCTTAACATAAAAAAGCTAAGATCTTGGCAACTGATCCCATTGCTTTTTGGAAAACGGGGAGAAGAAATGGAAGCAGTGTCAGATTTCATATTCTCGAGCTCAAAGATCACTGCAGACAGCAACTGCAGCTATGAAATTAAAAGATGCTCCTTGAAATAAAAGCTATGGCAAATTTGGACAGCATACTAAAAAGAAGAGACATTACCTTGTCGGCAAAGGTCCACATAGTCAAAGGAATGGTTTTTCCAGTAGCAATGTTTGGCTGTGAGAGTTGGACTATAAGGAAAGCTGTATGCTTCAGAATTGACACTTTTGAAATATGGTACTAGAGAAGACTTTTTAGAGTCCCTTAGACAGCAAGGAGATCAAATCAGTAATTCAGACTATTCACTGGAAGGTCAAATACTGAAGCTGAAACTTAAATACTTTGGCCAGAAAATGAGAAAACAGTACTCATTGGAAAAGATCCTGATATTGGGAAAGATTGAAGGCAAAAGGAAAAGAGGACAACAGAGGATGAGATGGATAGATAGTATCATGGAAATAATGAATATAACCTTGGATAGACTTCAAGAAATAGTGGGGGATAGAAGGACCTAGCACACTATGGTCCATGGGGTCACAAAGGTTGGATACAACTCAACAACAACTACGACAAGGAATCCTGCTTTGAATACTTAATTAGCTGTTTGACCCTAAGTAAGTCTCTTAGCCACTATCTGCCTAGATTTCCTCATCTGTAAAATGAGGATACTATCAGCACCTGCCTCCTAGGGTTGTGGTAAGGATAAAATGAAAGAACATTTGTAAAGTAATATGTAAACCTTAAAATGACGTAAAATGTTAACTATTATCATCATTATCATCAATCATCATTATTAAATCAGGCCTGAAGCTTCAAGATTCTCTGAGTTGGAACACAGTAGGATACATGAAGCCAGCATGACCTCCCATAAATAAGACCTGAAGCCATCAGAATCTTAGCCCTGGACTGTCAAAAAAAGTAATGGGTCAGAGTCAGCTCCTGATAAGTCATTGTGCAGAAAAACAAGGCCAGGTAGTGTGTCCTTTGGAGCATTCAGAAAGAGACAAGGCCAGCTTAACAATCTGGCATGCATCCCAGAGGATTTTGCAGTAAGTCTGAGACTAGTGTGATCTCTGATATCCTGTTAAGGGCTGTCAGAAACCGAGATCCTATTAGAGACTGACTATAAGAGAGATAGAGATAATTCTTGATTGGACGTGCAAGGCAAAAGTGACAAAGATGGGGGAAAAAAAGAATGTGTGGAGCCACCAAGAGACAGAGACAGTATCCAAGGATTATAGTGAAGGGTAGGAATCTAGTGTCACACACCCAGAAATGCAACAGTAAGAAACAAACTAGAAAAGAGACACGGCATTCCATCCCCGAAAGGGGGAAAGGACAAAGCTTGGCCTTGTTATCAAGTCCAAATCTAGGAACTGAGGCTGGAGATGAAGGGAGAAATGAAAAACTCAAAATAGAAGAAATAATATTTAAAGAGATGTTCCCAGAAGAGAGCAGCTCCATAGTAAGTACATGACTTGGCCACAAATACTCCAGAGTGACTGGAAGAAATGAAATGAGATATTTTTAAATGAAAATAGAGCTCTTCAGGAAAAAAAAAGAAAGGCAAATAAACAGATCCAACTAGACTCCTTGAAAAATAAAATGGAATAAACAAAACTCAATGATTCCATGAGACAAGATATATTAAAAAAAATTTTTAAAGCCAAAAACTTTAGAACATGTAGCACAACTACTCCCACTGGGGAAAAAAAAAGTTTTTAAATAAATATCCTGACCTGGAAACCTAGTTGAGAAGAGATAATTTATCAGTCATTAGACTCCTTGAAAACCATGACCAAACAAAAAACTTGGATATCAGATTTTAAGAAATCTCAATAGAACAGAGCTATTAAAAGCAAAGAAAAAAGTAGTTTTAAAAAGAATTCACCAGTCACCTCCTGAAAAAAAATCTCAAGTTAAAAACACTTAGGAATATGATAACCATAATCAGAACTTCCAGGTCAAAGAAAAAAAATTCTAAGAAGCCAGGAAAAAGTGTTCAAGTACCAAGGAACTACAGTCAGGAGACTGTAAAAAGAGAGGAAGTCTTGTAATACCTTATTCTAAAAGTCAAAAGAAAAGCAGAACATCCCCTGAAAAACACTGTTTTCCCCTAGAGGAAAATATAATCTTTTAATTGTATAAAAACTTTCAAGTTTTTCTGATGAAAAGATCAGAACTAGGTAGAATCCTCAAAATATAAACACAGAAGACAAGAAAAACTTAAATGTATGGTAAATACCTAGACAAATTGGAAAGGACTTACTAATGATGAGAGGCTTATGTTCAAATAGGACAGAATAGATAAATGTCCATTTTAGAATTCAGCTATTTGGGATATAAGGCAAATAAGAAAGACAGAGAGCCTGGAAATGATTTTATTTTATCTTGTTGGCTAAAAAGGATGAGGGGAGTGGTGGAAAAAATATACTAAAAAAGATATGAAGAAGAAAGAGGGAGAATTTCTTATTTCTTAGAAGTGTGGTAGGCCAGAAGAAGAGATATAAACATGAAGGAGAAAGTGAGGGGATCAAGTATTTCATTAACTTCACTGAAGTAGGCAAAGAATTGCTGAACACACATATGCAAAGAATTTGTGTAGAAATATATTATATTTTATAGAAAAAGAGAGAATGGACAAGAAAAGGGAAAAGAGAGGTTTAAGAGAGAAGGTAGAATCAGGAAGGGAACAGTAACAAGAGAAAAATCCTTCAACTTTAGGGAGTTGGCCATAAAGAAGGATTAAAAAAAGAAAAAGAAAATGTAAGACCCAATTGTTGAAATCTAGGCCGGCTGAAGGGAGGAGTGGTAAGGAATAGAAGCAAGCAGACTACTTCAATTATAGATTACTAGCATTGATCACATTCCTTTTTTCACCACTTTTTTCTTCTTCAAAAAGTGGGGGATGGATAAAGCAAATAGAATTTTTAAAAGTATAAGAACACATGATGAAGGAAAAATGCAAGTAATTGTGAATGTGAATGAGATGAATTCATTGATTAAATGGGGAAGGGTGGTAGTATGGATTAGAAAAGAGTAGCTAACAACATGTTGTTCATGAGAAACACTTGAAATGAAAAGATTCTTAGAATTAAAATGGGGAATGGGAGTAGAATTTATTAGGCCTCAGATGAATTCAAAAAAGCAGGTATGGCAATCATGATTTCAGACATAGATACAATAAAATATAGGCTTGGTTAAAAGAAATAAACAGGAAAGTACATAATAGATAATGAAATAAAATAAATATTTAATAAATAGGAACTAAGTTGTAAAGCATCTAAGTCTTTAAAGGGGAAGCTAATCCAATTGTAGTCAGAAACTTAAATAGTTGAGGACCTCAACATGTCTTTTTTTCACACCTTAGCACAGTAGACAAATCCAACAAAAAGATAAGAATGAAAAACTTAAGGACCTAAACGGAATTTTATAAAGTTAGACATGATAAGTCTCTGGTGAATACTAGATGGAAATTGAAAGAAGTATAAATATTTTGGAATGTACATAGCACCTTTATAAAAACTGATCATATTTAAAGTTATAAAAACTTCATAAGCAAATGAAGAAAAGCAGAAATATAAAGCACATTCTTTAATGACTACAACACAGTAAGAATTATAATAAGTAAATATGTGGGTTAAAGAATAAATCATAAAAATAATAGATAATTTCATTGCAGAAAATGAAAAAAAATGAGAGAATACACTAAAACTTTTATACATAGCTAAAGCAGTCATTGGGAGAAATAATATCTCTAAACATCATCATCAAGAAAAGAGGAAAAAATAGATCAATGAATTAGACATATAAATAAAAAAACTTACAATATGTCAACTTTAAAAAACTAAACATAAAGAAATTTTGAAAATCAAAGAGATAAAATTAAAAACAAAATCTTATTGAATAAGCTTTTTTGAGTATCAGGAGGTTTGGAATTTTTTTTTTAAGCAAGGCAATCAGGGTTAAGTGACTTTCCCAGGGTCACACAGCTAGTATCATATGTCTCAGGCCAGATTTGAACTCAGGTCCTCCCAACTCCAGGGTCAGTGCTCTATCCACTGCACCACCAATAGAAATAGAAATAGAAAAACTGTCATCTAATTTTATTTTTAATAAGAGAGGAAAAAACTACTTGTCAAAATCAAAAATGAAAAAAAGAATTACTACAAATAAAGAGGAAATAAAGGAGCTTATCAGAAAATATATAATATAATTTTAATAAGATATACCACATTATTTTGCCCATTTATGTGGTAACAAAACTGACAAATACATAGACACATATTTACAAACATATAAAATAACCAGATTAACATGATGAAGAATGGAAGAGCTATACAGATATGATAGTTAATAAAACTTTATTGCTACTCACTAAGGGAAGAGAACAGATGCCAACAAAGAGCAGTCTCAGTGTGTGCCTCCCCCCCCCACATTGTCCTTGGCCAAGGGTAATATAAAGTGGTATGGTTTACAGATGTGGAACTATGCAATGGCATTCATACTCTGGTCAAAGGCCAAGAGCCCCTCAGGAAAAAAAAGGATTACTTCTATAGAGTTTTAGACAAAATGCTATCATGTTATAATAGAAGACTGTCCTGTTATCCACAGGAATATAGCCAGGACCAGTGCAGTGAAGGTATTTGCTAAATTGAATAAGGAGAAAGGAACAAGAGGCAGAGACATGGGGAGCTTAACTCTAACTGTGCCATCTGGTCAGAGAATGGGGATAACAGGTAATGCCTAGGCTCTGGGTTTATTAGCTTTTAATATACACAATCCTTTGGGGCTGGGACCATACCAGCAAAACTAGTTTTCACTGTTTCATAAAGCCATAAAGAAATTCACAAGTGTGTGTGGGTGTGGGGGAGACTGGTGGGTGAGAACCAGGACCAGATGGGAGTACAAATGAATCCTATCAAATATTCAAAGAACAATCAAGTGAAATGTTACATAAATTGTGGGAAAGTAAGCATCCTACCAAACTTTTTTTTCTACCAAACTACTTCTATGAGACAAATATGATTCTGATACCCAAACACTAACTGAGAAAGTAGAGAGGGAAAACTATAGACTAACATATTTAATGAATAGCTATGAAAAAATATTAAACAAAATATTAGCGAAATAGTAAGATGATTATATATCATGACTAGACTGGATTCATGCCAAGAATTCAGAGTTGATATAGTATTGGGGGGGATGAACATAATAGGTTACATTAAAAAGAAAAAAAATGCATGATTACACTAATAGATGCAGAAAAGATTTTTTAATCCAATGCTGATTTATGTTTTAAAAAAAATTAAAAGGATCAGTGGAGCTTTCTTTAATGTGGTAGAGATATTTATCTAAAAACAACAGCATTATTTATAAAAGTGAAATGCTAGAGGCTTTTCCAATAAGATCAGGGGGAAAGTAAAGATGTTAATTTACAAATTGAATGGCATGCCAATTCAACAATCAAAAGATTCATTTATAGAACTGGATAAAATAATAATAAAATTCATACGGATGTCGAGAAACTCTAGGGAAATAATGAGAGCAAAAAAAGGAGGGAAGGAAACCTAGCAGTACTAAATCTCAACCAGACTACAAGGAAATAATGATCAAACAATTTGGTACTGTTTAAAAAAAAATAGAAAAAATTATCAATGAGATGGATTAGATGCACAATGCCCAGAAGCATTTGAACATAGTAACATAGTGTTCAGTTAATACAAGGACACCAACCACATGGGTAAGAACTCATTATTCTACAAAGACTGTTGGAGAAATTGGAAAGCAATCTAGGGAAAATTAGGCTAAAAACAGCACCTTATATGATACTAAAATAATTTCCACAAGAATATACCACATATGTGTATACATATATATATACATGCACAAGCATACACACATTATATATATATAAATTATATTAAACAACTTATAGAAGGAAAAGAAATACTTATCACAACTATGGAAAATAAGAGAATTCTTGATTAACCAAGTTTTGATTACAAAAAAATTAAAAGTATTTGCATAAACAATATCAATGAAGTAAGAATTTAAAAGTTAGCAGCTAACTAGTAAAAAAAAAAACCTTTGTAGCAAATTTTTCTGATAAAAATCTGATAGCCAATGACTTCAGAAAAACCTGGAAAGACGTGTATGGTTTGATGCTGAGTGAAGTGAGCAGAATCAAGAGAATGTTGTACACAACAATAGCCATGTTGTGTGATGACTAATATTGATAAACTTAACCCTTCCCAGCAATACAAGGATCTAAGACATCTCCAGAGGCCTTGTGATGGAAAATGCTATCCACACCCAAAGAAAGAACTATGGAAGCCAAATTGTTTTTTTTTCTCTTCTGTTGAGTTTTGTTTCCTCTTTCTGATGGTTCCTCCTATTGGTTTTAATTTCTATTTACAACATCACTAATGTGAAAATATGTTTAATATGAATGTAAATGTATAGCCTATATCAGATTGTGTGCTGTCTTGGGAAGGGTGGTGGGGAGGAAGGGGGAGAAAAATTTTAAACACAAAAGCATATGGAAGTGATTATTGATAAATTTAAAAAAATAACAAAAAAATAAAAAAATCTGATAGCCAAGATATACATGGAATTATTAGAAGTACAAAAGAACAAGGGGAAAGAAAAGAGGAAGGGAATGATCATTTGCATAGATCTTACTATATGCCAGGCACTGTGTTAAGCACTTCATAAATGTTATCTCATTTGATATTCACAACAGTTCTATGAGGTAAGTGTTATTATTATCCCCATTTTACAATTGTAGAAACTGAGGCAGACAGCAGCTAATTGATTTCCCAGGGTCACATAGGTGGTGAGAGTCTACGGCTGACTTTGAACTCAGGTGTTCCTAACGCCATGCCCACCACTCTATCCACTGCATCACCTAACTGCCTCAAGCTATTCCCCAATGCATATATGATAAAAGGATATGAACAATTCTCAAAAGAGGAGTTGCCAATTACCAACAATCATATTTTAAAAAAACTTTCCAGATAACAAATAATAAAAGAAATAAAAATTAAAGACAACTTTGAAGTTCCACTTCATCATCATCAGATTGGTAAAGATAATTAAAAAAAAAAAGGAAAATGACAATTGTTGAGAGGAGTATGACAAGATAGGCACATCAATGCATGTCTGGGGGAGATGTGAATTGGTCCAGTCATTCTGGAAATCAGTTTGAACTATGTCCTCCAAATCACTAGATTATGCATACCCTTTGACAGTGAAACCTACACTTAGACACCAAAGAGATTTTTTTAAGTGTCCTTCTCCTCTGCTCCTAACCTGTGATGGTTCAATTTGCAACAAGGACCCCACTCAGTCCTAGTTCTTGGCAGGACAGGGGAAATAGCACATTGATGTTAATCCCTAGCAAAACTATAATATGGATTATTAAACAAATCGTTTGTGAGCACTTAAGAAAGTAGTGGTTTGTAAGGAGTCAGAATGGTCTCACAGAGAACATGTTCACAACAACCTTACTTCCTTTCTTTTTCTTATTTCCTCTTTAAATATGATTATTTAACTAATAGACAAAAGGTATATAATAAATATGACATCTCAATTTCAAAAATTTATTTTGTTCAGTCTCTTTGTGGATTAGATGGAAAAGTATTAACTATTTTGATAATATATATCAAAGCTTCTCAGGTCTATGTCAACATGGAAGGAAAACTCATCATTATGGCACAGGGCTTTGTACTTAGTCCTGTCCAGTTTAATATTTTATCAATGTCTTGGATGAAATTTAAAATGATATGCTTATAATATGTAATGGATGACATCAACTTGGAGGGAACAATTAGTTGAGATTAAAAAAGATCTCAACAGGTTAGAATGATGGGCCAAAGTTGATGAAATCATTTTAATGAAGAGAAATGTGAAATCCTATTCCACAAGGACCAAATCTCCCTCTTCTCACACCTTCCTCCATCCCCATCCCCCTCCCCCAGGTTCAGGAGGTCAGGGTGACAAAACAAGCATCCTGAACTGATCATGGGCAAGCTGAGGTCAGGTTTAGAGAATCATTGCAAGTTCAAGGTAAGCAGATAGCAGCTAACAGCAAGGAGAGAAGAAGGGGCCAAAACGTTACGTAAGGTGAGCCAGCAAAAGGAGTCAAACTAGAACTGTATCAGAAATTGGGGCCAATTCATAGGCCCATTAAGCAGGCCAGTGGGTCATAGATATCAGGGAAACTAGCCAGACACAAGGAGCTAAGGCTGGCAGGTAATTGACAGTTCGGATTACTTTCCTCATTCCTGTCATCACTGCATTTTAAGTGAATTATTAGCTACCGCCATACCCCCTCCCAAAGTGGAATACTCAATTCTCAGGTTTGTACAATTACAGGACAGCATTGAACATTCAAGAGATCCGTTGTAGGTCTAAAACAAATGATTCTCCATGTAATGATGTATTTATTGACTAAACTAAGTGAGATCTGACCACTTGGCATTTCCCATTTGTTTGTCTGTCAGTCTTTCTGTTCAAGGATGTCTTTCAGGAGTGCATTGATTTCAGCAAATCTGGTATACTACTAAAGAAGCTCAACATGTACCTTAAATAATATTTATGGATTACTCTGCCATCTTGAAATAAAATGACAGCTAATACAATTTTTAATTTGATATCTCTTCTATAATTAGGTTGAGGGAAATGAAGAGTGCCCAGAAGCACTAGTTTCCCTCATGGCTACACTCTTCATTAGGAGCTATCTATGTCGTATTTGTTAAGTGTGACAGAGGAAGGAACTGACCTGGTATGTTGTCTTTTCACCCTAAGGTTAGCTGTTCCATTTTAGCACCATAATGAGGTTAATCAGTCAGTTAACAGATGTATTTATTAAGGGCTTACTATGTACTACGTACTTTCTAATGGGGAGACAATGTGCAATAGCATATAAGACATGTGTATATAATGCATATATACATTTGTGTGTGTGTGTGTGTGTGTGTGTGTGTGTGTGTGTGTGTGTATACACTATACATCCTGGTCTGCACCACTACCACCACCTTCTTCATTGCTAATCCTTATGAGATTACCTTCCCTTTATATATATGGATAGATAGATAGATGGATAGATAGATAGATATCAATGTAATATAGATGATAGAATATAGATTTTCTTCCCTTTAATATATAGTGTATATATGTATATGTAGTAGATTATAGTGAGATTACCTTCCTTTTACACTATATACAGTATATATATTCTCTTCCCTTTATTATATATATGCATATATAGTTTATTTGTGTATATATATTATATATATGTCATTTACTACATATATTTTACATATATAATAAAGGGAAGGGAATCCATATAGTGTCTTCCATTTACCTAAATGCAGTAAAACTTTGTGGATGCACCCTCACAGCAAACATTGGCATTTAACAGACCATGTGATTGTAAGGAGACGAAACAGAGAGGATATGAGAGTGACGAAGGCAATGTGTGGCACAGAATGCTGGACTGATCATAGACTGATCCCTCCAAGCTAAATATTCGCATTCAACAAAAAGCAGTACCAGACACTGAGGTCCCTTCTCAAACTAAACTGCCAAACATTCAGCTTCTACTGCAGAGAGCACAACTTCAATGGGCTGGCCACATTGTTTGAACACCAAACATGTGTTTGCCTAAAAGACTAGTTTATGGTGAACTCACACAAAGCAAGTACTCATGTAGTGGTCAGAAAAAGCAATACAAGGACACTCTCAAGGTCTCCCTTAAGAACTTTGGAATTGATTGCATAACATGGGAGACACTGGCACAGGGCTACCAGCTTGGCATGCCCTCATCAGAGAAGAGGCTGTGTTCTGTAAGCAAAGCAAAATTGAAGTACTCAAAAGAAACACAAGATGCACAAATTTAGAGAATACACCTCAAATATTCACATGGACTGTTTCTGCCCGACCTGTGGTAGGACATTATGAGCTCATGTTGGTCCAATCAGCCACAGTAAGACATACTGTAACTTGACTCTAACATAGTGATGTCATTTTGGTCCTCTTCAAGAACAAAGGACAACAACTTAACCTATAATATGCAATACATCTCCCAATTCCGTGTATTGGCTGTCCTCCCGCTCCTGGAATGCTTGTCTTCCTCACCTCTAACCGCTGGCCTGTGCTCCTTCAAGACATAATTTTAGTCCACCTTCTACAGAAGCCTTTTTCCTGGTTCCTCTCACATCCCCCAACTAATCCCTAAGAGAGGCAGAGAGAGACAGGTAGATAGGTAGATATAAGTTTTATACTTTATATTATATAAAATATATGTATATATTTATTTTATATTTATCAAAAAGATATAATTCAGTAAATATATAATATACATCACTAATACAAATATATTTTACATACATTAAATTTATATATAAATTTGATATATATTTATACATTATTTACATAAATATGTTTGATTAATATAATATAAATAAATATGGAGATATTTATAAAAATATATTTAAATTTTTTATATTTCATACATATATGTATATATACATATAGAGAGCAGGAGAGGGGAAGTAGGAAAAGGCTCTTCAGAAGGTGAATTCAAACTGTGTCTTAAAGGAAGCCAGGTAACTAGGGGTTGGAGGTGAGGAAGGAAAGCATTCCAGGTATGGAGGGACAGCCAATGCACAGAATTGAGAGACGTATTATCATTTGCAAGAGATACCAAGAAGGCCACTATCACTGGATGATGGGTGTTCTGTATGAGCAAGCAGACCAACATAATTAGATCACAGAATGACTTGAAGGGGAATAAAGTGTAAGAATGGAAAGGTATAAAGATATAAAAGTTGTGAAGGGCTTTAAATGCCAAACAGAGGATTTTATATTTGATTTAAGAGGCAATAAGGAGCAGTTAAATGAATCATTATGTTAAAACAAAAGTGTCAACACTAGCATAATACACTGTGATATATATATATATCACATAATCTATATATAAATAAAATGTGATATATATACATATAAAGAGATTAAATTAAGTACAAGCATACTCCACATAAAATAGTCCAAACATTGTTAGTATAACAAACCCAACAAAAGTAATGAAATCCTCTTTAAAATGACTTTTTAAAAATGACAATTTTGTTTTCCTGTGAGCAAGCCATTTAACCTCTGTAAGCCTTACTTTCCTCAGTTGTAAAATGGGGGTAATAATAGCACCTACCTTCCTGAGTCACTGTGAAGATAAAAAGAGATATGTGTAAAGCACTCTACAAACCTAAAAGCACTAAATAGATGTTATTCATTATAATTCACTGATTCTGGGCACAGAAAGCAAAATAAAAAGATTGATACAAAATAACTGCAACAATATTAATAAAGGTAATGTTAAAAGGCAACAAAACTCAGGTAAAATACAATCATATAGTGGATAGTAATGGTTCCAAATCCCTAGTCAAAACATAGTCTTCCTCTCTGTTAACAAATAGTAAAACACAAAAATGGAAAACCATAAATATATCTGTTACAATCACCACATTAATCAGATTTGCTGGCTTTTTTAATAGAAAGCTTAAATTATGACAGGAGGTTGTTTATTGAACAGTAACCAACATCTCAAGACAAAATATCAAAATGTGCCAATTTTTAAAAGTGAAATTGACTTCCTCTGGGGATACTAAGCTTTCCACTCATCAAAGGTCTTCAATGGAAGGTTAGATTAACACCTAGAGAGAATGGTTTCTGAGGTTCTTTTCAATTCTAAGAGTTTATGAATCTGTAAAATATCATAGATATAGTATATCTATATTATAATAAGGCATTACATTCTTTTGGACAAAATGGATAAATATAGCATGGATAATAATAATCAGATAGATCTATAACTCGATGTCAGTGCCCAGAATGTTGACTAATTAGTAACTGTCTATTTGAAGAGAGGTTTCTAGTGGCCTTTTCTTTTAAAGGATTCAGAAGGTTTTGAGAGGTTGTAATGATAGGCTGTCTCTAGCAAGAAATATGAATATGAAATTTTATACTTTAGTTCCAAAAGTTAATTAAATAAGTAGAGAGTAGAAGATATCTGGCTTAATAACCATTCATGTGAAAGAAGATTTAACTTAGCTAACTGCAAGCTTAATATGAATTAACAATGTGATGTGGCCCCTAAAAAGCTAACACTGTCTTAGGTTACTTTAAGATAAATGGAGCAACCAGAATGAGAGAGGTAATGATGCTCCACTATGTATTGTATTCAGTGCCAGACAGATCAAAGTTGGAGCATTATGTTCAATTCTGGGTGGCACTCAAAGAGGGACATTGACGAACTGGAACATTGTTCCACAATACCATCAGGATGAAATCTTTCAACTATTGTATTGTCTAGCTCAAAGAGAACTTAAGGACCAGCTAATCAGTCCAAGCCACTTATTTTACATGAAACTGAAGTTAAAAAAAAGATAAATCTGAGGTTGCACAGCTATTCAACTAGTATGACTCTTAGATTGGTATTATTTCCTCTTGGAAACTGAAAAAAAAATGGATCTGGGAGTTGACTGAAGAAGATGGAAATATTTGACCTAGAAAAGAAGAGATGAGGAAGAAGGGCACAATAGCTATTTTTAAATGTTTCAAAAAAAAATGTAATGTGAAAGGGAGTCTAGACTTGCTCTAAGTAGCTCTAGAGGACTCAATTAAGCACCAGTGCATAGCAGTTATAGTGTAGCAGATTTCAGATCAATCAGATGAATCATCACCCTTGTGTTGTCATTGGTCCTCTTTGAGAATGAATGACAAACAACAAAAACAAGAATAATAACAACAACAATAAGCAACAGATGCTATTCCAAAATGAAATGTGCTACCTTCTCTAACAAATCAACAACCATTTTAGCAAGCACCTATTATGTGCAGAAGCTTTGCTATAAGCTGGGGATACAAAACAAAACTAAAAATGAAACAATCCCTACTCTCAAGAAGGTAACATTTTTAATAATGATTTCCCCATGACTAGAAGCATTCAAACAATTCTAGGGAGTGAAGTTATAAAGTTACTTGTAGGAAGTACAATATTATTAACCCTACTTTAAAGATGAGAAAACTGAGACTCAGAGAGGCTGTTTTGCCCAGGATCACAAATTTAGGAAGTGTCAGAGTTGAGATTCCAAACAGATAAATTACCTCCAGATTCATATCTATATCTTGAAAGGTTCCGAATAAGTGGGCCTTTACTATTTTATGAAGTGTAATTATAGTGCAGTTAGTAAAATTAAATTTCATACGTAAGTTTCATTAATCTGTAGTTGCACTGTGCTGGTGTCTGGTGTATATACAAAATGTAGGCCTTAAGGCATAATACTTCAATGATGTGAAATCCCACTAATGAAAACTTAACACGTTAAAACTCAAGTTGCATTTATAGCCATCTCATGCTGTGCTGTGTGGGTATTATCATGCACTGCCACGTTAAAGTTATCCTTCTAAAATGTACTGGGGATTTCTTGCCCTTCTTTTTTCAATATTACTTGGCCTAACTCTCACCTGCATTATTTATGTGTCTTTTAGAAAAGGTAGTATCAGCAGTATTTCTTGCACTTGGAAAAAACACAGATTTCTTTTAGAGGCAAGCAGAATGTACTATTTATCATGCGGCGGTAAATGTAAATCAGTTGTCCTACTGAAAGGAAAATGTATATTAAGTTATTAAATTATAGTTGATTAAATAGTTTTGCTATCATTGGATTTATGAACTAAGCACACCAATTTGATTCTATCTAGAAGAGATTGAATGGTTACATGTCAAGGATGCTAAGGATTGCTTGTATATACACACATACATACATACGTATATGCATATAGTATATTTCAATGTCTTGGTAGATGCTAAAATAATCACAAGGCTGTTAAGTACATGTAAGTAGCTAAGCATATCCTGGACCTTTGGGCCTCGTCTTTTCTCTCCCTTTCTCTTTCCAAAGCCCAAATAATTCTTAGGTCTACTAAACCCCCTTGAATTCAACAGAGCTACCAATGTTCACCTGACTTTGAGGTTAACTATGGATTGGAGAGCTACAGGATTTGTATATGTATATATGGGAGGGTTGAGGAGAAGGGGATACTTTCAATAACCTCATTTTTGGATCAGCTTGGTGGCAGATGGACTCCCATACTGTGGCAACATTTGGGCCTTACTTTGGGCTTCAGAGAAGGCCATCCCATTCTACCATGATGCAATACATTGCAAAGCGATATATGTTTCAATGCGAGGAATTTAGGTTTCATGAAAGAAAGGCTTTCACAATAATGAAAGTGATAATATGTTGGAATAGATTAGCAGCTAGTACTAAGGAAATTTGTGGAAGCTCCCAGACAGAGGCTTTAAAAATAGGATACAGCATCACCTCGACAGATGGATCTAGGTGTAGAGATCTCTACAGATAAGCCAGGGAACACATTAGACTGGCTGATGACCTCTATTCCGACCTTGTGAATGCATGAAAGATGTTAGCCCTACAAGGGCCTAGTAACTTAAATAAGCATCACCCGACTACACAGAACATAGTCATCACAGCAGTCTGAAAACTGTGGAAATAAAATAAGAAAGCAAAAAAAAAAAAAAAAAAAAAAAGACATTTTGCTGCAATGGTCCAAAGCTACAGGAACATGAATAGCAATGCCACCTCTCAGAAGCAGTGGGTAACTGCAAGTAACAACACATAAAATATATAAGAACATCTGACTGGGAAATTATGATACATTTAACAAAAGTATTTTTCAGCTGAGAGCTATGGTGTGTTTTCAGTTTCTACAAATCTAATGAGTGCAATACACACAGAAAAAAATTTTAATTGATTACCTAAGAAAAGTTAACCTAAAGATATAAAGGCTACATTTTTTCTTCAATGAATACATCTTTATTTTTAAAAACATGTTAAAGCTTGCGATAACCATTCAATATTAATAGGAAATTGATTACATCATTTTCCTAAAAGTGCATATTGGATAAAATGTTTCTACTTAGTATTTCAACTTTTCCTTCATCTAAATTCAATTAATTTAGTAGTAAACTAGTGAATATGAAATAAAATATCAAATCAATTAAGAGAACAGTTCTTATTTCTACTGAGATATGAATGATTTTAGGCAAGTAATTATCTTCCTGGGCCTCCATTTCCTCATTTGTAAAAACAAGGGATTGGATAATAGAAGGTAAGCTCTTTGAGAGCAGGATTTGTTTCATTTATATCTTTGTATCTCCATTAACCAGCATAGTGCCTAGCACTTAGTGCTTTTTGATTGACTGACTGATCTCTAAGGAACTTTCCAATTCTAACATTCTATATCTATCAATAAAGCAAGTATGATGTATGTGTGTGTGTGTGTGTGTGTGTATGTATGTGTGTTCAGACCTATTATTTAATTGGTATTGGGAGCTCCCACTGAGAAATCTTGGTGTGTTTACACCTATTATTTAATCTGTATTGAGAGCTCCCAACAGAAATCCTCCTCTATCAATGCAGAATTGCAACTTAAGGTCTTAGAGTTAGCCAGGGGACTTAGAGTTTAAGGACCAGTGAATATGTATCAGAGATGGGACATGAGGCCAGAATGACCGGGCTCTGGGGTTGACTCTCTATCCGCTATGCTATGGTACTGCTATACTTAATAAGTCAATATACAATAGTGAAAAGTAAAAAAAAAAAATCAAATTATCTCAGTAATCACATAAGCCTTCGCTAAGTGGGACAAGAATCCAAAGAACACCTGAAAACTGTCAGGTTTCCTCTCTACTAATTAAAATAGAGATATGAGAAGTTACCTATTTCCAATTCTTTGCAGAGGTGAGGGACTAGGACTATTTCTTGTATGTAAAGTCAGACTTTTTCAGTATGTTGGTTGGGTGCATGGAAGTTTTTTTTTTCCTCCCCTCTTGTTTATTATTTGTTGTAAGAGACAGGGAAGAGGATGAGGTAGGGAGAAATCATGAAATGTAAGCAATGTAAAAACAAAATATTAGTTTTAAAAACTTTTTGTCTGTTTTAGTTTGAGATCCCACTATAACCCATCCTCCAAGAATATCTTGAAGTGAATTTGAAACCCAAAGTTGCCACACAATAAATCTAGCCATCTCTAGGTCTTTGTTCAGACCTAGATTTTAGAGCTTTGATGAAATCATTCCATCCTAGGGACTGGGACCTATAAGCCCTGAACGAAAATGGATTTTTAAAGTTAAAGTGCCTCCAGGGATGCAAGTCTTAAACTTACCTAGTTGCTATCTGTCCTGCCGTCCTATAAGTCATGATCATTGACAATATCAAAATGGTGACATTTTATAGAAACTCTAATTGACATCCTCAGTGCAGAACTGCAATGTTGGGATCTAGCATAGTTTGTCTATCCTTTCTAATACTTTTGTTATAATGTTAGACAATGTTCTTAGTTTTAGTTTAGTTATGTTTTGTTTTTAATTGCTAGAAGCTATATTTTATTATATTTTCCATGAAGCAAGAGTGGCCTCTTGTGGTCATTTAAAATTTTTAAATTAAATTTTATTTTTCAATTAACTTTATTTTCTTTCCTTCCTTCCATCCTTCCGCCCCAAAGAAAGAAAAACAAATCCATTGCAATAACTATGCATAATCAAGCAAAACAAGTTCCCATAATATGTCCAAAAAAGTTTTTTCTTCTGCATTCCATCATTTCTCTGTTTGAAGGTGGACAGCATTTTCCATAATCAGACATCTAGAATAGTGATTGGTTGAAAATATGCTCTTGCCTCTTTAAGACCACAATAGAGTATCCTTTAGTGCACCAACAATTTTGATTTTTCAGAGCTTACTCTAGCAAATATACAGCATCATGAGAAGAATGTTGGTCTTTAAAAGGATGAGTATTTTTTTTAGGAAACAACCTGGCTTGTCTGAAAGCACTCCATAATAAATTATATATGTCCACATGGGTTGCCTAAATGTGGTTCTCAGGGAGGAGAGGAGAGCCAGCATGATAGTTTGTGAGGCAGAGTGAACCAGTAGATAGAGGAAAGTAGAGCAATGGGAGGGCTGTAGCATAGCCAAGTATGGGCCCTCTTTCCTCCAGTCCCCAAGAAGGGGACTGGATACTAAACTTGAATTATATCTATAAGCCACCCCAATATTGCTGATTTAAGGATACACAGTTTCAGAACAAACCAGTTTTCCTGACTGCTACACCTTAAAAAAGGAATGGTAACTCAGCATACATTCACCAATTTGACCCCTTCTCACCAAATACTAGCTATACAAAAAAATTACAAATAGTGAATAGCAAGTAAACTTATTCATTCAAATAATCAAAAATAGAAATCAGAGAAGTTACATAGATTAGACTATAAAAAATACAGAAGCTTCAATCTCACCCAAGGGGAAATTTCCTGTAGTCTCTAGAGAGGCAAGCTGGAAATCAGGAAACTTTGAGAGCCATCTGCTCCTATACGCATAAAGCTACTAAAGTGTTTCTCTCTCTCTCTCTCTCTCTCTCTCTCTCTCTTTATATATATATTTATTTGTATATCCCCAAAGAGAATTAGAAACCACACATAGCATATCTCTCCAAGACAAAACAAGAAAAAATGTCTCTCTTATCCAAAGCTCTTGTATCAACTCTTACCTTCATATAATCATGCAGTGTTGCATTAGCATTCTCTCTACCAGACAGGAGTCTCATGAAAGATACCACATAGCCTTGAACAAAGTTATTCTTATTGAATTTGAGTATTGTTTGAAAACAGGAACACTAATACATTAGATGTCAGAATATGGATCCCGAAACATCATTCAAAACACATACTATGGGATAAATAGATTATAGAAAATTTTAATAAGGTTAAATGTAAAACCTTACCATTAGGTTAAAAAAATCAAAGTACCCAGATACAGGATGGGAGAAACGTGGATAGACTAATAATAATGATAATAACAATAATACCACTATAAGGTTTGTATTGGGACTTGAATTGTACTCATATTTATATGAAATGACAGATAGATATATACACCTACTTCACAGAACAGTTTAACATCTTTAAAAGTGGAAGCTTGTTTTGTTCTATTGTTCCTCACTCTTAGAAGGATAAATTCCTACAGGAGATAGAAAGGATAGAAATTTTTATGACACTGATTGTGCAGTTTATTACTAACCTCTCTATTCCCCAGGATCATTTCCTCCCATTTTCCATGAAATCTCTTGTCTGGGTCCATGTCCTCCTACCTGTCTGGATAACAGTTGCCACCAGTAGCTCTGATTCTCCTTCTGAGGAAGGATGCTATCCATTCAGGCATACCACTCTCTCAGAGGTATTGTTCTTTCTGAGCATAAAATCTCCAGAAGTTATAGCCATGTAAGGTCCCCATTTACCATTATAGAATGGCTCTCTTCTCCCCATGGGAATATTCTTCAGTGGGATGGCTTTTCACCACTTTGAGATTTCCCCCTTTTCAGCCCTTCAAATGCTTACTTGCAGGTTAAACATCCCCATTTTCTTCAACCAACCTTTCTATAACATGATTTATGGACCCTCAACATTTTGGTCACCTTGGATATGCTTAGCTTGTTGATGTCCTTTCTAAAATGTGGTGCTCAGAACTGAATTTCATATTCTAAATGTGGTTTGGGTACGTTGGAAAACAATAGGACTACTCCCTTCCTTGTTCTAGTGCAGCCTACATTTACATTAGTGTTTGGGGTACTATTTCATACAGTTGACTCATATTGATCTTTCAGTGAACTAAAACCCCTAGGCCCTTTTCACATAAAAGAAAGGGAAATGAGACATCAGTCATAATCGTATACAGACTAGTGGTCCAATGATAAGGTATGGCAAAACTGACCCCAAGGGCATAGCATAAAGATGTATTCCTATTGACTATAAGACTGACATCTTAAAATATAAAAGTATAGGCTTAGAAAGTGAAAGATTAGGATTGAGGTTGGAGTTAGACTAGTCAGAAGAGTTTAAATTTTAGAGGAATCTGGGAGTTTGAAGGAATGCATGGGTGGTCACTTACAGACAAGAATGGATAGGAAATCACTGAAGTTGCCTGAAGAAAATATTCTTCAACATAATGCTTGCCTAATAATCAGAACATCTATCAATATATAAAGGTGCAAGACCATCCAGAGTTGTACTTAGTGCAAGGTGACATAGGCTTAGACCCAGAGTCCAAAAATGTAAAATGATCATCTATCTTTGGGTCTTTGTCTGCCTACCTCATCCTCTATACCTTGAACTAAGGATGCCTTTAATTCCTGCTTGTACTAGGTGAGAATTGTTATACCCTGGAGTTTGGCAGGGAAGGTGTTTTTCCCCTTTACAAATGAAGAAACTGAGCTTTCCAGCAGTTAGTAAGCAGCAGAGCAGAGATTAGAACCCCTGATCTTCCAACCATAGAACTCTGGTGAGCAACATAAACATTGAGGGAAGAATCATTGAAAATAATTTATCTTGATCCTTTGCCTCATATTCTATCAATCAGCATGTTTCTCCCTCTTGCATAGATATATCTGCCAGAATACACAAAGGCTCAGGAGTGGTCAAAGATCAAGTCATTACTGACCTTATGAAATAACATCTTCTCTCCTCAATCCATTTAGTGTATGCTTTGACTTAAGAATACTAGCATTTTGCAGTATAGACTATTACTCAAGACTCTCCCCAAAGATATCTACAGCACGGAAAAACCCAAACACGGATCCACAAGGGAAGTCACCTGGGCAACCAGAGTTCCCCGAGCTATATTGCTCGTCCACGTAGAGATCTCATCTATCTCTCATTTTCTCCCTCCTAACACAGTTAGGTCTATACCATGAAAGCCAGTTCATAAATACCTCTCCAGGAAGCTTGGTTACCCTCCTTCAATAGATTGGCTTCTGAAGGGAAGAGACTCGTGCCTTTGACAAAAGTTTTTGGTACTTTTAATGCTTTTCTGTTCTACAGTTCAATTGCCTTGCCTTCCAGATTGATTGAATGCAAAGAAGGAAAGGGTTGAAGGTATCCTGACTCAACTTTAAAAAAAAAAAACATCAATCTTGATTTTTCAAAATATCAGAATCTTTTCTAATTTGTTGTCTACAAATGATGCCAATCTCTCACAATTGAGCATAGATGTGTGGACCAAAACTGAGGGGAAAAAAAAAATACTCTTAGGAAACCTCAGTCACTGACTTACACTGAGAGAGAGAGAGAAAACTCACATTTTCAATATGAAAATAAAGCACTACAAGAGGTGGCAGCACCTTGGATAGAGGGCTCCTCTGAGTCACTAAGGTTCAAATTTATCTCTAATACCAGCTGAGTAAGCTAACCACTTAACCTCTGTGTCCCCAGGCAATTTTCTAAGACTCTAAATTGCAGAACAGTTGCAGATGTGCATTGAGAGAAGGCAGTTCCTTTAGTTGGAGTTTCTTTGCCATAAATTCCCTATACCAATTGTCACCAATGAGGAAAAAAAGAAAAAAAAAATTAAACACTATGATTGATCCAATATGTGAAAAGGGAGTAATTTCCCATTATAAGAAGTTCAGAATTACCAATATATTCATGGCATTTCCATAGAAAGAAGAAAGGAAGCTGTGGTAAGAATAAAGGCAGAGGAGTCTCCAACAGCTTCCTATTGTACAAAAAAATCTGCTTATAGAGTTGTTGTTCAGTCATGTCCACTCTTCATGACCCCATTTGAGGTTTTCTTGGCAAAGATACTGGAGCGGTTTGTTATTTCCTTCTCCACATCATTTTACAGATGAGGAACTGAGGTGAACAGGGTTAAGTGACTTGCCCAGGGACACACAGCTAGTGTCTGAGGCCACATTTGAATTCAGGAAGACTGGTCTCTCTGACTCTAGGTCTGATATTCTATTGACTACACAACCTAGCTATCCTGCCTACAGACTCTTTTCACTATTTTCACATCTTATGGGTCCAAGGGAACCAATCACTATTTAGTGACCACCATAGTTAGCTATTAAACAGCACTTGACATTATAGATGAAGAGAGCATTGCTTCTTAACTACATCATGATATTTGTCTACAATTTGCTCCCCTCAGAAGATAAAGGAGTAAGGAAAATAAGTGAATAGGCATTCTTCAGCTTGAATACAAGCCGTATTTCACACCCCCACTCTTCCCAGTTTTGTGCAGGATCAAATGAGCTAATTCATGGAATTTCTAAAATTCCATGAAAATCTTGAAGTGCCAATAAGTGTTAGTTATTGCTTTTCAGTTCAATTCAATAAACATTTATTAAAAGCCTGTTATGTGCCAGGCACTGTACTAAGCATGGGATAAAAAAAGAGGCAAAAGACAGTTCTCATCCTCAAGTTTACAATCTAATAGGGGAGACAAGATACAAATACATACAAGGTAAGTTATATCCAAGATAAATGGGGAATAAGTAAGAGAGGGAAAGCACTGGAATTAAGGGAAGGTTCCTTGTTGTTCTATTATTTACCATTATTATTACTGTTATTATTATTTAGGTAGCTCTTAATGAACGTTTCTCTTCCTTTTCCCTAATCCCCTATGAGCCAGCTCCTTCCCCTCTCAAATCCCCTCCTCCTTCCTGTCAGGGCGGGCGGGACCTCCCCCTTTGACTGACAGCCAATGGCTGGGGCTCTCGCTCTTGAGGCGTGTCCCACGCTCTGAGCTCCTTCCCGCGCGTCCCCGCCTCGAGTCCCGCCCCCTTATCTCCCAAGCCCCGCCTTCCGCGCACGCGTCCCCGCCTCCAGACCCAGAGCGAGGCTCCCCTCCGAGCCCATGGTCACTCAGAAGTCTGGGTGGAGCGCGCACCCGGGAGTCGGAGGCGGGAGCTGAGGAAGCTGGTGGGAGGGCCTTGGCCCAGCGGGGTGGGCGGGCCTTCGGCCGGGTCTCCTGGGGGCGGTTGCCCGTTTTCTCCGTCGTCCAGCGAACCATGGACGCTCAGGGTCTGAAGGTGAGGGAGTGAGCTCCAGGGAAGGGGGCGCGGGGTGGGGTGAGGCCGGGCCTGGGGCCGGGGATGACGATGAGGAAGGTCCGGGGCGCGGACGCCGTTGGATTCGGGGCGTGGTGCTGGGCGCGTGGGGACCCCGCGGCTCCCACCTCCATGGTTGGGTCGGGGCTGCCCCCCCTCCTCTCCATCCCCCAAAGCCTGGGACTGGGGTCACGTTGTTACTGAGTCTAACGGTTAGACCGGGGCCTGACTTATTCTTTTGTCCCCGAGGCCACAAGGTGTCATGGTCTCTTAATGTGAATTGATTCAGTTCAACTCAGCAGTTGTTATGCGCCTACTGTGTGCATGGCACTGTGGTAAGCGCTGGGGATACCAACAGAGGCAAAAGACGTCTCTGCCCCCATGTTACTGGTTAATTTGTGGCAGAGCCTGGAATTTTGAAGAAGACCCGGATTCAAATTCTGGTTCTGATTCTAAGTGGCCATGGGGCCTGGCCAAACTCTTTTATGTCCTGGAGCTGTGGATGGAGACCTGGAATCTGGAAGGGCTGAGAGCCGAGTTCAAATGCAGCCTCACATACTTAATAGCTTTGTGACCCTGTGACAGTATGCACCGCCCTTGATCCTTTGACTGCCTCTGTTTCCTCATTTGTAAAATGAGGATAATACTAGCCCGTAACTCACAGGGTTGTTGTGAGGATTGAATGTGAGATAATTAAAAAATTTTTAAATTTGCCTTGCAAATTTTAAAGCACTATATAAACGATAGCTAGCTGTTATCATCAGCGGCCATGGAGGGAGTTTCCACACCAGAATCTCCCTTACTGGGATGAATTTACGGGTCTTGTCTGGACTCGAGCTCCTCACCCTAAAAATGTGTTTATTTGCTGCTGATGATAGGTTTGAAATTGTTAACAGGATGAATGTTCCTTTAACATATGTGGATCTACCCTACTGCCTGTTTGTGTAATTGGAGAAAGGGGAGCTAATTCCTCCTCTCCAAATATAAAAATGTGTTTGAGGAGGAGGGGAGAAAGTGGAATTAATTCTGAGACCATGCTTAAACACAGAAGAGGCTGGTTAATATACTCTTTCCTTTCCAAACCTCCCATTTTCTTTCCCCAATTTAAAGCTGCCCAGGTCTTTCCTCAGGGTTCACTGAAAAAGGAGGGTCATTAGGAGGGGTCTGAGTTTTAGGAATCTTACTTTGAAGATTAGGTATAATACAAAGTGATATGATGCATGTTTGGCAGTGGAAAATCAAGTGATGTAGATATAGTCCAAGGATTGTGACTTGTATTATTCATGATCACTAGGTTAGAGGTAGCAGGGATGAAAATGATGAATTACAACATGAGTGTTTTGATAAGTTCCTTCTGTGCAGATCTAGTCACATCACTCCTCTGCTCAAAAACTTCCCATGCTTCCTCATTGCCTACCAAGTAAAGTTCAGGTTCCTCTGCCTGTCACTCAAGACCCTTTTACAACCTTATGCCACCATACCTTTTCAGCCTTTCATCTTATTATTCTTCTCTCCCTGTACTCTGAACCCTAGCTATATTAGATATCTCTAAAGTCTCCTGAATATGTATTGTGTATTCTTAAATCTGTGCCTCTTCTCAGGCTCCTCCTTGTATTTAGAAGGCTTCCAGCACTATTTTTGCCTGGCAAAATCTCACACACGCTTTAAAACATGCCACTTTAAAGCCTTCCTTGACCTATCAGTTTTATCAACTTCCCTTTACTTAACACAGCACTTCACTTTGTAATCACAGTACACAATATTATGTGCTATCTGGTTTTTTCTAACACCTTTACTAAACAGTAAACTTCTTTAGTGCATTATGAAATTTGGGGGGAGAGAATACAGTATTCCTGAGAACCTAGCTCAGGATGTATAGTAAGTGCCTAATAAATGTTTCTTCTTGTTAATTTAGATCATTACATCTGTGCTTTAGAGTTATTAGTATGGCCATCTCTTATTTATCAATAGGTGAGAATTCGCAAATAAATAAATCCTCAATCTTTTATCCTTGTTGATATTCCCTCCAGTGATGGAGATCACAATTCCTCCTTGCCTTTCTATCAGGTATCCTTATATGTTTAACACATGCTGAAGCATTTCCTCAATTTCCCTTGCTATAGAGAGGATAACCATTGGACCACACTGGTCATCCAGCAGGTTTTTTTTTCTTCCTTTCCCTGTATCTAACCTATCTTTTGTTTCTATCAAATATTTCTCTGATAATATCCTTTGTTCTTGGTTTTATTCATAATTCATTATTGTAATGTATTTCATCTTCACAGCTACCTTGTGCTTCCATTGCCCTCAGAATGATTCTCAATTTTAATTCTTCCAATTTTGTAGTGTTCCATAATTCAGTCATATGTTGACTATGGTAAAATATTAGTAATAAAAATGTAGACCTTTATCTAATGGAGAAGTTTGAGATCATTAATGGAATGCTGTAATTTTCCATAAGCAATCCCGTCCATTCTCTTCCTTCTGCTTAATTCTGTACTCAACTTTCTATGTACTCAAATTTGCTATGTCTGTCCAAGGTACAGATATATTTAAAGATATGCTCTTCAGGTTGTCCTTCTAACTGCATATACATTAGACATTGTTTATCCACTTAGAAACTGTGCATTTGATTAGACAAAACTTTTTTTTTGGAGTGATTAATGGTCTTATCCAGGAGGCTCTTCAGTGTTATGAGCCTTGATGCAACTAGTACGATATTATTCATAATCTATCATCTATATATATAAGCCTTTGATAGCTTCCTTAATATAACTTTAATTTTTTTAATGAGTATTGACATCTTCTGCTTCTTCAATCATCATTATTATCCCAAGTATTCCTTTCTCTCCCCCACCCAAAGAGCCATCTTGTCATCGTCATCATTGTTGTTTGGTCATTTTAGTTCTATCTGACTCTTTGTAACCCCATTTAGGGTTTTCGAAGCAATTGGAATGATTTGCCATTTCCTTCTCCAACACATTTTACAGATGATGAACTGAGGCAAACAACATTAAATGATTTACCCAGGGTCACACAGCTAGTAAATATTTGAACTCAGGTACAACACTCTAATCACTGAACCACTCAGCTGTCCTGAGCCATCTCGTAGCAATTTTTAGAACAAAAGAAAAAGCAAAACAAAACCCTGGTACAACTGACCAATACCTTGAAAAAGTCTGAAAACGTGCAATTTGTTGTACCTGTGGACCTTTAGGAAGTGGTTGGTTGGGGGTGCCTTATCATATCTCTTAAGTCCTGCTTGATCTTTGTAATTTTGTTACATTTACTTTTGATTTTTTTTTTTGTTGTGTCATTCTTTCCCTTTACATTGTTATAGTATTGAATATATTATTTTCTTGACCCTTATTTCACTCTGCATCAGTCCATATTACTCTTCCGTGCTTCTCTTTGTTCATCACACCCTTCATTTCTTAAAGCACTTAGCCTCCCTCTATTTTTCTTTATTTCTTCAACGAGCACTTTATGATTGTATCTGTAAGTCTTTTGTAGCAGGCTGATCCCCAGATATTTTATTCATTTTGTCATTATTTGGCATGGGACTTCCCTTTCTATTATTACTTCTTGTGTTTTAGTAGCATATAGAAATGCTGTTAATTCTTGAACATTTATTTTGTAACCTGAAACTTTTCTAAAGCTATTGTCTCAATTGGTGCCTTTGCTGATTCCCTAGGATTTTACAAGTAAAGCATAGAGATAGTTTTATCTCCTCTTTACCTATCTGTATGTCTTTAGTTTCTTTCTCTTGTCTTATTGTTATTGCTAGCATTTTCAAAACTATATCAAAAAATAGTGGGGAGAGTGGACAGCCTTCCTTCACTCCCATATTTATTGGAAAAGATTCTAGTGTATCATCATTGCTTATTATGCTTGCTTCTAGTTTTAAATAGATACTTTTTATGATAATTTTAAAAATTTTTAGATAGATGCTTTTTATAGTTTTTTAAAGGACCCTTTATGCCTATAGCTTTGTAGGTTTTTCAGCACAAAAGAATGTTATACTTTCTTAGAGGCTTCTTTTACATTTACTGAGATGACTACTTGGTTTTGGGTGTTTTGGTTTTTAACACGATTAAATAGAAAGAGTAGACTTTTCAAGTTCCAGATCCCCCGGACTATACCCAGAATTAAGAATTAATTATTTTAGAATGCCTCTTTTAGAATTTAGAATGCCTATTTTAAATGCCTCTTTATTACTGAACATTCACCTTGTTTCATGCATGGTTAGGGTTAGATTTGTAGGGTAGGTCACCCTTGACTGCATCTTGAGCTCCATGGTCCTTTGGAACATATTATTCTATTCCCTCCTGTGTTTTCTGGTGAGTACAGAATAGTCTTGTGTTAATCAGATTTTTTTTTTCTTTTGCATTTGAAGGTCTTTCTCCTAATCTCTTGCAAAACTTGTTTCTGAATTGAATTGTTCAGTTTAATCACTGCATGTCTTGAAGTCTTGGATTTTTTTTTTCCCCTGGAGGTGATTTGTGAATCATTTTGCTTGGTATTTAATTTTCTTTGTCAGAAGTTCTGTGTACTTCGATTATTTCCTACATTAAGGTTGTTTTTTGTCCTGTTGTGTTCTTCTGGGAGACCTGTGATCCCTAAATTGTCTCTACACATCCTGTCTTCAAAATCAGGGTGTTTTGCTTTGTATAGTAAACTTTTTTAAAATGTTATTTTTTGTTACTTCTCTTTTTCTAGATTGTCCTTCATTTCTATATGTTTGCATTCCTGTTGTCCTTTCGTTTCTTTGTTGAAACCTTCCATCATAGATTCCAGTTTTTCTATTTTACCCATTATTTTTGCTGCACGTTCTGCTCTCATAATTCTCATTTCTCTTTTGAATGACTCAGGAACAGTATTGTGGTTGCATGTTCTCAAATTCCACAGGATATTCTCTCTCATCAGGTATTGGATCATTTTCCTTTGTTTTGCAGGATTCATCGATGCGCGAAGTAGAATCTGAAGGCCATATTTTCTTCTGTTGTTAATGTTTTCTTTGTTGATTAATCTTCTTATGTTCAAGGTCTTTGAGTTTCTTCTTCCTGAGATCTTTGGTAATCTCGATCTTTTTTTAGTGCCTTTTCTACCTCTCTTTTCTAACCACATCCAGGATTCTTAAATGTGATTTTCTTTCTAAAAATGTTTTTAAATGCTTCTTTATTATTGAACATTCACCCAGATGTAGGATATAGGTAGTAATGGAAGTGATGGAAGTGGAGATGTGGGTTGGACCAAAATAGCTGATGATGAGGGAAGAGGTGACAGTGATCTTGGGCAGAGTGGTTCATTGGAAAGAGAATTGGATTTGAAGTTAGTGAATCTGAGATTGAAACCAGGTGTTACTACTTACTACCTGTTGGTAGTAAGAGTTCTCCTGTGGGCCCCAATTTCCTTAGCTTTCAAATGAAGGGTTTCAGCTAGATGGTCTCAGTCCCTTCCAGATGGGTCTATGATTTTTAATAAGTGTAACTTTCCTTTTAGCTTCCTTCCTGTGGCAGTCAGTATACCTAACTCTGGCCCTTCTTGGGGAAAAAAAAATGCTTCTATTTGTTCATTCATTTGGATCGCAGATCTTGAGCTGGAATGGATCTTTGAGATCATCTAATCCAATGCCCTGTTTTGAAAGATGAAGAAGTTGGGGTGATTTGTTCACAGTCACACAGATAAGTGGCAGTGTCAGGATTCAAACTTATAGCATGTCGATCCAGATTCAGTGCTTCTTTCACTAAAAGTTATGTATTTTTTTTTGTTAAATTTGTTTTTCTTTCAGACTTTGATCAACTATTATTGTCAAGAGAGATTTTTTCATCATGTAGTAAATGTTGCAAGTGAAGGACTTAAGAGGTATGTCGGTGATCCAGTTTTCAGGTTTTACCATGCATATGGCTCGTTAATGGAAGGTATGTGCTATTTTAGTGAATGTGTTCCTTATGCTTGAAATTATTGTTGTTAGGTGAAAAAACTTTGACTTTATCCTAATCCTATGTGACTTTTAGGTAGAGACCAAGATGCTGTTCGAGAATTGGAGGCCATTAAAAACAAACAAGATGTATCCCTTTGCTCCTTGATTGCATTGATATATGCTCATAAAATGAGTTCTAATCCAGGTATAGTATATACTCAACATTATATTTATCATAGCACTGAACACATTTAAAAATAAAGCACTCAAGACTTTTGGCCTGCTCCATTCACATTTATCTTTCTCTGACTCTCATAATATTTATACTCTCAAGCACTCGGTATGAACTCATTGATTTGGGAATTCCATGTAATGATACAGATGGTATCTCACCCATGTCTGCCCATTCTCTGCCAGTCTTCTCCATGTTCTCCTTTAGATTAACCACTGGAGATTCATCCGACATGCTGGAGGACTTCCTCACTTTCTCCCTAGTGAAAATTCTAGTAGAGCACTCTGGCCAGTCACCCATACTGCATGGTCTGCTTATCTTCTCCTTTTACCTTCTTGACCTTCTTGTTAGTTATGTGTTACTACCAGCTTAAACCATGTACTTTCTTTCCATCACTATCATATAGCAACAACAGTAAAATATTTGTGTTGGAAAGTTGGGCTTTTGCTGGGAAGTTTTGGGTGTGTAAAGTGCTTTGCAATTTCCCAAATGCAATCCAGCTCTTTCTCCTCTTCCTTTCCAAATCTGGATCCAGTTCACTGTCAGTCTGTGCTGTTTGTTCCAGAATTTACATATTGTTGGAAAAGTTTTGTTGGATGTTCATTCAGGTAGATTTTCCACAGTGTCTCTTCCAAAACTTTTCATCCCTCCTTAAGCCTCCCATGCCTCTCACTCCCTTCACTCTCTCAGCAGAGAACCTTGCCTCATATTTTACAGAAAAAAATGAGGCCATTCTCTCTTCTTCTTTCTTCCTTATCTCTTATCACTCAGGTTCCTTCTACCATTTTCTCCTTTTTCACCCCTGTTTCATGTAGTGAAGCGGTCTTTCTCCTTACTAAGGCTAACCCCTCCACTTGTTCAAGTGATTGCATTCTGTCCTGTTTTCCTCCAATAGATTACCCCCTCCATCATTCCATTCTCACTTGTTTTCAATCTTTTCCTCTCTTCTGGTTCGTTTCTTACTTCCTGCAGACATGCCCATGTCTCTCCTGTCCTGAAAAATCTCCCACTTGATCTTTCCATCCCTGCTAACTATTATCCTATTTCTTTTCTGCCTTTTGTAGCTAAACTTCTTGAAAAAGCCTAGAATAAGTACCTCAACTTTCTTTCTTCTCACTCTCTTCTTAACCTCTTATGGTGTGGCTTCTGAGCTTATCATTCCACTGCTGTCTTCAAAGTTACTAATGAACTAACTCTTAGTTGCCAAATCCAATGGCCTTTTCTCAATCTTTATTCTTTTTGACCTCTCTGTAGCCTTTGACCCTGTTGATCACACTCTCCTGCTTGATACTCTCTTTTCTCTAGGCTCTCAGGACACTACTCTCACCTGGTTTTCCTCCTACTTATCTGACCACTCCTCTGTCTCCTTTGCTGAATCCTCCTCCAGATCATGCCCCCTAATCATAGGGTTCAGTTCTGGGTTCCTTCTCTTATTCGTCTATACTATTTCACTGGGTGATGTCATCAGCTCCCATGGATTTAATTATCATCTTTATGCTGATGATTCTCAAATCTACCTATTCTGTCCCAATCTCTCTGATCTTGCATCTTCAACTCCTTTCAGACATCTTAAACTGTACCTCCAGTAGACATCTTAAACTCATTATGTCCAAAACAAAACTCATTATCTTTCCCCCATGGTTTTGAGTTCCCTCACCATACTAGTTATACTACCACCCAAATTTATTCATTTTTTCCTATCATTACATAATATTAGTAGTGGAGTGGAACACAGAGGTCGTCTATTCCAACCTCTATCTGAACAAGAACCCCTTCCCCAGCATATACCTATCTACCAAGTGGACATTCAGCCTCTGCTTGAAGATTTCCGTAGTGATCTTCAAGAGATTAGGTAGACCCCTTATGAAGAATTTATGTGAAAACAAGTGCAAAAGTTGTGCAAAGTGAAAAGAGTTGTACATTATTTTATGTTTTAAAATGTATATTGTTTTAGCAGGTAACTTGGCATATTTGATTACAGAGCCACTTAAAAATTAAAGTATGAGCTATAAATGAAAAAAACTCTTTAAAAATGTGTCTGTGGTAGACTGTTGACATAAGCTAGTTTTAGAGTCTCAAACTCAAATTCATATTTGTTTCTATCATTAATCTCCTTCTACTAATGGTAACAACTCACATGTATATAATATATAAATCCTCCAAAGAATTATTTCCCCCAGAGTGTGAAAATCCTGGTTTCTTAAAGGCTATACTAGTAGATTGTAAACTTTCTGTGATAGGTCCCACCATGCAGGAAAAACATTCAACAAAATTCAGTTCAGCCGAGCCCCCTCTTGTCATAAGTTTCATGTCTAGCATCTGAAAGACGAGCCTCAGAGTGAAAAATTATTCAGCTACTCTCAGAGATCTGCTGCTAAATCAAGAGGGATTACCCTGAGTATTGTTCGTGGGAATACTTGCACTGGTAAAAATCACAAGTCCTAGTATTAAAGTTTGCAACTTAAAAATTGCTTTTCTTACAAAATCCCTTAGATAGATAGTTCAAACTAGTATCCTCATTTTTATAGATGAGGAAACTAAAGTTTTGAGAGCTTTACCAATCAGACTTTATAACTAGGTCTTCTGACTTATGAAGCCACTGTTCTTTCCACTACCCCAGTCTGCCTCCAGATATGCATAGGTAAGAACACTATCTAAATCTTTGCATCACTTCTCAAAGATTTAAGAGTAATTAGTCATCTGAACACAAGATTGATTATTAACTGCTATTATTGGTTATTAACTGCAGGTACCCTAAATCTGGAAACCCCTGCCCTGGACTATTTGTAAAGCTAATTAAATATAGTACATATAACCTATCTATATGGGAAAGTGGATATGTATATCTAGTAATCACTATTCCAGATATAAACATTTATTGATGCAGTTTAGAAAACCCCAAATCCTAAATTTAGAAGAATTAATTTTCATTTTAGGGTTCTTTTTTTTCCTCATCCAGATCGAGAAGCTATCCTGGAGCTGGATGCTAAAATGAAGGAGCATCGTAAAACAGCTGGACCAAAGGCTCTCTACTATGCAGGGTTATTTTTGTGGCATATTGGTCGTCATGATAAGGCTCGGGAGTATATTGACAGAATGATCAAAATTTCTAATGGTAGTAAAGAGGTAGTTAGTTTTCTTAATTGTCAATGCAAGCATAAAAGATCTTCATTTCTTGATCACTACTACTACATTTAAAAATGTAGTCTTGTTTTTTTTGGATCTTTATTTTTTTAGTTCCTTCTGTTTTATGTCTATAAACAATGTTTTAACTCATTTTATTATATTCTAACATTGTGAAAGTTGGTTTTCATTTGTGTTACTTATTGAGTTTTCTGTAAAATTTTCTCTTCCATTAAGTGAAGAGCCTAATCTCAACTAGTCAGTAGTGGGAATATTACTTCAGTTTACCTATCTGTATTTTCATGGAAAACAAACAAGTGGTTAAATTAAAACTTTAAAATAGAAATGGGAAGTTTCTCATTTTAAGAATTGGCCTGATATTTAATTGAAAAAGCCAATTACCTAACTACAAATTGATAACATAAGTATTTATTTTAACTGAGTTCTTAGCCTTGTTCTAATGTTTGTTTCTGTTATGTTTTTTGTGGTCAAATTAATGTTTTATTAAGAAAAAAATGTTAAGAATAGTGTGAAGTTAAATTTTATTTGCTTGAAATTCTGTTTTAGGTTCACAGTTTGAGTTGTAAGGAACTTTAAAAGCTATTTAGTAGCACTCCATTATTTTACAGATGAGGAAACTTAGGTTAATCATTCCTTCTACCAAAGTGCTACTCTGATGCCTCAACATGGCATCAAAGTGACTCATAGACTATGCCAGCCAAATGAAAGTTTTAACACTTCTTATCTATCTGGAAAGACTTTAGTGTGGCCCCAGTGACAAGTGTATTGATAGCTGTCTGTTGTCTGTGGATCAGTGTACCGAAATTCATAAGAGGCTTATCACATAGTTGAATGCATAATGATACATTGGTCAGCCTTAGTAACTCATGAAAGCTATATACTAAATTACAGAAGGCATCAGTGGATAGAAAGAGAGAGAGAGAGTGTGAGTGTGTGTTTGTGTGTTTCCCCTGTTGAAATTATTTGACCTTTTCAGGCTAAATCAGTCACATCAGCTGTTGTAATTACATATAAAAAAAAATCTACCAGCTCACTACCATTTAATTCCATAGTACATATTAATGGTCATATCAGTGATATCAATTAATGCTTATTTCTTTCTGACCTCATTTATCCTTTTATTTTGATCTCTGGCAGCTTTGGCCACTGATAGAGGTAAAGATTGTCTTTACCTAAAATGGATGTAATGGCACTATCACTGACCTACTTTTCCTTGTCTGTTTAGGTGTTCATGTTTTTGTTTTGTTTTTTTAACATGTCACAGAAGAGTAGACAAGATGCTAAAATTATAATGGTAAACTACCAAATCAATATGAAAGCAGCAATAAATCAGTTTTAGTGGTAATGGAATATTTGGCACGTTTCTTAATGCCAAATACAGTGAATTTGTGTTTGTTGGGCTCCACAGTAATCTATAGTTTCTTTGACTCATAGCTCGCAAGTGTTCAAAATCTAACTCTGTAGTACTAAAATATATTTTCATGAGTTTGTTATAACTTTTTCTATATTATAATTTCCAAAAGACTTTTATTCCCTACTCCTTATCAATGTATCTATTAATTTCCAAAACAAAGAGAAATCTGACTAGATTATTCCTTTTACAGGGACTAGTTTTGAGAGCATGGCTTGATGTAACTAGTGGAAAAGAAGCTTATGCTAAAAAAGCACTGAGGTACTTTGACGAAGGCATACAAGAGGGGAATGACATTTTTGCTATGCTGGGTAAGGTGAGTTCATAAAAATGGAGTTAAGTATATCCAGGTTTTTTACATTAATTCTAAAGTATTTGGTGCATCATGGTCAACAAGCATTTTATTAAGTACTTACTATATGCCACGGTCTGGTGTCAACTGCTGCGATATTCTATATAAATTTGGGTTTATAGTTAACACGTGGTTCTGCAAAATCATAGCATTAGATAAAACAGACTTAAAGAGAATAGTTAGTTTTAAAGGGGTAGCTCTTTTGTAATTACTTAACTATTTACATTGTATCTTTCAGTAGAATATAGGCTTTTTGAGAACAGAACAGATTTTCATTCTTTTTTGTTTGTTTCTTTGTCTCCAGAGCTTGGCACAGGACCTTGCACATAAAAGTGTACTTAAATGTTTGTTGAATCATGTTATAAAATTAGCGGTGTTATAGCAGGGTTTGCTTATAATGTACTAATAATAATATTGCAATACAGTGTTGATCAAAGTAAAGTTATATAATATATGCCTGAAGATTAAAAAGCCAGGTATCTCTGTGTATATATGCATGAATATATATGTGGCACAATATAAAAGGGATGATCTTATGGTGTGTGCACCCATCATCCCCTTTATATCATAGCAAAGTTACATCAATGCCAGTAATGAAAACTAGACTGAGAATCTTAATTCATTTGAGCCCAATTAACACAGTCTTTTGGGGTTAATGCTAATTCCTCTGCATAGATTTACACAAGAGAACAGGAGGCAGTCAATAAAGACTAAAATTTAATTGTTTTCAACAAATCATTCAAATAACAAGCATTTCCTCAAACCATACTCTCTGCCAGACAAAAAGACAAAAATTAAATTGTTCTTGCCTTCAAAGAGTTTACATTATATCAGAGGAAACAATATGTGCATAAACAAGTATGTACAAAATAAATACAAGATAATTTTCAAGGGATAACACTAGCAACCAGAGTACCTGAAAAAAGCTTCATGTAGAAGGTAGCACTTGGCTGAGCTTTAAAGGAGACTGGGAACTCTGAGATATAAAATGAAGAAAGAGTATATTCCAGGCTTGGAATATTGGAGTTTTAAGATGTAGAAAAGGGGACAAAAGGGAGTTAATTGTGAATGGCCTCTTCTCAAAAAAGTATGAGATGAATGTCTTCTAATTCCGTAGATGAAATGGTAAGAGGAAATAATATGAGAATTAAGGAGAGAAGAGAACATTTGGAATCGCCTGTGTAGAAAAGAAAATCAGTTAAGGAGAAGAAAAAATGATTGTCTTGCTACAAGGAGAGCCCAGTTGAAGCTAATTAACACAAATTTGTAGTGAATACAGTCTGCCCAGTTATGTGACTTCTAGCTCTATGCAGCCTCAAGTGGGTAGGAGTAGAAGAAGTGGGTGTTGGGAGTAATCCAGGGTTGGGGTTTGATAATACATGAGCATCAGTAGGATGAGGGCGCAAGGGATTTGGGAGTAACAAGACCAAGCTGAGATTGGGAAAGGAGGCAGGTATACCTGGAATATCCAAGTCACTGTGCTAAGCATTGGAAATGAAGAAGAAAAAAAATAATCCCTGCTTTCTGGGAGTTTACATTCTTCTTGGGAGATATGGTATGTACATGGACAAGTAGATGAAATCATTTGAGGAGGAAGAAAGTACTAATAATTAAGGGAATGTCAATCAAGGCTTTGCTAGAAAGTGGCACAGAAGTTGAGCCTTGAAAAAAAGCTAGGTAAGTGAGGACAAAAGTGCATTTCAGATTTGAGGGTCAATGTTTAAATAGGCATAGAGGTGTAAAGCCAAGTTTTAGCAACGGCTAGTAGACTAGGTTTCTTTGTTTTGTTTCATTTCTTCCCTGAAATATAGAGTGTGTGAATAGAAGTAATATGAAATAAGTGTGGGAATGTAGGTGTGAGCTAGATTGTAGAAAGCTTTAAATGCAGGCTGAGGAGTTTACATTTTAACCCAGAGGCAATAGGAAGCCCATGAAGATTTTTGAAAAGCAGAATGACATAGTCCTGTGCTTTAGGAGTATTAACTTGGTAACTGTTAGGAGATTGTTATTTAGAGAAGGAAGGGATTAGAATTAGGGACACTAATTAGGGCCTTTTGCAATATTTTATTTGATGGATGATACATACCTGAACTAGGGTAGTGGCCTTCTGGCTGGAGAGAAAGAGAAATTTTTGCAAAAAGTAGATTTTGCAAAAATAGAATCAGTAACACTTGAAAACTTATTGGATATGACGAAGAGGGAATACTCAATGACATGTAGCTTTTTGTGCCCTAAGCAGAAATAAGAAGTTTGGAGTGGAGGAGGGGATGGTTTTTAAGAGGGAAGAGACAAAGTTCTCTTTTGTTCATGTTGAGTTTGAGATGCTGAATGGAACAGATATTCAGGAGGAGAGGTTTAGTGAACAATTATCAGTGTGGTACAAATTCAAGAGGGAGATTAGAGAAGTTTGCATAGATTTGCTAGTCATCAATGTAAAGAAAATAATTGAACCTCTAGAAGATATGAGCTCACCAAGTGGTCATCAATATCAAATAAATATAAAGTTATATATGCAAAATGGTTCTCTCATCTGCATTTAAAAGCTTTCATTCCACATTTTAGACTTATTTTGTTTTGCTTTTAAAATTCATGTCACTTTTTCCCCCATTTTTTCCTGTAGGGGATGAAAAAAACTATCAAAATCTATAAACTATTTACTAATCTCTCAATTTTTTTAATTCTAGAAAAGGTGTTTAGAATACATTTTAATTTGTTTTCTGTTTTTATTTACCTCTTGCAATAGCGTTTTAAAAATTTTATGAAGTTTCAAGTAAATGTTTTAAACAAGATATTTAACTTTTCTGGATTAACACAGTTTTAACTCTTCGTGGGGATCATTATTTTGTTATAACATTTTTCTCCCTTTAGGCCCAGTACCTTGAAATACGCCAGAATTATTCAGGAGCTCTGGAGACTGTGAACCAGATAACAATAAACTTCCCCAGCTTTATTCCTGCTTTTGTAAAGAAAATGAAGTTGCAGTTAGCCTTGCAAGATTGGTATCAGACTGTTGAGACAGCACGAAGGTGAAGTAAAGATAGAATCTTAAATGTCATCTTTGACTTTGTTTACATATAGGGGAATGAGGAAAACTATCTATGTGCACTCTTTGTTTTCCATAGGTATGCAATACAAGAACACAGCAGCCTCTTGTTGCTTGTTTTTCTAACATTAGTAAATTAACTTCAGTTTGGAAGTTCCATTGGTTATGTTACTAATCAAAAATGGTGGATTTGGGTCAACATAACCAAAGACCCATATGATCATGCCCTAAAGTAAAAGAAAAGTACATTTACATTAATAATGATTGAAATGTTTTCCTACAGGTTAATTCAGCAAGATAATCAAAATGTGGAATCCCTAAGAATGCTAGCCCTTTACTATTTGTGTAGGGAAGGAAATATACAAGAGGTAAGTGTCTTAAAGTACTTAACATTCCTAGATAGCAAGCCATCAAATATTGAAGCCTCTCATTGCAATCTATGCAGTTTAACCTTATGGGTTAAATGAGCTTTGAATAGCCTCCTAATTGTTTTCCTTCAAGTTTCTTCCCTCTCTAATTTATGTCCTCCTTCTTCCTTGTTTCTTTACTTTGTTTATGATATGACCCTTTGTTATCTACATCATGTATCTTGGTATTTATAGCTCATCTTGGTATATGGTATGAGGTCTTAGCTTAATTTCTTCCAAATTGCTGTCCAGTTTTCCCAGCAATATTTGTCAAAACCTGAACCCTTCCCCCAGAAGCTGAGATCTTTAGGTTTATGCAGACACTAGGCTAATAGATTCATTTGCTTTGATATGTTATGAACCTAATCTGTTGCAGTCATCAATCTCTATTTTTTAACCAGTACCAAAATATTTTGATGATTACTGCTTTGTAGTATAGTTTGACACCTGAGACTGCCTGGCTCCTTTTCTTCCTATTTTTTTTATTATTTTCCTTGATATTCTTGACCTTCTCTTCTTCCAGATGAATTTTGTTGTTATTTTTTCTAGTTCTATAAGAGAATCATTTGGTAGTTTGGTTATTGTGACACTGAATAAGTAAACTAATTTAGTTAATGTCATTTTTGTTACATTAGCTTGGATTATCCATGAACGATTAATATTTCATTTGTTTCTGTCAACAGTGTTTTGTAGTTGTATTCATGTAGTTTTTGTGTGTATCTTGGTAAGCTGAATGTTTTTAAAATAGCAATTTAAGACAAGGTCATTGTCACCAGAAATGATAGAAGAGTTAGGACTCTTAAATAAGAAGCTTGAATTTAAATCATTTAAAGGAGTTTCTTTTAATTTTTTATAAATAAATAGGTATTTTATTAACTAATCTTAGATAATAATAATCAATGTAAATTAGGCAAGAAAAGTAGAAACTATATATCACGTCACTCCAGGCTTTTAAAAACTTGGCACCTGCCAATTTTTTAGCAAGATATGACCTGGTGTCTAGAATTATATATCAAAATCTCTCTATTCTTCACATACTGACAAAACAAAGCCTATTTTGAGGAAATGTTCTCAAAATATTCTGGAGAACTAAACCAATAAAGTCTATTAGAACTGGATTATTTTTATGGACTAAATCATTGTCCACAATTGCCTGAATGTACCATCAAGGCATAAAAAACTTAAGAACAATGGTTTTAATAGATAATATAGTACTGAATGTTTGTGATCTCTATATGAAATGATAAGAAATGCCTTCATGTTTTAGAGATCTAGCAGAGACCAAAACCATGTGGGAAACAAGATGATATGCATGTTATCCTTATTGTCCTGTCTGCTACTAAGGGTCCTTTCAGGGAACCTACAGAAGGTGAACTTTATTCAATTACAAAAAGCAGTTATTTTGGCCACTTGTACGATAGTCTAAAAATATTTAATACAAAAGAGTAATAGCAGGACAACAACTTGTCCCTGTTCTGTTTCTATTGCAACCTCATCAAAAAAGGTGAGAATGAGACTCATATTTAAGAGATACCAATGACTATGATTTTAAATGTAACTAATGTACTAGATACCCAAACACTATAATGTGGCAGTATTTTGTATATTTAACATGTATACTTATCAAAATTTTACTGTTTATATTTTTGTTCTAGGCTACCAACAAGCTGGGCGATTTAATTAGTACATTAGATGCAGTGGAACCACGGAATGCTCAACTTTTTTACAACATGGCATTAGCTTTCAGCAGAATTGTAAGAATTTAGACTTCCTTATGTTCTGAAGCAAGATGAACAAATTTTTCTTTTTCTCTAAGATTTAAAAATAGGATAACAACTACTATATAGCAATAATTTAACACTTTTAATTTGTAAGGACAACCTTATTGACATTCTTTGCTCTTAAGGAAAAAGTATCCTTTTTGTTCAATTAAAAACATTTATTGAATGCCTGCTGTGTCCAGCATTCTGCAAGGAGAAGCTGTGGAGCAGGAAGGAAGAATACAAAGCTGAATGAAGTATAATCCTTGCTCTCAGAGAGTTGCACTATGATAGAGAAGAATGATATCTGAATAAATATATGGGGACTGTAAAAATGCATGAGTGATTTAAAGTTTTAGGAAAATTCCAGAAGGAAAAAATGAAATTTGGTTGACTAGCTCACAAAAGGTTCTGTGAAGGAGGCAGCATTTGTTCAATAATTGAACCTTAAAGGATACCTACAGTTTCAGCTGAAAATGTTTACAAGGGAAAAGATTCTTAAATACCATCTTTGGATTTGTTTGCATATGTCTCTACTATAAGTTTCATGTTTGGAAAAGTCTGTGTAAGAATGAGCATATTTATACATACACATATACACTTGTTCAGCTTTTTGAAATTTTCTTTTTTGCTTAGCAAATTGGGACATGCTCAACTAATTCAAGTTTAAAATTTTTCTTCTTTAATCACAGCCTAGTTTATTTTTTGGAAATACTGCTAATTTTAAATGGTTGTTTTTAAACATTTGTTTTGTTTTAGAAGTATTACTTTACGGTAATTTCTTTTTTAATGACTTTGGGAGGCTGTAAATTTAATCTAGCAATATATAGCCATTATAAGTAACATTGTCCAGTTTGATCATGAAGATGCTGTAATAAATTGGAGGCAGCCTCCTTGGAATAAATAGTTGTTGCTTTGAAGGGTAATACTCATGCAAATTTATAAGTTCTGGCATGATCTTAGTCTTCTTACTTCACTAGAACATGTATACTTAAGAGAATTTTGCAGAAGAATGATTATGAATTGGCTAGATTCCATATTTTTCCTCACATTTTTGTGAGAGCTGAATGTGAAAAGTACAGTATTATTTTTAAAGAATACCACTGTTTTATGAGATAAGATATTGGTCTTCTATTACTAGCTCTTTTTGTTTTTGTTTATTTTAGTGTGGACGGAATCAACTTATCCTTCAGAAAACTCAAATGTTAGTTGAGAGAGCATTTGGCTTAACTCCTCAGGATGCAGAATTTGCTACAGAACTTGGATATCAAATGATATTACAAGGAAAAGTTAAAGAGGCACTCAGATGGTATAAAACTGCAATGACACTTGATGAGACCAGTGTATCTTCACTAATAGGTATGATAGCACACCTCTTAACTTTTTCTTAATATTGTCTCAAGGAATTATTGACTACTTAATATACCATTTAAAATTATTTAAAAAGAGCAAATGTAATACTTATGTGTACAACTTATTAATAATTTTAAAATATTTTAAGTGCCTCCACAGAGTCCTCCTCTAATACTTTATCAGGATGTGGAGGTAATCTGAATTCTCACAGGCTTTGCTAGCAAAGTATAAATTCTGGAAAGGCTCCACCATGCAGGAAAAGAATTCAAGTATACTCTTAGCAATATACTGTGTTTGTTTTTGGAGGGTCGGGGTCATCACTAGTAGGCTATCCATTTGATGATGAAGTTTTTGGCCATGACCAAGTCTTGTGTCACCTATATTCTGTAGTGATGACAGCAGTGTGGTGAAAAAAGAGACAGGATGCTGAAAGGTCACAAAATTTTTTAACATCCTAAAAAGATCATCTTTTCAGTTGGTGCTCCAAATTTAAGATCCTTTTCCACTAACCAATGGGTATATATATTGTTTGAGGAAATTAATCATATGAACCTTGGCATTATCACTGTAAATGAAACCAGAAGACAGAAGGATACTGCAGCTAAGTGGAAGGATGGCTCACAGTTTCTTTGAAAAATCAGAAGAAAAAATTGGTGGAATTGATTTTGTCATGCATAGTTTTTTATTGTAGTACTTGATTTGCAAAAAGATCATCATGAAAATAATTTCACCTTATGGATCAACATGTATGGGAGGAAGGGGTAGAAAAATTAAATGAAAAACCTAATAAGATTCAGCAGATACCTGTTGACTTCATACCAAAGTGGGAATAGTTAGAATAATGAAAAATATATTGAAAAACTTGATTCAGGCATAAGGAATAATAGAAGCCAAAGTCTTTTTTGTAGACTGCACAGAAGCCTCACAACAGTACATCATGGGCTTGCTCTTTGAAAAAATGATCTGAAGACATGGAACAGAGTAAGCACTAGCTAACATCATTAAAAGTCATTATCATTGATTATATCTTTTCAGATATAGAAAAGACTCCTTATTGATGTGGGAGTCATTCATTCAACAATAATTTAAGTGATACTGTGTATCAGATTTATGCTAAGCATTGGAAATTTAAAACTACAAAGTAATCTCTGCTTTTGCCCACAAGGAGTTTATTATGGGGAAGTAACATGTACACAGATAGAGAGATAGGCAATAGATGACTATTCCTAAATTATCCATCTGCCTATTATAGTCAGACCACTGACGTGTTTGGGCAAAGATCAAAATTAATACAAAATTTGAAGAATAGAAGTGAATAAAAAATATGTTGTGTAATTAAAACAATTCCTACCTGATTTATTTAAACAAATTGTTGACTGGAAAGTGAGAAATGGATGAAGAAGTAATAGTAACACCAGTTAGAGTAAATTCAAACAGTTGTTTAACTGATGTTGATTCAGTAAGCATTTATACCAAGCATTGTGCTAGGCACTATGGAGAAAAGAAAAAAAAAAGCCATCCCTGCTCTCAAGGTGTTTATATTCCATTGGGAACAAAAACATGTACACAAAAAAATTAAATGTAAAATTTATGCAAAACACAAAGTAATTGTTGGAGGCAGGGTATTAGCAGTTGGGGAAAACAGGTTCACCTTCTGTTTTGAAAGGTCTCTCTTGAAAGAAGCCAGGATTTCTTTGAGACAGAGATGTGAGGAGAACATGCATTCTGGACATAGTGAATGAGCTGGGCAGAGGCACAAAGATGACAGATGGAATGTCCTATGTGGAGAACAGCAAATAGGCTAGTCTGACTGGAACATAGAATGAAGGGAGATGAATAAGGTGCATTAAGTCTGAAATGGTAGGCTGAAGCAAGATTGTGAAGGGCCTTCAGATCTAAGAATAGGTATTTGTATTTGTATCCTAAAGACAAAGGGGAGCAACTTTACTTTCTTGAGCAAGGTAGTGATGTGGTCAGACCTTTGATATAGAAATATCAGTTTTGCACATTTGTGAAAGATGAAGTAGAGAGTGGATTGGATACAAAGAAACTAATCAGGAGGCTATTTCAATAAATAAATGACCAAAGAGAAAGTGCATTGGACTTGAAATTGGTTAACCTGGCATCAAATCCCATCTCTGCTACCAGTAACCTGTATGACATTGAACAAACCATTTCTTTCCCACCATTAGGCCTGTTTCCCCATCTGCACAATAAGAGTGTTTAAACTAGGTAATTGGCAAAATTCCTTCCATCTCTAACATAATCTAACAAATTATATAGTCCTGGTCTCCGGTTTCCACGCCTGTAAAATGGAAATGTGAGCTATTAAGTTTTCTTTCCTCTTCAAGTGACTAGAAACAAATATATCCTAAAATGCATCTTAGTGAAAAAACATTTGACTTACTTGCCAAAGAGAGAGATTTGACAGCCAAGGATAAAACTGATTTAGAATATACTCATTTCTAAAATCTAATTAAGAAAGATCGTTAAAGACTATAAGTACTATTGCCTTATAAAAGGGTAAGAAGTAGTGGAGGGAAAAACCAATTTACCAAAAAGAAAAAAATTTTCCTGAGAGCATTTAAGGATGAAGCTGGAAGATTGTCAAACAGGAAATATGAAAAAGATTTGCATTTTATAATTTTTCACCTTTGAGATGATTGAAGACACCACCTTTGAACTACCGTCCTGAATTTGCTTGTAGAAGAAGTGAAAATAGCACCGAAGATGAGAAAAGCAACTGGACTACACAGAGTTTATGCAGATGAAGTCAATGAATTGATTCACAAGTTACCTGAAGAGAAGGAATATAGCAAAGGTCTAGGATAAGAAGTCTTAGAAAATAGTGTCTAAAGGAGCAGCTACCAGCCCATATTCCTATCTTCTCTCTAATTTTTTTTGTCAGAATAATCTACATATGAATTGAAGACAAGATCATCTTTAGTTAGAAGTGAATAGTAAGTCTTTCACAGGTGATATCCTCTAGTAGGTTATAGCTTTATCATCATGCAATTGACTAAATGATACAGAGATTACTGGCTTCCACAGTGCTTATTGTTAGTTGAGTAAAAAATTGCTTATTATTTGTTGAGTATAAAAAATATTGATTCTGTAGAATAAAATATTGCCTTAAAGAGTTTCTTCCAGCAATACGTCTCTCATGAATGTCAAAATCATATATTATTTGTTGAATGTCTAATGATACAATAGAGATAACCTTATTCAACCCTCTGATCTTTAATATTAAGGGATACAGAAAACAAGGGTATAAGTTTATATATGTTTATCAAAGCATTCTGTAACAGTCTTATTCAAGGAGGGAAGTCCTTCAGATGGTCCTGTTTGCAAATGACATCAAGGCCCAGAACAGTGCATATCCACCTAATTGAAGTTGATAATCACTCAAGTTTGCTCTAAAATATTAATACACACATTTTTATTTGTTTATTTATATATATATATACATACATACATATATATACACACGTATACATACATATGCACACACAGAGGATCTTTTGAAGTAGTTAGACAGAGAATGCCTTTTGTCCCAACAATGATATTCAATTGAATCAACAATCTATATAATTTATATAGTTTATAACCTTAGCTAGACACTGAAAATGAACAGAGTCAATCTCAGAATTGAAAATGAAGATGAGAAACAATTGGATCACCTTTGAGAAGTTGAACCTTTTTTTTTCAATGATCCAAATTTTCTCCCCAAAACAATGTGTCGTCTTTTTAATATACATTAGTTTAATGTGTATTTAACAAGAATCTAACACATTACAAAAGAATTACAAAGGTGAAGCAGTGTAAAGTTGTGATTAGAGAAATGTATAAGCTAAAAATATACCAATTACATGACTAGAACAGAACTTTTCCATTAGCATCCTTGAAGCATCAAGAGAAAGTGAGGAAGGCCCCTGGCATGTTGAGGGGAACCCCGTGTCAAATTTATGAAAAGACAAGAACAAGAGTTAAAAAGACATGGTTAGATTGTCTATCATTGGAAGAAATAGCTATGTCAAGGAAACCACAGACCCATTTGAGTATTTCAGAATATTAAAAATCCTTTGATGTTTTCCATATTAGAAAAGTCTATAACTTCCCAAAATGCAATTATTAGTTCTTAATTTGTATTAAGAAAAGTTCTGTGTTTTACATTTCGGGTACAAGCCTTCCAGGGACAGATTTATTAAATAATTTTCATTCTAAATATCTCTGCAGAGAGAAAATCCAGAGGGAAATCCATTATGCCTTTTCATATCTCTCAACCAAAGCCATTTTCTTCATGCAATTTATAGTATTCCCCCCAAAAAGACAGAATTCCACAGTAAGAAAACATAGTAACAAAGTTCAGGTAACTACCCTGATTGATTAAAAAAAATAAGCAGAACTTTTGGTGGACCCTGATAATTGTTTTCCTAAAACCATCTAGTCCTGCTTTAATTACTTCCTTTAAGGATTCTCTTTTCCACCTTTTAAAAATTAGGTGAGCTCCAGAGACATTTCTGTTAACTGAATTATTAAGAGTTCTTCATTTTGATAGTCTGATCATTACTGTAACCACTATCCTGGTCTGATCGGGCCTCTTCGTTTAGAAACTGGCCTTTTGATAAGAATGATGTAAAAAGATTTCAGTACAATAAATTGTTTCAGGATAGCTAAAGAAAGACTAATATGTGTCAAAATTATATGTGATTCACTGAATAACACAACAACAGAGATAACCTTGTCCAACCCTTTAATCTTTAATAGTAAGTGATATGGAAAATAAGGTCATCTGTCTGTATGTGCTTTTCAAAGGACTTCAGACTAAAGTAAAACGTTATTTTGTCATATTTTGCCAAAAGAGGAAATAGGGTGGGCAGTGTCTTATTACTTAGCTTCCACAAAAGTAAATGGTATATACTTTGAGATATTAGAATACTTCATAAAGAGCTATAAAGAATACAATTCTTTTTAAATTAGATTGAAAAGATTGTTTGGAGAAAATAATATTGTATTAACTTGTATGCTGAATGAAAGATGCAGTGAATGTTTAAATACATTTAAGGATATTGCAAGCAGTGATTTTACCAAGTATATGGAAAATTACTAATACATATAAAGCCTTGCCAATAAGTAGAGGCACCTTATTCACTACTACTAAGGTAGTTAGGGAGCTTTAATCACAAATTTGCTTAAAGATTTGGAACTGCTTTTGTTTTTATCAAACTTCCATAAGGTTCTCTAAATATTTATGAATAATGCATAGACAGAACTGTATACTTTTTTCTCCAGGCATTCCTTTTTTTTTTTGTTTTTGTTTTTGTTGAGCACCTATCAAGATGAATGCAATTTAATTGAACATTTATGATGGAAAGACTCAACAAAATGATAGTTTACTCTGATAATTCTGAAATTATTATCTCCCCACTGGATTTACTGGCCCACCTTGGCCCAGGAGAGAGATCAAGCAGCATGCTGCTTGTTTCATATTTCCCCTCTCCAGACTTTCCTACTCATGCCAGTCATTTGCCTCTTCTCCCGTGAGCTTCACTTCATCTTGATATGTCAGCCTACCTGATCCTACTAGCTGTTCTTTATTGCCTTCTGGGTCATCCTTTCCCTTTTCTTTATTTTTTTTTATTAATTTATTTTGATTTAACAATAATCATTTCCATATGCTTTTGAGTTTAAAATTTTTCTCCCCCTTCCTCCCCATCACCCTCCCCAAGACGGTGCACAGTCTGATATAGGCTATACATTTACATTCATATTAAACATTTTTACATTAGTGATGTTCTAAGTAGAAATTAAAACCAATAGGAAGAACCATCAGAAAGAGGAAACAAAACTCAACAGAAGAGAAAAAAAATAGCAATTCAACTTCCACAGTTCTTTCTTTGGATGTGGATAGCATTTTCCATCACAAGGCCTCTGGAGATGTCTTAGATCCTTGTATTGCTGGGAAGGGTTAAGTTTATCAATATTAGTCATCACATAACATGGCTGTTATTGTGTATAACATTCTCTTGATTCTGCTCACTTCACTCAGCATCAGACCACACAAGTCTTTCCAGGTTTTTCTGAAGTCACCCTGTTCATCATTTCTTATAGCACAATAGTATTCCACTACATTCATATACCACAACTTGCTCAGCCATTCCCCAATTGATGGACATCCTTTCAATTTCCAATTCTTTGCCACCATAAAAGGAGCTGCTATGAATATTTTTGTACATGTGGGTCCTTTTCCCATTTGTATGATCTCTTTGGGATGGCCCTAGAAGTGCTATTGCTGGGTCAAAGGGTATGCACATTTTTATAGCCCTTTGGGCATAGTTGCAAATTGCTGTCCAAAATGGTTGGATCATTTCACAACTCCACCAACAATGTATCAGTGTTCCAATTCTCCCACATCTTCTCCAACATTTATCATTTTCCTGTTTTGTCATGTTGGCTTTCTGATAGGTGTGATGTGGTACCTCAGAGTTGTTTTGATTTGTATTTCTCTAATCAACAGTGATTTAGAGCATTTTTTTCATATGAGTATAGATGGCTTTAATTTCTTCATCTAAGAACTGTCTGTTCATATCCTTTGACCATTTATCAATTGGGGAATTTGACCATTTACCAATTGGGGAATCCAGGCTTTTCTAATTAGGTTATTTTTTAAGAGAAGCAGAATGGTCTTGGGATCTGGAAGATCTGTATTCAAGTATTGATTCTGATGTATGATAGCTGTGTGACCATCAGTAAATCATATATCCTCTCGATGTCTTTAGGCAGAACTCTTAAGACTAGATAGTGATATGCTCGTAAATATTTAACAACCATTTGGGAGCAGGGTGGGGAGGGGTTGGGGGAGGAAGGAATGTACCCAAGATGTGCTTTTAAATTCAATCTGCATCATTGATGTTTTCTTTATCACTTTCTTAAGTCTAGACAGTCAACAAAACGATAAATCAAGCCTCAGTGTGTAGCATTGGATGATTTCTGAGGATATGCTCAATAAGTCAATACTCACATTGACATTTTAAGAAGCTAGAGCCAATAAGAGCAGACTATAGCACACCCCTGATTATAGACAAGTTGGAGAGAGTTTTCCTCATCAGAAGTTCACCCGCATTGATGAAATCACAGGTCCAGACCAAAGTAGAACTACTGAGCTAATAGAAAAATGTAATAGTTTTGAGTAGCTTTCTTTCTGTTTTAATTTTTTAAGAATGTTTCTTTCCTCTTTTTCTCTATTCTATCTAACCAACAAAAGGAGATAATTTTGGAAGGCGATTATGTGGAGTAGAAATCATGTGTGGGCATGCATTTGCAGGTTTCTTTACATATACTCTGCTATATCCAAGTCATTTTGGTTGAAAGAAACTTTCCATTTTTATATGATAGTTGATGGGAAAATAGAATTATAGGCATGTATAGCATCTGGCTATGGTCCCTATCTATGACTTTCCTTTCAAAATACTCCAAGGAACCAAGTATAGCCAGAATTTGTTCCCTGTTTTGTCAATTCTGTAAGCTCTAAATTCTGTTCTACAAAACTTGAATTGTGTATACATTGTGGCAGAAAATAGGAGATGATATTTATTTTATTATTTTTCATCTAATCCTTTAATTCCTTATAATTAAACAGTAAAGGACATTTTAAAATGATGTTGTTTGGGTTAACTTTATTTTGGAGATATTACTAAAATGATAATAAGTTTGAATGATTTTCCCTTTTATAGGAATTATTCGATGTCAGCTAATAGAAGGGCATTTACAGGATGCAGATCATCAACTTGAATTCCTTAATGAAATTCAGCAGTCCATTGGGAAGTCTGCAGTAAGATATTTTTTTTTCAGCTAGGTACTTGTAATTGATAATGCAAAACAAATAGAAACTTGAAAATGCAAAACTTAAAATCAAACTTTTTATCTAGTAAAGACACCATTTTAAAATGCATAATAGTTTTTTTTAACATCAGGTAAGTTCTTTATTTACCTATATGCAAAATTAGATATGACTTAAAGATTTTTAAGTTCACATATGGAAGCTAATGATTATATTAGAGCATAAAAATTACACATTAATAGCATTTTATATGTTTATTCCAGGTCTCAATCAGGTACAGTATTCCTAAATAAAACTACTTATTCTTTTAGGAACTGACCTATTTGCATGCAGTACTAGCCATGAAGAAACATAAACGACAAGAAGAGGTTATTAATTTGTTAAATGATGTCCTGGATACACATTTCGCAAACTTGCAAACCTTACCCCTTGGTGTACAATACTTTGAAAAGTTAAATCCTGACTTTTTATTAGAAATTATTACAGAGTATCTAAATTTCTGTCCAGCTCAGGTAAGTAATATTGGTTCCTTTTTTTTTTTGTTAATGACTCAACTGAAACTTTGTAAATATCTTAAAGAGTATCTAGCCTACCTATGTCTGTGAAGTTCATAGTAAAGCTGAGCCCTAGTGTCTAAAGTAATGCGAAACATATAGCACTGAGTAGCTGGTGCATTCCACTTGAGCTATTGGGAAAATCTCTCTACAATCTCAGTAGTTAATGGGAAGTCTACTGGCTTCTATTCCTTAGTGGTGGTGGTAACCTCAGGAGGAAAGAATTTAGAAGGGCCTTAACAATGTTCCAACAGCAGTAGTTTTGGGAACATAACAGAATGAATGGTAAGAATACCATTGGGGCTTCAGACTTTATATTGATAGACCGCATATAAACTGAATGCCCATTGTGTACTGGGATTATTTCTTATTAAGCATTTGTCTTATATTTTTATAAGCCCTTTAAGAGCAGGGACTGAGCTTTTCTTTTTTAACCTTGTATCTCCTATACCTAACACAATGCAGTATACAGAAGAATTGAATTTAATACAGACTTTAAAATGCTAATTCCAAAATGCCCAACATGAAATGTAGTTAGTGTAATCTGAACTCGCTATCCCAGAGCCAGGCAGGATGCATCACTTACTCTGGGTTTAAGAGTAGGTACCCCGAGCATTTGAGGTCATAAAAAAGAAATTCCTGTAAATCTGGGAGTGGTTTTGTTCAGTGTTATTGGTTATGTGAGAAGAAGGGTAATGGGATAAGGTAGAAATCTCATGAACTCTTACTTTTACTTGAACTAGACAAAAGAGGATTCAACACACACACACACTATTTAGTGTAGAGATATAGTAAATTTAAGAGGATCACAAGTGGGCAGTGGGAAAATGGTGTTTAAGAAGGATGGTAGAAAGGAAAAAGAATAGTCATGAGTGAAACTCAAGCTTTGTTGGATAACAAAGGAGTATTAAAAGAGAAAGAAAGTAGTGCTAGAAAGAACTAGCACTCAAGAGTCTGATCTGATTAATTGAAAAAATAACTAGTGTAATATAAATGACAAAACTACCTAAATTAATTTACAGATCCAGTGCCTTGCCAATCACACCACCATAGGGTTATTTTAGATAACTAAACAAAATAATAACAAAATGTATGTAAAAAAATAAAAGGTCAAGGATCTCAAAGGAAATCATGAGGGGGCAAAATGTAGGAAGGAAGGGACCTAGAGTACCAGATCTTATATGAGGCTACACAGCAGTAATAATTTTTTAATTGGTATTACATTAAAAAAATTGATCAATGAAACAGAAACAGATTAGATACATAATTCCCAATATCAAAGTGTTCAAATCAACCCCCAGACACCAATTACTGGGGAAAAGCACTTCACCATTCATCAAAAACTGCTATCAAAATTAGGCTTAGAACAACATATCAGCCAGTATCTCTCAGAGGTAAGACTTTAACCAAGGTCTTCTTCACTGCAAGGCTGGCTATGCACTACACCACGTTGTATTTCTGTACAAATAAGACAGAATTCATAGATTCATAGAAACTGAGAAGATTTTTATAGATTGATGCCTAGAATGAAGTGAGAAGTACTGGGAAAACAATTATACCATGTCTGCAACACTTTATAGGGAAACAACTATTTTTTTAAGAACTCAACAAGAAAAAGAGCAACATTGAAACAAATATCCACTGAAGAGAGAGTAGAAGGAAGTTCAGAAGGTCAAGGCAAGCAAAGCAGGGCAATGTTTTAAATCAAGTTAGACTTAATGTGTACTTTAAAAGCAAGTCATTAGTGGATAAACATTTATTAAGCTCCTACTGGGCACTGGGCATTGTGCTGATCACTAGGGATACAAATAAATATAAAGACAATCCTACAGGGGGTTAGGGACGATGAGGGAGAGTTCCAAAGAAGTTCAAAAGCAGTGTAGCTGGTGAGGAATAGGAAGAAAAACCTGGGCTGCTCCCATTATTTAACTAGAGGCCCTGGGGCCCATGGCCCTGCTGTCAGAGGGTGAAAGGCTATGGATGAGATGGGAGGACTAGCAGATTCAATCTTGCAGCATGTTGAGTTTCCTGAAGAAGGAAGGCATGATGGAGAGATGCAATAAAGCCGAAAAGCAATGCAGATGGAAAGAAATGGGAGTTCATTATAACCTTTTTTTATGTTTTTTGGTATGTGGGAATGTTTATGTTTGTTAATGTTCATTAAATTCATAATAAGAATTTTTTAAGAGTAAAGGCATAGAGATAGGAATGAGCATTTGATTTGCTTAAAATAATATGAGATAGTCCAGCTGTGTTCCGTTCTGAGTACCACATTTTAGGAGAGATATTGATGAACAGCTAGAAGAGACCAGCCAGAATGGTGAAGGTACTTAAAGTCATGCCATATAAAGATCTATAAAAGAAACTGTTGATGCTTACATGAAAAAAGTCAAGGCCACAATGGTGAGTAGGAAGGTAGGAATGATACCTGTCTTAAAATACTTGACAGGCTGACATATAGGAAAAGGATTAGACCTGTTCTGTTTGGTGTCACAGAAGGCAGAAGTAAGAATAGTGGTTGGAAGTAGCAAAAAAGCAAGCTTAGGCTTGATGAAAGAAAACACTTGCTAGAAATGAGAAGTTATCCAAGAGTGGAATGGACTTCCTTGGAAGACAAATGGGTTCTCTCTCATTGAAATCTTCAGTTAAAGACTTGATTTGTGTGTTACTTTATCGATGGGATTCTTGTTCAGATATGGACCAGATAACCCCTGAGGTCCCTTCTAACTCTAAAATTCCATGAATATATCCCTTTAAAGGAGATAATTATTGTATTTTGATCAGGTTTTACATTTTTTAGAAGTCCTAGTTGCAGTTTAAGCTTCAATAGCTTATTATTACTAAGTTTGTTATTAAGGCTTAAATGGTACTAAGACTTTTAGGATAGTATGTTAGATACAGATTTGGTTTAATGTTATCTTATATATCGTATATATTATTATTGATCAATCATTAAACACTTATTAAGTGCCTGTTATTTGCCAGCTACTGTGCTTAAGTGCTGGGCGTACAAAAAAGAGGCAAAAGACAGTCTCTGCTCTCATGGAGCTTATAATCTAATGAAGCAGACAACATGCAAATAAATATATACAAAGCAAGCTATATATGGGATAAATAGGAAATAATTAACAGAGGGAAGGTACTCTAATTAAGAGGGGTTAAGGAAGGTTTCCTGTAGAAGGTGGGATTTTACTTGAGAGATCAGTAGATGGAGAAGAAGAGGGAGAGCATTCTAGGCATGAGGGACAGCCAGAGAGAATGCCCAGAGCTTGTTCGTGGGGCAGCTAGATGGAGAGTGTCATTGGATCAATGAATACGTTTTGAGAGGCAAGGTTTAAGAAGACTGGACAGGTAGGAGGGGGCCAGGTTATGAAGGACCTTGAATGCCAAACAGAACATTTTGTATTTGCTTCTGGTGGCAATAGAAAGCCATTGGGGTTTATTAAGTAGGGGGAAGACCTAATTGGACCTGTGTTTTAGGAAAATCACATTAGTTGCTGAATGGATTGGGGAGCAACTTGAGTCAGGAAACCCCACCAGCAGGTTATTGTAATAAATCCAAGTGTGAGGTGATGAGGGCCTGCAATAGAGTAGTGGCAGTGTCAGAGGATAAGGGGAGGGGACATATTAGAGAAATGTTGCGGAGGTGAAGTCAACAGATCTTGGCAACAGCTTAGACATGGGGAGGGTGAGAGATAGTGAGGAATTCAGGATGATTCCTAGGTTGGGAGCCTGAGGAACTTTGAGAATGGTATTGCCCTCTTGCAGTACTTCTTAAACTGGGTCACGACCCTAGGTCACTGAAAGGGAAGCCCTGCTGTACAGTAATAGGGAAAGTAGGAAGTGGGGAAGCTATAAAAGGAAAAACAATAATTCTGTTTTGGACATAATGAGTTTAAGATGTCTACTGGACATCTCATTTAAGATACAATTAATTTCAAAGTATTAGATGGCCATACAAAAAGACAAAATAACACCTATAGCAAGAATTAGGAAACCACCTCCATGAGGAAAGTAAACCTCATTTCAGACATAGTGAACTATTAACATATAGTGCATTCTACCTTCCATTCTCTATAAAGACTAAAAGCTTCTGAGTTCTTCTAAAATTAATATTCACAGTACCTCCAAGTAATAATTGTGTTGGTTAACAAAAACTCATATTTTAAGCTCTTTAACATTTGCAAAGTACTCTCCTCGTAACAACCCCATCTTTACTGATGAGGAAGCTTAGACAATGAAATATAAGTCATTTGTTCATGATCACCTAACTGGTAATTGGTTGAGACTGGATTCAACCCCATGTCTTCCAGCTCCAAGTCTAACTAGCTAAGAATGAAAAAATGTTTTAGTCTAAGGCGGTGTTGAGGCTAACAATCTGAGATTTTAGACTCAGGTTGCTTTGATTCAAATTAGTTGTCAATATTTCCTAGATATCTTTATCCAGTCATTCAACAAATTCCTTGCATAAAGCTGTACTTTATGAAATTATGTTAACTAAGTAGAACTCTTATTCACATAACATCCTTATGGAATTGGGGAGCCAAATAAATGACAGTATTTAACCAAAAGCATTCTTTGAATCTGTGTAAGAATATTTTTTTGAAAAATGTTAGATTAAAATGAAAGATAGTATTGCATTATGTGTAGAAGGCTGGCCTCAGAGTCAGGATGACTTAGGTTTATGTCTCACCTGACATACTGGCTTTGTGAACCTAGGTAAATCACTGAACATTTCAGTCACTGTCCCAGACAAGGTTCTAAGACTATGTAAGTCATGGATCTGTGTTAGTAGAATTCTTCATCTGTATCTCCCTACAGTGATGAAATCACAGTTATGAACCCTCCCCCCCCAAAAAAATTCCCAACCAGAATGAAATGTGTGTGTGTGTGTGTTGTCTGTACTTCTCTCAGAGAGAGAATGAGGATGTGTGCATTCTGTTGGGGAAAAGCTGTTATGAAATCATGGTAAAAGGTAATCATCTAATTTGTTTTTATTGTTAGCCTGCAAGCCCTGGACAGCCTTCTCCGCTTCTCAGACATTGTGCTTCAGTCTTGGAGACTATTGTAAGAACTGTACCAGGTCTTCTGCAGGCTTTTTTCCTAATTGCAAAAGTGAAATATTTATCGGGTAATGTATATCTTTAAAATTAAACTTCTTTTAAGTGATGTTTTGCTCATTATAATATTGACAAAGTGGGTGTTTAAATGGGTTAGATAAATTATATGGTTATCCTTCATGTGAATATATGTATGTATATTTGATTCAAATTAAATTAAAGTAGTGCAGTATTTCCTCTCTTGGAGTATTCTTTTTTTATTTTTTATTTTTTTTTTATTTTTAGGCAATTGGGGTTAAGTGACTTGCCCAGAGTCACACAGCTAGTAAGTGTCAAGTGTTTGGTCTGAGGCCAGATTTGAATGCAGGTCCTCCTGACTCCAAGGCCAGAGCTCTATCCACTGCACCACCTAACTGCCCCTGGAGTATTCTTTAGATTTTATTAAGTAATGTTAATCATTGACCATAAAATAGACTCTTGGAAAAACACAGTCATGCCAGACTAAAGACTGTGAATAAGTACATTAAGTCTAGATTGGTATTTCAAATGCAGGACAGTTGTGACCACAAGCATTGTTTTTTAGACATTTGGAATTCATTAAGTAGTTACTTCTTTGATTAGCTTTTTAATCTTCTGAAGATATCACAGTTATCACAGAAGATAAGTATAAGTATAAGCATAGGTAGCATTTAATATGTCTTTTTATGCTCCTGCACATATTTGGATGCTAAATAAAAATTAATTAGCCCTGATATGCCCTTAGGAAAGAAACTAGTTTTAAGGAGCTTACCATCTAATATAGTAATTTTTATTTTGTGGAATAGAAAGAGCACTGAACTGTGAATCAGCAGACCTGATTGCAAGTTCCAGCTCTACCACTACTAAGTAGCTCCGTGGTATACTGCCAGTCACATAACTTCTTTGGGTGTCCATTTTCTCTTCTGTACAAGTGAGAAGGTTTTCAATAAATTAGTGGTTTCCAATGCAAATGGAAAGTTTTGAGTTTCAGCAAATTTTTTCAGTACTTTTCAAATTTCTGTCTTCACAATGATTTTAAATTACATACTCCTTTGACCAAACTTAGAAAATTCATTTTGAAATCCCTCGACTAGATGCTAAGATTCCTTCTGGGGTACACTCCTTAATTGCTTATTCAGTTCCATTGTAGAGTTGTTGGATGATGTTATTTTCATTGAGCTACTTTTGTACAATAAAACTGAGGACTTATGTTACTCTGGCTTATTTAGTTAGTATTTTTTATTTATTTTAAGAATTAATATAAATTAACTACAATCTAGTGATACCTCATTTAATGAATTTTCTTGGAATCAAGCTCATTTAATTAAAAATAGCTATATTACTTTGGTACCATTTCTTCCCTCCAAAAAACAAAAACCTTTGCATGATGTGTTCCAGCTAAAGGAGCATTTGAGTGCAGCAATGAAGGGCAAAAATATTTTTCCTAAACTGTTCATTTGTAAACAGGGTCAGTGCTAGATAAAACTGTCTTCAGTATCCCTTGACTCCTAGAATTATCACCAATCTGTTACCTTCAGGCCAAACTCTAACCTTTTTCCCTTATCAGAACTGAAAAGGAGCTGATAATAGTTATTTATGTTTATCTTTTGACTAACATGAATTAAAGATAAAGTTTTATAACAATGAACTCTAGAGCAAAGCTAACCAACTTATGGCTTTGTCTCTGTAAGAACTAAGAGAACTAACCATCCAGAGATATATTTGAAGTAGCAATTGTCTCCTATAGAAATATTCCTAAGTACTTAATTGCTTAAATTATGATTTACTTTGAGGTTTGTTTGCATTACTAGGTGATATTGAAGCATCCCATAATAACCTAAAGCATTGCTTGAAACAGAATCCTTCCTATGCAGATGCTCATCTTCTCATGGCTCAGGTTTATTTGTCTCAAGATAATTTTAAATTGTGCTCTCAATCTCTTGAACTTTGTCTGAGTTACAGTTTTGAGGTGAGTTCTCCAGACTTAAATGGGTAAGACTACTACTCTTCATGGAACTTAATTAAATTTTTGAGGATTATTTAATTTTAACACAAATTTTTTCACTTATAATTTAAATTTACTTTATATATTTTATTTTAGAGTGAAATGAGAGCTGTTAAAATTTTTCAGACCTCTTAAGCCATAGAAAAATGGTGACAAATCCTATCACTGATTTTGTATATTGACTAAGAAATTTTGAATTGTGGTATGATGTACTTTGTAGAATGTCATAGTTAAATGCTATTTTGTCATTTTGAACATCAGCACATGGATTAAAGGTGTAGGTATGCTATATTTTTATCTTGGCTGCTTACATATAATTATCCTCTAATGTTGTGTCCTTTGACATTCAAAGCAAAGTTCAGATTCTTCTTAAACTAATTTCAAAGGAAAAGGCTACCTTCATCATGTGCTCATGTAGAGATTCCAGAATCTCCTTGTAATAGTGACTCATAGAATCATAAACCATTTTGGTAAAGCCTCAAAGTTACAGATATAGGCTATTTCATAGGGCAACTGAGAGGTCTCTCACATCCTCACTCTTCTAAACTCACTGGACCTTATTTTTCATTATTCTGGGCATCTTCTTCACTGGCTTTCTTATGTCTCAGCATTGTCTGAGTTACTCCTCTGTATACTTACTTCCTTAGGGGTCTTTGCAGTTTCCACCTAGAAACCTGTCTCATGTAACTTTTATACACAGAAGTAGTATCAAAAGGTGTTGGAATAAAATGTGCAGTAAATTTTTGGATAGAAAAATAGACTATAATTAGCCATATATTGTATTCCTAAACTCCTCCCCCCCAAAAAATTTTTTTGCTCATTGTCCAGAAACTCAGATGATACTTGAATACTATGAATGGTCTGTGATTTTATTCATGTGGGTGTTCCTTTCAATACAAATGACAATATGTTTTCATCTTGTTCCTGCCTTTGTTGTACAGTAAATCTTTCATAGAGTTGCTCCATTAACACATTTACCCTAAACAAAAAAAAGCCCTAACTTTTTTTTTTAAATAAGGGATACAAATAAAATATACCATCAAGATTGTTCATTTCTGTTTTCCTTCTTGCTCTGTGATTGACCAGCACTGCCTTTTCTGATTGTTCTGCTATCTTTTTCTCTTTTATTCTAATACATAAGTCATCACTGTTCACATGGCTCCATTCTTAGATTACTCCCAGCATGAATCTTTCCATTGCCCTTTGAGTTAGTTATAATTTTATTCTTTTAAGATTATGTTATCATTCCTATTAAGATTAGCTGCTGGACAGTGTGCATATTGGTAAATTTGAACTTTCCAAAATTCAACACAGCCTGATCTCAGTTTTAGATCCCACTCATTCTCTATCTGAAGGATTATCCATGATATGCATGTTGGGGCAAATTTCTACATTCCTGGTGATGTCCTTTTTTCATTTACTTTGTTTTTTGGTGTGAATGACTATATCAGTTTCCTTCAAATTACAATGGAGTTAACTGGGGAGACTTTGTAGTGTTTCAGGTACCTCTTCACATAGGAACATTTGGAGAACTTTACCATCAATGGGAAATATTTCTGTTCAGATTTTACATAGGATATCTTCCATGATTCTGGTGAACACTTTGGGTTGAGTACACCACTCCATTTCTATATTCATTAGAGACCATTGAACAAAGTAACTTCTGCAGTCATGTCCATTGTGGAGTATTGTGTACTTTTGAAAAAAGGTGGAATATAGTTTATCTGAGAAGAGCTTTTAAAACTGCATTTTACTCTCCTGAGCTGAATGATTTTTTCCCTTGTGCAGCAGATACTTCTCTTTATGAAAAAAAAATATGTTTACTGATGCCTTTTTTCTTTCAGTCATTTTCTAATCTCCCTCCAAAATGAACCTTCTTTTGTGACAATTCAAGTATTTGTTTATTATTTTCTATGTGCCAGGCATTGTGCTAAAGGGTGGGAATACAAAGAGAGACAAAAATAATTCTTGCCTTCTAGGAGTTCACAGTCTAATGAGGACGGGGAAGGTAGAACAACAACATTAAAAACAACTCTGTAGAAACAGTATATATACAGGATAAATTGAATAAAATCTCAGTAAGAAGGCATTAATACTAAGAGGGAATCAGGAAAGATTTCCTGTAGGCACACCAGAAGGCAGAAATGAAGAGAGAGAACATCCCAAGCATGGGGGTCCACCGGTAAAAATGCATAGATGGTGTTGTACAAGTAATAGCAAGGAAGCCAGTGTCAACTAGAACAAAGAGTAAAATATAAGAAGATTAGAAAGATAGGAAAGGACCAGGTTACAAAGGGCCAACCAGAGTATTATCATTGATCTTGTAGATAATAGGGAGGTGCTGGAGTTATTGAACAGAGGGATAACGTGGTCATAACAGTGATTTAAGAGCTCTCTTTGATTACTTAGTGGAGGATGGACCGGAATAGGAAAAGAGTTGAGTGGCAGTGAAACCAACCAGAAAGGTATTGCAGTATTCCAGGTGTGACATGATTTAAGGGGAGCACCAGCATCAGAGGAGAGAAAAAGGATACCAGCGATGTTGTGAAGGTAGAAATCACAGGCCATGACAATATATTGGATATGGTGGTGAAAGACAGTGAGGAGCAGAGGATAGCACCTAGGTTGTGAACCTGGATGACAAGGAGGATGATGGTGCCCTTGACAATAATAGGGAAATTAGGAAGAAGGTAGGATTTGGGGGAGAAATAATGAGTTCATTTTTTGGACTTGTTGAACTTAAGATGTCTATAGGACATCAAGTTCAAGATGTCTCCTATGCAATTGGAGATGCAAGATCCAAAGTTAGGAGAGGTTAAGGCTAGATAAATAGATCTTAGAATCATCTATATAGAGATGATAATTAAAACCTTGGGAGCTGATGAGATCAGCAAGTGAAATTGCATAAAGGAAGAAGAGGGTCTAGGGTAGAACCCTCTAGGACATCCATGTTCACAGGAGCTGCATGGATAAAGATTTAGCAGAGGAAATGGGGGAGCAGTCCTCCAAAGAGGTCAGGTTCTCCTCCTCAGGTAGGAGAACTGGGAGGAAACCAGAGAGAACAGAGTATCAAGGAGGAGCGACTCAAGCTGCAAAGAAATCAAGAAGGATGAGGATTGAGAAAAGGCCATTAACTTTGGCAGTTAAGAGATGATTTTTGGAGAGTTGTAATTTTGGAGAGTTGTTTCAGTTTTCATTGAATGTTAAACTCAGAAGGCAGACTGCAGGCAGTTAAAAAAAGAAAGGAAGTTGAAACCAATTATAGATGTCCTCAAGGAATTTAACCAGGAAAGGAAGGAGATATGAAAGATGATAGCTAGTGGGGATGGATGGATCAGTGAGTCAATATTTTTTGAGAATGGGTGAGTCATGGACAAAGAAAAACAGTTAAAACAAAAACATCCAGTACAGTACCTATGTTTGACAGTGTATAGAATATCCTGTGCTAATAGTCCAAATCTGTCTGCTATGAAATTAAGAAGTATGTTTCATTATTTCTTCTCTGGGTACCTGCATTGATTTTTCCATTGTTCAAGTTTCAACTTACTTTTTGTGATTTTATTTTTTCATTTACATTGTTGTAATCATCTCTCATTATTTTTATCAGTTCATATAGATTTCCCATCTTTCTCTGAATTTCTCAGATTTGTCATTTCATACTGCAAAATAATATTGTTACATTCTTTTATCTGTTTTTATACCCATTCCCCAATCAGTGAGTAAACAATTTATTCCAGTTCTTTGCTGTCACAAAGAGGGCTACCACAAAGAGGACTCCAGATGTTTCTCAAAATCAATAAATGCAACATAATCTTCTATTTCTGTAGTTCTCAGTCATCTTTATGATCATAAAAAATACACTCTGCTTTAGCAAACTGCCTATGAAAGTTCCTCATACTCCCTCATGATTTCATTTGGAATGTCGTCAATGTATGCATAAACTGTTCTCATAAGGATTTTATATAGAGATGAGAAAGCAGATAGATGGGTCAATAGTTGTTAATGTCTTCTCAAGTAACCTTAAGTAAAAGCATTGTGCATGAGCTTTTTTATGCCTTTTTTTTAACTTTCCTCTCTTTGAAATATCTTGAGATTTTATCTTTAAGACCTTTCAAAATTATCACCTCCAGCAGACTTTTTTGTGTACTTAGCTTCTTTACAGCCCATAAAAATCAACAGCAGTTTATGAGTAATAGTTATATTAAAGGTTGTTGGAGGCTTATGTTTTTAGTCTTTCCGAAAATGAAAGTAAACTGTCTTATTGCTCTGTAGGCGAAGGACATTTGGAGATCCTCAGTAGTAATGGTTTTCTTATATTTATCTTACTTAAATGAATAACAGTATAAAAATGAAAAAGAGGAAGGAAATAAATCTCATAAGCAAATAAGTACATGTAAACATTATACTTTCCTAAATGATTTTGTTTATCTTAAATGTGTATTGTCATTTTAGCATTTTAAAATTATCTCCAAATAATTAAAGCATGTCAAAATATTTTCAGGTAAGAGAATATCCCTTATATCATTTAATAAAAGCCCAATTGCAGAAGAAAATGGGACAAATAGCAGAAGCTGTTAAAACTTTGCATATGGCAATGAGTTTACCTGGGATGAGAAGAATTGGAGTTTCAAAATCTAAATCCCAGAAGTCTGAAATTGACGCAAGTCATCGTTTGTCAATCTTTCTTGAGTTGGTAGATGCTCATCGCTTAAATGGAGAACAGGTAGGTAGAGATATAATTCAGAGAATCTGCTCAGTAGTGTTATTTGTTAGTCTTACTTAGTAATAAGCACAAAGCAAGGATCATCCTTTTCTACCAAAAGAGTCAAGAAAAAAAATTTTTTTATTGCCTTGAATTAGAACCACCTGCACTTGATTTTAGGGAGAAGCTTACTCAGTATCCTGAGTAATTTTTTTTTGGATAATAGATTTAGAGCTGGAAGGAGTCTCAGATGCCATGTAGTCCATTCTTTCATTTCATAGGTGAGGAAACTGAGACCTAGGGAAGTTAAATAATTTGCCCAAGGTCATACAGGTAAGTCAATGTCAGACAGGTAAGTCAATGTCAGACAGAATTTTATCCCAGGCCCTTTTACTCCAGAACTCATATTCTTTCCACTATTATCACACTGCATCTTACCTAAAAGCATACTACTTTTATTGTTATTGTTTTTTGTTTTTTTTTTTAGCTAGGCAGTGGGGTTAAGTGACTTGGCCAGGGTCACACAGCTAGTAAGTGTCATGTGTCTGAGTCCGGATTTGAACTCAGGTTCTCCTGAATCCAGGGCCGGTGCTCTATCCACTGTGCCACCTAGCTGCCCCAGCATACTACTTTTAAATAATGTGAGGACAGATAGGATCACTATACCGTCTTGGCTGCTATTGATTAAACAAACTAATATTATAATGTACCTATGATATTCAGTTCCACAAATGCTTACTTCCCTATTTGTTTTGAAGACATCACCATCCTTTGTTCTTCCTGGTTGGCATCCTGAAAGTTATCCTTAACTCTTCATTCTCCCTCACCCGACATAACTAATCAGTTGCCAAATCCTGTCTTTCTCTCCTCCTCAACTCTTGCCCTCATATTAGGGGACTTGAACATACATATTGATACTTCCTCAAACACCTTTGCCTCATAGTTCCTCAACTTGATCATTTCCCATGGCCTCTTCCACCTTGTCTCAGCTACATGGATCTTGCCTTCATCCACAAATGCTCTACTTCCAGGTTTATGAACTTTGAAATTCTCTTATCTGATTGTAATCTGTTGTCATTCCCTCTGCCTTGCAACTCCAAATCCTGTTCTTCATTTTCACTTTTCTTTCCTAAGCCATCACCCCTGCACTGGCTTTACTTTCCTCCATTTCTTATACTGATCTCATGGTGAACCAGTTCAATTCTACATTGTCCTTTTCTCTTAAATCCCTTGTCCTTTTATCCTGTCATCAATGTGCTCTACCAAGCCTCAGCCCTGAATTACTCTTACCATCCAGTGCCTTTGCTTCGACTTACTCACTGCCAAATGAAGCTGGAGAAAGTCACAAGACCATCCTGACTGAATCCATTTCAAATTTATGTTACATAAACTCAACTGGGCCCTCACTGCAATAAGGCAATCCTTTTGTTCCTCTCTAATTGATTTACTGACCTACTAACCACAGTAGCTGATTGTTCTTTGTCCCCTAAACTCTCTGAGATTCCTGCTTCTTATTTGACTAAAAAAAATTGAGTCTGTTCACCAAGATGTTCCTCTTTTCTCCTCCTCTTCAACTCATGTCTCCCAGATGCCTCCTGCCACTGTCTCCACCTTCACTCCTATTTCACATAATGAGATGGCCCTTCTTGCCAACATGAACAGGTAATCCCATTCTATCCTGTCTTCTCCAGAAGATTGCCTCCTCTATTATCTTCACTCTTTCACTTCAATCTCTCTCTATTGGCTGCTTCACTACTGCCTACAAACATGCCCATGTCTTTCTCATCCTCAAAAAATCCTAATTTGATCTGTTCTTCTAACTATTGTGCCATAGCTTTCCTCTCTTTTGTGGCTAAATTCCTTGTGAAGACTGTCTACAATAAGTGCCTCCACCTTCTCTTCTCTTACTCTTTCAAGTCTAAAGTCTGGCTTCTGACCTCATCATTCAACCAAAATTAGTCCTTCCAAATTTACCAGTGATCTCTTTATTGCCAAATCCAATGATCTTTTCTCAATTTTCTTTCTTCTTGACCTTTCTGCAGCCTTTTACACTGTCAGTCACCCTCTTCTCCTTGATACTTTGTGCTCTCTAAATTTTCATAACACTACTCTTCTCCTATGTATCTGACCACTTCTTCTCAGTCTTCTTTACCATATCTTCATCCAGATCACATCCATTAAATATGTGGATGACCTCTGTGTCAGGCCCTCTTCTCTTATCCCTCTTATACTGTTTCACTTGGTGAACTCATCAGCTTCCATGGATTCAATTACTCTTTCTATGCTAATGATTCTTAAATCTGCTATTCAGCTCTAACCTCTCTGCTGACCTCCATTCTCACATTTCTACCTGCCTGTTTCTTGAATTGGATGTCTTATAGACATCTTAAATTCAGCTTGCCCAAAAACAGATTCGTTATCTGGGTTAAAATAGAAACTTTCCCACAAAATCCTTCTTTCTTTCTCACTTCCCCATTAGTGACAAGGGTACCGCTGTTCTACCAGTTCCTCACATCCACAATCTAGGTGTCATACTCAACTCCTCACTGCTTTTCAACCCCCATATCCAGTCTGTTGCTGAAGACGATTTTGGCTTTGTAACATCTCTAACATACACCCTCCTTCTGCCCTCTGACATTGCTACCACCCTGGTGCAGGCCCTCGTAACCTCATGCCTAGACTCTTGCTATAACCTACTGCTTGGTCTCCCTACCTTCAGTCTCTCCCCACTGTAGTCCATCCTTAACTCAGCTGCCAAACTTATCTTCTTAAAGCCTAAGTCTGAGTATGTCATCCCTCTAATCAATAAACTCAACTGACTCCCTATCACCTATAGGATCAAATATAAAATTCTCTGTTTTCCATTCAAAACCCTTCATGATCTAGCACTCCCCACCCCTCCCCCTCACCTTTCTGGTCTTCTTACACCTTCCCCCCTCCTCATGTACCTTTTCAATCCAGTGACACCAGCCTCCTTGCTATTCCTGGCACAAGACACTTCATCTGCTGACTCCATAAATTTTCATTGGCTGTCTGTCATGCCTAGAATTCTCTTCCTCCCCAATTCCATTTCCTGGCTTTCCTGTATAGCTTCAAGTCCCAACTAAAACCCCCACCTTCTGCCAAAAGCGTTACTATCCCCCTCAGTGCCGGTGCCTTCCCACTTTTGGTTATCTCCAGTTTATCCTATATATATGTGTGTGTGCATATATGTACATATGTATGTGTATATACACACACATATGTATATATGTATATACATATATGAATATATTATATGTGCATTGTTTGCATGTTATCTCCCCCATTAGACTGTGAGCTCTTTGAGAGTAAGTATTGTCTTTTGCCTTTCTTTGGATCCTTAGGTCTTAGCAGAGTGTCTAGCTAGCGCATATTAGGTGCCTAATAATTGTTTAATGACTATCATTTCTACCTCCGCATGTCTTGCATCTGTTCTTACTATTTACACAGTGACTACTTTAGTTCAGACCCTCATCACCTCTTACTTAGATTATTACAAAAAAGTCTCCTAATTCCTGAATCATTTCTTTCCATTCCATTCCATTTTCTGCACAGATAATAAATTGCTTTTCTTTAAGCACAAGTCCAACTGTGTCACCCTAACTTCTTATTGTTCCTCACACTCTGCATTCCATCTCACTTTCCCTGGGCTTTATACTTGTTATTGCTGTCTGACATAAATTCCCTCTTCTCCATCTTGTAGAATCCATTACTTCCATCAAGTCTCAACTTAAGTTTCATATTGTACATGAAGCCTTTTATGATTCCCCCACCAACTGATGCCTTTCTTCTTCCAACCATCTTGTATTTATTTTGTATTCATTCTGTTTATTTTTGTATATGTACGTGTTGTTTCACTTGATAGGATATAATTTCCTTGAGGGCAGGAAGGTAGTACAATGGATAGAGTGCAGGGCCTGAAATGAGGAAGACCTGGGTTCAAATTCCACCTCATACAATTATTAGCTGATTAGCCAAATCATTTAAACTCTATGGGATTCAGTTTTCTCATGTATAAAATGAGGAAATTGGGCTTAATGGCCTCTAAGATTCCTTTTAGCTCTAAATCTGTGATGGAATGATGCTTTGGTTTTTTTGTCTTTATGTTCCCAGTACTTAACACAGCATCTGGGAAATAGTTGGTATTTAAGAAATGGTGCTGAATGATTGATTCCTTTGTCCTAAGTGTCCTAAGATAGAATCCCTTCCCTTAGCAAGCTGATAGTCTTTAGGAAGTTAATATAATAAAGATGCTATAAACCTAAGAATATATTAGAAAATAATAACTAGGAGATGTACTGAGATATACCTATAACAACAAACATATTAAACAATCTTTTACTCATGGCTTATAGTGTGTGTAGTATAAGAATCAGTTTGTGCTGATTTTATTTTGTTTTGCTTTGTTTGGTTCAGTGTTGTGATTTCAATGGTCTAGGGAACTCTTGGTGTATAAACCTCTTAACCAATGCAGATTTTTACTCTAATTTACATTTTTAACTTACAGCCTTAGAGAATTGCCTAGGACATTTAGAGAGTAATTAACTTAATTGTCACACATGCAGTGTGTATTAGAGGCAGGACATGAACCTTGGTCTTTTTGACTCAGAGGCTTCCCTCCATCCACTGTATCTATCCACTGCCTCACATACCAGTTTTAAAAAAAAAAATACTATTTCGCTGGATATTACTGTTTAGAAGTTCTTTTCTGTGCTTATTCTCGATCTCCTTCCCTCACAAGGAGATTCCACACATTGTCCTTTTCTCAGATTTCCAACATCATCTTCACCTGTCTATCACAGATTACCTAGTTTACCATTTCACTGAATTCATGCCATCTGGTGGGAACTCCTTTAACTTCCTTACTCCACTCCTCAGTATCATCACTGTATCTCCTTTCCTTTCTGACTGTCTCAGAGGAAGAAATATTCCATGTCAGTCTTTCTGTTATTTTTTTGTGGGGTGTGTGAACAACTTGTCTTCTTTTCATCCTCTTATTCTGACATCTTAAATCAGTCTTGTCCATGCATTATTTATACAATTTAGTCTATATCTCTTATCCATAATTGGATATGTTTCCCTTCTGGTGTACATATATTTATATACATCTTTGCTTGAGATAATGTTTTCATTTCATCTGTGTAGCATGAAGCAGCAAAAGTTTTGCAAGATGCCATCAATGAATTTTCTGGAACGCCTGAAGAATTGCGTGTTACCATTGCTAATGCAGACCTAGTTCTTGCCCAAGGAGAGGTTGAACGAGCCTTAAGCATGCTCCGAAATGTCACACCAGAGCAGCCTTATTTTGTTGAAACCAAGGAGAAGATGGCAGACATTTATCTAAAGCATAGAAAAGAGAAAAAATTATATGTCAGCTGCTACAGGTAAAAGTTTATTTCAGTCTTTTTTAAATTATCAAGTGGTCACTAGAAATTAATTTCTCAAGTGTTTTTTCCCTCAGGCAAAGTCTTCCACTAGTAATCTTTCCCCATTCTTCCTTCCCCATGGCTATATTTTCCCCAACCCCAATTTTCCTTTATTAATAAGTTCATTTATGACAAATCTTCCTATGGCTAACCTTACTTTCCAAAATCCCACTACACTTCAGTTCTATACCCTGAGTTTTTTCCTTGCAAATCATCACTGATAGGAAGTTTTCTAACATGACATAAAACTTTTTAAAAGGATAATAATTCTATGGCCATTGCAATTCAAAATAGTATAGTAATGCTTCAGTTATCTTAGATGTCAAATTCCAGCACCTAAATAACCATGTATCTATAAGAAGGTAAAACAGGTTCTGGGTACAACCAGCAGTAAGAAGTGCTAAATAACATTTTAAATCAGTTTGTCAGCCCAGAAGAATGGTGTGTTTTCATTGACTAGTGATAACTGTCAAAACTAAACTCTAAGCATGAGACCTAAGAAGTATGGAATAAACACTAGGAAAAGCCAAAAGGAGGGAAAAGAATAGGAGGTAGGAGAAGCAGGAGAGGGCTAAACTGGCAACCAATTTTACAGGTAGTAGTGGGCATGGCTAAGAGACCAACCCCATAGAAAATAGAGGTCACATGCAAGAAAAAGGGGAAAGCATTTCATCCTAGAAAAACACAACCATTTAGAAGGATTCAGGGAAAGGTCACTTTAAAGTCACAGTGTCGCCAGTAGCTTTTAAAAGCTATTGCTCAAATAGAATACGGTATTTTTTTTTAAAATGAGAGTGCTGGATCACCAATAAATGTTTAATGTACTCTGTTTACTAAAGTAGAGAAGTATGGAATCAGTTTTGGAAAAAAAATTCACCAACATTTTAAAAATTTTTTCAAACTTATTACTCCAAAAGTTTAATTACCTGGAAAACTCCTTCATCAGGATAAAACTAGAAAACAACATTTTGATTTGCATAATAATATAGCAGTATATTATCACATATATTAATATTTGGAAGAGGGAACCCCTGGTCAGGGGATCTTTTAGCAGTCTGGTGAAGCGTATGCATGTAAATTCATAAAATATATAGGATTACAAAGGAAATACAGTTATCCAATATTTTTTAAAACAAGTTCATAAACCCCAGGTTAAGAACCCTTATGTAGATGATAAGAAGTGCTACTATTTGTGGACGATATTAACCTATTGCTTGAAACTCCAAAATGGCAGTTGCAGGAGATCTGTGATTACTCATAAGATCTGGCTAACAATCCATTTGAAAAAAAAATGAAATGAATGAAAAATGCCTTTTGTCCAGAGTTTTATACGTAGCTAGATAAGGAATATATCAGTACACATATTTGAGAAAGTCATTGCAGATGTACAATGATATGGGCCCAGGATTGAGTTAGAGGAATAGAGTAGATTAGGTTGCATTTAGGAAAATGCATGGTGCTTTTAATCATTTAAAGCTTTACCCTAACACAATGACCCATTTTTTTAAATGCATATGTTCTCCTAGCCACAAACATATTATTTAGAATCTCTGAACATCATGTTCTGTGAATCATCAACATTGCCCAAAGGGAATTCCCCAAAGGGAAATGGGGACATGAATGGTGGGCACAAACAGGATGCAGCATATTCCTGGTGGCAGCCTGCGCTTAACCAGTGATATAAGGGACTGGTAGGAGAAAGACATGTGAAATCATGTATGAAGGAGGGATAACACATAGATAGCCAGAGTACTCTTCTTACATCTAAGAAATGTGAAAAAGACCTAGAGAGAGTCTTTCAGTATATTGGGGGTGGATCCTCTGTGGAAGATTTATTGGAAAACAAGAATACACAGTATGAGAAGCCATGGATGAGTTGTAGTGTGCACTGATGAAGAGAGTACCCACATTAGTGAAATCATGGATCCAGAGGCAGCAAGGTGGTGCAGTGGATAGAGCTCCAGCCTCAAAGTCAGGAGGACCTGAGTTCAAATCCGGTCTCTCAGACACGCCACACATAACACGTACTAGCAGTTTGACCCTGGGCAAGTCACTTAACCCCAATTGCCTAGCAAAAAGCAAAAAAAGAAAAAAGAAAGAAATCATGGATCCACTGAAGGACTGTGATAATAGAGGAAATCTTCAGTTATCTGTATCCAGCTAACTGGAATCCTTTAGGAGAGTTGCTTTGGTTATTCCTTTTCACGAGAAAGAAGCAAGTGATGGCAAAAAAACTTAAATATAAGAACTATAGTTCTTTAAAAACAATCATAATACAGATTCAAATTAATCTCAGCTATACTCTACAGTAAAACCTTAGCTTTGCTTGGAGGTCAGCCATCTGGAATTGTCACAACCTAGAAGTAAGCCAGAGGCTAAAACAAAACAACCTTTAGTGTTGAAATAGAAGTCCCAAAGTACCATCCAAACAATGAAAACTGCAAAATAATGTTGAAGAGTATACCCACAACACTCAAAACAGTTCATTGGTCAGAGAGAAAGAAACATGCAGATTGGCTTTGTATTGTCTGTAACAAGCCAGCTTTCTCAAATGAAAACTGAGAATTCCAGTAAAAACACCATGGGACCCAAGAGAAAAGAAAAGGGAATAGGTTGTAAGAGACTAGAAGCACAGAAGGTTTTGGAGTCAATAAACAGCAGACACTCCTGATATCAGAGAAAAAAAGAACTTGCAACAAAAATACAGTAGATAAAATACTTCTGCATGGGAAAGGCAGTATTCTGTATCATATCTGACTTCTGTGTCCTTTATGGAGCAAGAATGGCATAAAAAACATTCACTTGTACCTTAATAGTTAATAGCGTGATCATATCAATAAATCAGTAAGCATTTATTAAGTGCCTACTATTTGCCAGCATAGCACAGTGAATAAAAACTTGAAGCCGGTAAGACCTGAGTTCAAGTTCCTTCTCTGACAAGTACTGAGTAAGTATGTGACTCTGGTAAAGTCACTTAAGTCTCCCAGTATTCTACGTAACTCTCCAAGACTAAGAGTTGTAAAGAAGGTGCTGACCTGCATTAATAGAGGGAGTTTCCTCACTTAGGAATTACCTATATATCCCTGAAATCACAAGTCCAGTCCCTATCCCTATGTGCCAGATGCTGCACTAGGTGTTGGGGATACAGATGAAGAATGAAACAATCTTTTCTCTCAAGGATTAATATTTTGTTAGATGTTAGTTGAATATATACACATATATACATGTGTAAGTATCTATAGTAGAAATATAAAGAGAGAGCACTAAAATTAGGGATTTGAGAAATCCTTCATGTAAAAGTATTTTGAACTGCATCTTGAAGGAAGAAAGGATTTCTTTGGGGTGAAGATGAAGAGGGACTTCATTGCAGGCATGGGAGACAACCTGTGCAAAGCTTCAGAGATAGGAGATGGCATGCTGCATGTGAAGAAAAGGAGAATGCCAGTTTGACTGGGCCATTCACTGTGGGATAGGGATTAATATATAATGAAAGTGAAGAGATAGGTTGGGGCAAAATAGTAAAGGACTTTAAAATATAAACAGAATACTTAGTAGAAGCAGTAACCAACATTTATTTAGTGCTTTAAATTTTATAAAGTGCTTAACATTTAATATCTCATTTGTTCTGCACAAAAACCCTATGGAGTGGATACTACATGTACTTGTAGCATCCAAGGAGGAGATTAGGAGATCAAGACACAGAGACGTTGTGAGTTTCCCATGGTAACATACCCATCAGAGTTGTGGTTTGAACCCACTTCTGCATGCCATGCAGTGTATAGTATAGCAGTATGGAGGATGCATTCACTGTATTGTGTACAGAAAGTTATTACCTCATAGTCTACATAAATGTTTATAAATCAATACTCTGTTGCCTTTCCTTATAGAAAGATTCATTAAGGCAGCTGTTTAAATTCTTTGAAGATTCTGACTCAGCTAGTGCCATTGAATATTGTTACAACTTGCACACAGCTAAATTAAAGCACTCAGATCAAATTTTATATATGAGTGGTTTTCACTAAAGATCAGAGAGTGCCCCTGTCACTCAATATTAATTAAAAAGGTAAAATATTTTATAAGCAAGTTCAGGTGAATTATTTTTTGTATTTATAGACTAAATAGCTCTTTTGGAGTGTTGGGGAAATGAGAATTATCTTCAAATAATTGAGGGGCTGTCATATGGAAGCAAGATTAGAGGAAAGATCATAGGATTTAGAGCTGAAGGGGACTGCCTGAGCCAGCAGATACTTGGTCTTTTTATCAACTAAAGAGAAATGGCAGCTATAGACCATGCCAGTTTAGAATATAAACACATTTACTGCAGAGGAGGATAGTTGAAGATTGAGTGGTATTACTTTATAAAGTATCTAGAAGAAATGGAAAGGGAAACAAGTTTGTGGAAAGTTTGGCAGGCAACTGACTTAAGTCAGATTGTCCAGGACAAATCAATCAACAAGCATTATTAAGTACCTACTACATATCAGGCACTGTGTGCTAAATACAGAAGATATAAATAAAAAGAATAAGATAATCCTTGTTTCCAGGAAGCTCATATTCTAACACTGGAAGTGGAAGCAAGACAATAAACAGAAGGAAAATGAAAAAATTTGTTAAGATTTCTATAAAAAACTTTTCCCCATCACTGACAGGAGAGCTGTCCCAGTTCCCAAAATTGTTCTTGCAGAAATTACAGTAGCGCACACACACAAACACATACACGAGAGATAGAACAACTGGATGAGACTATCCAGTCTCATGCTGGACGAGTGACATGCTAGACATGACACAATTTTGAGAATATGGAGGAATCCGTTATTAAGGTACGGGAAAGATGTTTAAAAAAAAAAACTGGAAAAAAAATCATGGGCATTACTACAGCCAGAAAAAGATGATAAAAAAAAAAAGCAGCTGACTCCTGTGCCTACTTTCTCTTCTCTACAAAGCTTTCATAAGAATAATTTATATCTTCGTACTGAGCGTCATTGATTAAAGTATGAAGTGGGAACTGACAGACATGCTTTCACAAAAAGTATTCTACTGGAGATTTCATTTTCAGTGTGACACAGTGGACTAAAGAAGGGTACCAAGGACATAAGATCCCATTTTCCCATTCATTTTTACTACAAAAAAGTATTATACTTGGTAAAGTAAAATGTTGTCTTAAAGGCTCTCTTGTGCTAGAATAAAAAGAGCACTGGAATTAAAATCAGATGGACCAACATTTGGTGCTTACTTTTTTTTTAACCATGGGAAAGTCACTTCACCTTTATGTTCCTCAGTTTTGTCATCTGTAAAATGAAAACTATACTTCTAATGCTTACTTCTCAAGGTTGTCATGAGGCTCAATGTATACAAAGTTGTTGTGAAGGAAGTGCCTTATAGACCTATATATTATATAAGCATGACTTCTTATTGGTATCTTTGCATGTTTTTAATGCCATCCTTTCCGTTGTAATTTCATTACCCATCTTATAGGGTAATTCTTGAGGAGGTAAGTTTTGGGCACAGTCATTCCATAAGAAATTCCAATAAGAATTCTCAAGAATAGGGTATTTTTTTTAGAATATTTATTACTATTAGATAGATTTCCTGAAAAAAATGAATCTATATAAGTTGTCCCAAAAGTTTTTGTGAAGTTTTAAACTTTAATAGCTTAAATTATTGAATACCCCATATATGACTTTAATCCCTGTTATAACATTAGAGATGCCATTTTTACTGTTGCTTGTGTATGAAATGCTCTTCAGTGTTAAATATTAATGACAGAATTATGGCTCAGTATCATGTCTCTAGAGCTAGAAGGAACATCAGAGACCATTTAATACAATTTAAGTCATTTTGTAGATGAGGAAACTGAGGCCTGTGTTCTCACTTGTCATAAACCATAGAGGCCCATGTGCTAAAAAAAAATATGACACCATTTCTGGGATTTATAATCTACTAGGTATAAATCATGTAGGTTCCTGGGCAAAAACAAGATAAAGACAGAGTGTTTAATATATTTATTTCTGAAAGAGACCAGAAGTAAGTTCCTCTATTAGACTGTAAGTTTCTCAAAGTCAGAAACTGCTTCTTTTAAATTTTTTGTCTTTCTATTCTCGGTGTTCAGTTCAGTGGCTCACATATTATAGGAACTGAATAACTGCATGCTGAATGAATAAATTTAGTCTAATTCTCTCATTTTACAGATAAGGAAACTGAGGCCCAGAGAATAGAAGTAACTTGGCCAAAGACATAGAGGTTGATGAACCAGGATTTGAAACTGTGATTTAAAGTCTGACTCCAAATCCAGAGTTCTTTCCATTATGTTTAGTGTTAAGAAAATTTCACAAAGAAGATCTGACTTTTATTGTATTGGAGAAGGGAGGGCGGGTGAAGGAGACCACTATGAGGAGTTTCAGAGAAAACTGGATTCATTAAATTTTATTTCTTTGCCATATGCGTATTAAAATGAAGATGAATATACAAATGCTCCTGGTAGCCTTCTCTGGAAAACCTCAGAATGACCTAACCTATCTAGGCTGTCACTTCCTATTTCTTCTTATGCCTTCCACCAATTCTTATGGAATGACTGTGCCCAAAACTTACCTCCTCAAGAGCTCTGCCCTGATTAACTTCACCTTATTGGAGTTGGACTAAACTCTTTTTGTGGGGAAAGATATGAATCATAGTTAGCAGGGGTGAGTGGACCAAGAAAGGGATTTTTGTTGATGGGGGGGCATGGGAATGTTTGTATGCAAAGTGAAGCAGCCAGTAGATGGGAAAAGAGTAAAAGTAAGTGAGAGTGAGGATGATAAAGGGGGAAGCCTACTAGAGGAGATGAGATAGAATGAGATCACTTGTACATGTGGAGGGGTTAGGCTTGGCAAGGAGAAGGCCCACTTATTCATGTCAGACAAGTACAGGCAGAGATAATGACAAAAGGCCTCTGGGATATGTGAGATGAGGAGAAGAAAAGAGGAAGCTCATGGCAAATGGCCTCATTTTTTCAGTGAAATATGAGGCAAGATTCTCAGTTGAGAGGAGTTGGGGGAGCCTTGGGAGTTTTCAGGAGGGGTAAAAAGGTTTGGAAGAGCCACTTGTGGTGAGGGGATTAGTGAGTTAATTAGGGAGGTGGAAAAGGATTGACTTAGTACAATGAGGGACCAAGAGAAGATATGTAACACAAATCTGTATTGGATTCAGTAAGGATGGTTGTGTGATTTTCTACCTTTATTCAGCATATAAGTGAAGGCAGTGGATAATGGGAGTAACTTAGGACTGAGACTTGGTAGGACACAATTGGCAATAAGATAAGGGGCAAAAGACTCAAGAGAAGATGTCATTGTGTAGAGTTGAATTGCTTCACCAAGGATTCAGGATGGGGAAAGGAGAAAAGTGTGGCTGGTACAAAGGTCATGGCCTGGGAGAAAACTGAGAGGTCAAGGGATTGGAGGTCACAGTGTAGACAAAAGGCAGGGTTTAGTATTAGAAGGCAGAAGGAGTGGTAGAAAGTCAATAGCATGTGCTCAAATAAAGTACTTTCAGAGTTCCATGTACTTAGATGTGATACTTTTATTGATAATGGCAAGTAGCAACAGTGATAATAACATAATAATTAGCATTTATGTAGCACCTAGTATGTGTCAGGCATTTGCTAAACACTTTATAAATTTGATTCTCACAATTCTGTGCTATTATTACCCCTATTTTACAGGTGAAGAAACTGAGGCAAACGGATTAAAGTGATTTGCCCCTGGAAATACAACTAATAAATGTCTGAGGCTAGATTTTAATTCAAATTTTCCTCACTCGGTGCTCTGGAGCTCTCTATGCATTGTGCCACCTAGCTACCTCCATGACCATCTGTGTTGTGTGGTTGAGGTGAGATGGAGGAGTAAGTCATGGGAAAGGATTGAGTGGAGGAAATAGGAAGTTAGGGTATTTGAGGAAATATCAGTTTGTATATTGAATTTCCCTAGTGTGAGAGTGGGAGTTGGAGAAGAGGAAAAGATTGTGAGTCAGGTACTGAACTCATCGAGGAAAGGAGCAACATTCTGGAAATCTGTTGGCAACATCTACCAGGGTTTTGGTTGGTTTATAGATGTGGATTGCATGAATCTCAAAGGAGGAGACGTATTTGGAGGAGAACCTAGAAGTGACAATGGGGAACAAGAAGTATTCCAGCTCCCCATCTCAGCCAGTGAGTTGGGAGGAATGAGTGAAAGTGCAGCCATTGCTGGAAAGGGTGACCAGGGATCCTGTGTCATCAAGACAGAGCCAGATCTCGGAGACATCAGGAAGAGGAAATGAGTGGTAAAAGAATTTAAGATGAGAGCAAGTTTGTTGCCATATGAAGCAGGCATTCCAGGGAACATAGTGATATCTTTTGGTCGTAGTAGAAGGGAGTTGAAGGAAATGGAAATAAGGACTTGGGCAGTGCAGGATGGGTACTGGGGTTTAATTGATGTCCTAAGGTGGTTCAGAATCACTGGAATGGGGAGGGTATGACTAAGGGGGAGTTTGTTAATCTCTAAGTGGAAAATTTAGAGATTTCGAAGTCAACAGCATTTTAACCTAAGGGTGAAATCCTTTCAAAGCCTTGGGCAATTCAGGCAAGTTCAGGTGAAGGAGCAAGAACTTGGAGCAAAAGTTAGGTAAAACTTGTCTATAGCTTGTTTATACTACATTGAGTCTGCCTCATTCTCAGATCCTTGAAAGCAAAGATTATATTTTGCCTTTTTGTGTATGCTCAGCACTTAGCATAGTGCCTGGTATGTAGTAGGTGCTTAATAAATGTTTTTTGACTGACAATAAACTGGCAAATATTTAGTAAGAACCAGAACTTGTAAACTTTGAGATAAATAGTCCCTAAAGCATCATAACCTAAATTCTTAACACCAAACAATACTTCGTATCTATGAACAAGTTGGAAATGCGAAAGAGGATTGGATGTTACTTGTTATTTGTAGTCCTTTCTGTTAGCAGTACAGAGATAATATTTTGAATACTGCTGATCTATCAAAAGGTATTGATAATGGTGAAGGAAAAAAATTGAGACAAAATCACTGGGGAGGCTACTTCCATTCTTAATTCACTAATTAATTTTGCACAAAGTTAATCATGTTATACCATCCAGGAGGTCCTATTCTTTGAACATTTTTATGAAAGATGAGTGACCAAAAATGAAAAAGATATCAAGATTTTTTTCTCCAAGAAAACAAGTTCTGAAGGGTTTGCATTTATACATTACCATGTACTATCTACATGTAATGGACATGAATATATTCAGTATTCATAATGATGATGCTCAGTCATTAAGAAAAGTTGTATTTAGTTTTCTCTTTTTATAGGAAGGTAGGGATATATGTGTGTGTGTTCCGATATATGTGTGTGCATATGTACACATATATGTATATATTGCATTTTAGAAAGGTTTCCATCAAGAGATGAAAAGGGATTCAGAATATTTAAGCCTCAAGTATCCAGACACTTGATTTCTCCACAATGGAACATTTTCATATGATTCTAGATAAGGGAGGTTTTACTGACTTCTGACAGTGCTCTGGGATGTGACTAAAGAGAAAAGATAATAGATAGTGTTTATATGGAGCTTTAAAGTTTGTAAAGTACTTTACAAATATCTCTTTTTAACTTCACAACAATATTGGGAAGGTAGATATCATTATTGTTTCCATTTTATAGATGAGAAAACTGAGGTAAAGTTTAAGTGACTTAACCAGGGTCACACAGTATCTGAGACTGCATTTGAACTCAGGTCTTCCTGACTCCAGATCCAGTACTCTATCCACTGTCCTATCTAGATACTGCAATAATCTGCATCATCAAAGAAAAAATATTTACCTGACTTAGTTGCTAAAAGAAAAAAACTAACCTCATATATTTTGGAAAGCTTTCTAAATATAATAAGATTTGAAACAAAACAGAATTTCTAGTTAATACTTATTTAATCTGAAAATTCATTTAAATAGAATGCCCAGTTCCCTGATCTTGAATCAAGATTTTACTGATATACTTTAAATATTTTTCCCTATATAAGAAGAGATATTAGATGTTACAGTTTATGACAAAATTTGACTTTGTAAGTTTTATACTATAAAAGTAATACAATGGTAAAAATATCATAGTAAAAATAATAAAAATAGATCAATGTAAAGCGTATAGTAAATACATATTACTTATTAGTTTATATAAGTCATATACCTATGAGTTTGAGAACAAGTAAGTTTTAGGATTAGATGGATATTTACACATACATATTAAAAATGATTTAATCAGTAAAATTTGTCTTCTAGAGACCTTGTAGAAAAATTGCCCAATCCTCATACTTTTCTTCTCCTTGGTGATGCATACATGAACATACAAGAGGTAAGAATTTGAAGTATTTCTGACTCTAATTACTGTTATGGAATAGCACAAGATAGTTAAGATAAAGTAGTAAAAACTGTAAGACCATCAATTTATTAATCATTACTCTTAATTATTGAGACAATACACAATAAAAATGAAGTTGGTTCTATTTTCATAGAGAAGATCTGACTTGTTATTGATGTTGGGAAGTCATCATCATATCAAGTGCTTGTGTAAAAGTAACCTCCCCTGGTTAGAGCACAGATCAAAATTAGTGCAAAGGTAGAAGAAAAAATAAAAATGAGATGTCATAACATTTTAAAATCTATATTTATCTATTTTAAACCATAAACCAGTTCAAATAAAGCTCAGCAAGAGATCCAACCAACTAAGCAAATGATATTTAAGGATGAAAATGAAAGAAAACTAATAGAAGAAAAAATGGAAAAATTTTGCAGTCATTTTTGTAACAAACTTTTTAAGCAGTCAGAAACAATATAGCCACCGCACTTGGGTTCTAATTAATAGTTCTATATGTGCTTTCAGAGAATGTAGAAAAGGCACTAAAAAGAATAAAGAAAAATAATTGGAAAAGCAGGTGGATTAGACCACGTATCCATAGAGGGTATTGAGAGATCAATTCACAAGATATATTAAAAGAAGAAGAAAATACCAAAGGAGTGAGGGCAAAAAAAACCCTCATACTTTGTTAACTTCACTCATTCAATAAGCATTTATTTAGTGCCTACCTTGTGCCAGGTATAGGAGGTAAAAAGACAAAAATGAAATGGTCTGTGTCATCAAAAAGCTTAAATGCTTTCATTGACATATGCATATTTGTAGAAAATATATGCCAAATATAAGGAAAATAAATACAAGGTAGTTTAGGGACTAAGGCACTAGTAACTATGTAGAGAATGTGGAAAGGCTTCATGTAAAATAAAGGTGGTTGGGGAGCTAGGTGGTGCGGTGGATAGAGAGCACCGGCCCTGAAGTCAGGAGAACCTGAGTTCAAATTCGGCTTCAGACCAAACACTTGACACTTACTAGCTGTGTGACCCTGGGCAAGTCACTTAACCCCAATTGCCTTAAAAATAAATGAATAAAGACAATAAAATAAAGGTGGTGCTAATTAACCTACCACCACTTCTTCCGCTCTCAAAACAAAAGAACACATCAACTAATAGCCTACTGTCTATATAAAATATATTTATTGAAATCATCTACACACACACTGAGGACATCTTCAGTGAAACTTTCACAACCAGTAATCTGAACCTTTTTTGGGAAATCAGCCCCTTTTTATATGGCATCTCATTTGATCTTCATGACAGCCCTGTAGTACAGGTGCTATTATTACAGATGAGGAAACTGAGGCAAAAAATATCAAGCAGCTTGCCCAGGGTCACATAACTAGGCAGTGTCTGAGGTAGGATTTGAAGGTCTTCTTGACTTCAAGTCCAGCACATCTAACTGCATAATAATTCTTCTAGTATTATTACATGGTTGCATGTCATGGAACACTACAATCTCCAAAGACTAAAAATGATTGTCACTCTGGTGTATATGATTGAGCTGGCTAAAACACATTAGCAAAAAATTAACTATGGTAAAGAACTGAAGTAAAACATGTTATGGGAGACATGTATAATTGAACAAGATGAATATTCACATGTCATGGCAGGAGCAAGCAATAACCAGTGAACAACTTGTGTGTTTAGGTGGTATACTCATTATATGAGGAGAAAGCAGGGAGTAAGGCCTCTAGCAGGTGGAGAGACTCTGTCATGAATTTAGGAAAGTGCATGAATGTGAGATGTACACAACACACAGGCATGGGTGCTTATACTCAGCATCATTCAAGGAACACCTCTACATTAATGAGAATGATTTAGGAATTTTGACATTACTATGTCAAATAATTACAAAAGGAAAATTGTAGTATAAGAAATAGATGACTAGTTTGATAGCCAGGTGTGCAGATTTTGTTTTAATTTAAAATGGAAAAGATCACCAAAAGCATAATAAACAGCCCTTTTAATTAGGCACAGTAATGGGGCAGTCAGTTTTACATGGGTAAAGTGTCCTTCATTATTAAGTTTCAGGCTCTGTAATTGATAAGAGAGAGTAAAACCTGTCAATTGCCACCCTACCTTAGGAGGGAAGGGATCATTTTAAATGAGTTGTGGTTGTGCTACTGCATCACACGAAGGTAGCTCTTATGATGGTGACTGATCCTTTTTAACTCTTAAATATTGTCCAGTCAGACAAATACAGCTTCTCAGTGTTGCTATCCATGTAACTAGCTTTATGAAGTAGCCTAAATTAATAGGTTAATGAGGGGAGTGTGAGATTTGTGTTGACTTGCCGGGTCTAGTTAGTTACTCTTCTTTCTTCTTATTTCTGACGACTCCAGCCTGAAGAAGCCATAGAAGCATATGAGCAAGCTCTCAAGCAGAACCCAAAAGATGTCACTGTGGCGAGTAAGATTGGGAAAGCCCTGGTCAAGACTCATAACTATTCCAAGGTACTTACATATTATATAGAGGGGAATAAATCCACAGGACCAAATTTCCCACGCCCTGTGCCATGGAGTAGACCTTCACAAAGTAATATGCACACACCAGATGCTTGCAAAACTCTGAACTTGTATTCATAAACTGGAATTCTTTTTGAAGGCATAGGTATGGTCGTGTCACTTCTCTGCTCAAAAATGTTAAATGGCTCCCTACTGCCCTAATGTTCAGACTTCTTTACCTTGCATTGAAGTCTTTCCATGATCTGGCACCAACTTATCTCTTCTGCCTACCTTGTTTGTACTCTATGCTAACCAGACTATGCTCTGCCACCTACCTCCACTTAGGCCGTCTTCCCACTTTTATTCATTCTCTTCCATGTTCCTAAAATATCTTTTCTCATACTTTCCACCTGCTAAATTCCTTTCCATCCTCTAACTGAGCTCCTTAACAGCAGGGACTATCTTTTCCCTCTTTTTTGAATCTCGGTGCTTAACCCTATAGTAAGCACTTAATGCAATTGACTGACTGATTAAAATTCAAGACAAATGCCACTTCTTCTAGGAAGTCTTACCAGACCCTTCTCTTGCTTTTGGTAAAACTTTTCCCCTCAGACCTTCCCTTTCAAAGAGTTTTATAATGTGCTTAACTGTTACATATTATAATTACCTGTGTATCTTATCCCCACTTAGATGGTAAGATCCCTAGGATTAGGAACCATGTCTTAATTAAACTGTGTTTTCCCCAACATTTGGGACAATACTCTGTGGATACAACAGGTACTTAATATATATTTGTTGAACTGTTGTCTTTCTTTGTATTTCCAGCACATAGCACAGGGCCTGACACAGAGTAATCATTTAATAAATGTTTGTTGACTGACTGGCTGACCAACTTCAAAAACTTTGTCATTATATTTTTTCAGGACTTTTTGAACACATAGAAATTTTTCAGTTTTCTACAGTAGATTTTTACTCCTTAAGTACTAAGTAAACTAAGGCCTATACCACCATTTTAAAAGTTACATTGCAGTTGCTATTCATATATGATAAAGTATGAATGTTCCTAATCCTCCTGCTTCCTTTTGATCCACTGTAAATAAACACTTTGATTTGTTTTTGGTTATGGATTTACACTGCCTATATACTCTTGCCAGACTTCTTCAAGACTGTCACATTCATAAGATGATTAGCCTTATGTATTTATATTCAACATCTACCCTGGTAGTACAGTGAGGTTAACTAGTCTATGAAGTTGAACCCATAACTTTAATTTGGATTTTGCTTTCCATAAATGAGTTAATTGCTCATAAGAAAGAATGTTAGGGCTGATGAGATAGCCTGTCATCCCTGCTAGTAAATGAGGTGGAGGTAAGTATATCTCTTGAGTTCAGGAATTCTGAGCTGCAGTGGGTGTCTGGATTGAGTCTGGCACAAATGTGGTCAACCCCTACTAACAGTGGGCCACATATTGCCTTGGGAGGGACAAACTGGCACAGGTTGGAAAAATGGAACAAGTTAAAGTTTCCATTCTGAATAGTGTTGGAATTAGGCCCATGGGTAACTGCTGTACTGTTAGCTTAGGTAAGGTAGACCTAGTCTCAAAAAAAGGTCAGCTTGATGTCATGTATCATATTTGAAGTTTTAAACCCTTTTTCCATATGTATAATTCACAAATTTAAGCTATTTCAGGAAATGTGTCTATGAACAAGATTATCCTCATTAGTTATGTATGTTTATTGTTTTTAATGTATTTGTTGTTTGTGGTACATGAAAAATAACTATTGTTGAATGCTTTTTAAATTGCCTTTCCCCCTTAAAAAGAGTTTTGTGTTTAGGCAATCACTTACTATGAAGCTGCACTGAAAAGTGGTCAACAAAATTTTCTTTGTTATGATCTGGCTGAGCTTTTATTGAAACTGAAACGTTATGAAAAAGCAGAGAAAGTTATTCAACATGCTTTAGCCCATGAACCTGGTATGAATGTCTTATTAATTTAAAATAACGTATGGCATATTTGTCTAATTTAGTTTTTTTTATCTTTGCTTAAATGTAAATCTTGGTATTCTCAGTGTTTACTGTTCTTTATCTAATATTCCAATGTATTACTCCTTACTAAAAAATTCGTAATTGAAAGTCCAAAACAAATTCATGGAAAGATAATTATTTATATTATAAAATGATTTGTTACTCTCTGGAAGACTTCTTTCTTGTAAATGGCTAGCACTTTGAGTGCATTTAAAATAAAATACAATTTATAAGATTTAAGTTTGTACTTTTCAAGAACACACTTGTTGCCTGCAGTGCAGTTTTATACAAAATGTGTAGATTTGTTGGAATTTTGAAGTGGTGCTGAAGGAATGAAATGTTCAATTAATTTTCACTTAAATGTTTTTGTCTCTTATTCATTTTAAGCATTTTAATGTTAAATACTAGAATTAGTTTTGAATTGGATAATGGTGAGAAGCAGTGTTTGGCTTCAGTAGTATAAATAGCTTTTCTGTAAGTAATGTTGAAGCCAGAGTCCTTTTTTTTCACTTTCAATCATAACAATAATTGTAGAAATCATAAATTAGACTGTTATGCTTTACTTAAAGTGTGTCTTTTACTTCTTTCCTTATGGGTAACATTTGGACATTTTGTTTGCTTTTTTATTTAAACAGTAATCAAATCTTTTATGAATGATTGAAAAATAATGTATTAAGTATTTATGATGTGCTAAGCCTTGGGGATACAAATAGGAAAATGAAACAGTCCTTGGTCTTAAGGAGCTCGCACTCTAATTGAGGAGGTGGCACATAGAGTCTAGCTACATAGTTGATGGAAAAGCCCAGCAGTTCTTAAGGTGCATCAGCAGATCAGGCAGTAAGTCCTGGCAGGGTGCTGTGGCAGGATAGTTGATAAGGACTGGAAGTTCTCCATCTTACCAGTAAAACTATATTTTGTGATTCTTTGCTCATTCAAAAGTTGTGAGTAGTTATTCGAGACTGGTGGGTTGCCTGGAGGGGTCCTGCCCAGTGTTGGGAGTGGGGCCTCAGGGTAGGAGTTGAAAGAAATTCTAGTTTTTCTTCTGCAGTGGTAGGGATAGGAAGAGGGAGGAAAGAGGGTTGGTTAGTGTCCAGCTAAGAGGGCTGATGGGTAGGAGGAGATCACAGTACTGTACAACACTTGATCTGATAGGGGCAGGGGAAAGCATTGAAAAGGGGGAAAAGATGAAGAAAAGATCAAATGTAAATTAAAGTTTTTCATTTGTGTTTATAGACATTTTGTTTTTAATGTAGAAATTACATTCAGTTATCAACTAATCATCTGTCATCTGATTCTTTTACCTATGATTAGACATTTTGTAATTGTTACACTGTACTTTGAAAATTAATCATTTATCAAAAGAGAAATTGAAAACTTTGAAAATGCTTTTACTTTTTATTGTTTAGTTAAAACAAATGTTTTTCTTTTTTTCAACATTTAACTTCTTGATAGTAAGTGAACTATCTGCTCTAATAGAAGATGGACGTTATCAAGTTCTCCTAGCAAAAATTTACAGCAAAATGGAAAAGCCTGCTGAAGCAATCATTGCATTGCAACAGGTAATGATGGAGGAAATATACTACATGTATGCATGCATGGGAACAATGTGGTCACCTCTCCCCATCCCCAGCAATTGAATCAGAAAGAGCAGGGACCAGAAAAATGGATCAAATGAGGAATGTTTACAACACAAAGAAAATTCAGAAAATATAGAGGCTATATGAAATGGCAGTCATTCTGGCTTTAACATTCTGAATAACTGCTTTGAAACTGAAGCAGTGTCATGGCAAAAAACCCTGGATTTCAAGTCAAGAGGTATGGGTTCTAGTCCCAGATCTACCACTAACTAGCTCTTTGATCTTAGACAGGTAACTGAACCTCTTAAAGGCCTCAATTTCTTAGTCTATTAAAAGGGGCAAAGCAGTAAGGCACCATGGGGACCAACTTTAACATTCTAGTTTTTAGTTTAGAATAACTAAAAATAACACTTTATTAAAAGCTTTTGAGATATTGTTGAAATAACTGTTTGGTCTTTTATTATATTTTGTACCCCAGTATAGCAGTGCATTTAATAAACCCTTAAAGAAAAGACATATGGGGAGCAGCTAGGTGGCACAGTGGTAGAGCACCTGCCTTGAAGTCAGGAGGACCTGAGTTCAAATCCGGCCTCAGACCAAACACTTGACACTTACTAGCTGTGTGACCCTGGGCAAGTCACTTAACCCTAATTGCCTGAAAAAGAAAAGAAAAGAAAAGACATATGATTAAGTGGCATCACAATTGTTAGATAACTATAATAGAGTTATAGTTTTCCTGTAGAGAGATAACTAGTACGGAGGCAATGCTTTGCTCGCACAAAATGAGAATGTACTATTTTGTCTTTGTCACCTAAAAAGTCAATTTTCTTTTTGCCACTTTCCCATTTATAAGAAATATGAATAACTTTTTTTGTGTGCATGGAGATGTGTTTCAGTGTAGCTTTGAATTACAGGCACCTAACATAGCTGACTTGAAAGGATAATAATCTGGTTTTTCTTTTTACATAAAATTGAATTTTCAGAAGAAAAATACAGCAGATGTTAGAAAATTGTGGAAGTTGCTTAAACAGTCACAATTCAGTTAAGTAGATTGAACTTTCTATTAAAATTATTAATTCCTTCAGTTTTGAAATAGTGTGCACTACAATTCAACAGCCATTTATTGAACGTGACCTAGAAATGTCTAGGTAGCATGCTAAGTAATTGAGAGTGAAGGAATGATGATCAATAACTCCAAGGACCCCCCATCATCCCCAGGATGCAGCCTGTGCTCAGTTCTAGTCAGCCTCTGTCGAGGCAGGGCCAACTCTATGCCCCTTGCCAGCAAGAAGCAGTGTCAGAAGCCAAGACCTTTGCCCCTTACCCCAAAAGAATTTGGGTCCCATTTGTTTGAGGCAGGGAGTGATTGGGATGGGATCTGAAACCCTAAAAGGAAAAGACCATGTCTTTGGGATCTGTACCCCAAAAAGGAAAAGCTCTGGACTTTCCCACATGGCCAAATCTCTGGCATTTGCCTGAGACTATAATCAACTCAACTGGCCTTTCCTTGTAGCTGGGCCCAATCTCCCAATTCCCTTCTGTTACCTCCCGATTGCCCCTGGCCACATCCCCCTCTTAATCCTATCTGGACTCCCTTCTCCCTTGGCAATGTGGTCCAGTTTCTTGGTGTTCTGCTGCATCACAGTCACTCCAGCTTACTGGCTGCTCCTGTTCAGATCCTCCTTAGACCCCTCCTCCAGTCAACCCAGACTACTTGGCCATTCCTACGTCCCTCCCATAATCTTTCTGTATATAAGATCCATCTTAGCCACCATTAAGGTACTCAAATTCTTAAAATCTGGCCCACTTGCATTAGTGATACAAATGCTTAGATTCCTTAAGAGTCTGGCCAGTATGGTGGATTTCCAAAATCTTGACCACCCCCAGTTGATGATCTAATAAACCTTGTCTTTGGCTAAAAAAACTCCAAAGACCTTACAGTTCAGCAGGGAGAGATAAGATATATATACAAGCAAATATGCTATACAATACTGATTTCAAGATTGCATAAGGTACAAGATGCTTCAAGAATTCACAATAAGACAATCCGAGAGAAGTAGGAAAGAAGCTAATTATAACAATAGCTTCAATAAAATGGTAGTATATAAAAAAAATCAGTCACATTTCTATATATAAATAACAAAATCCAGAAATATGTAATAGAAGGAGTACTGTTCAAAAACTGCAAAATCCATTAAATATTTGAGAGTTATTTTACCAAGGCACACATACAAATACAATTATAAAATAGTCTTTAAAGAAACAAAGAATGATTTAAATAATTGAAGAGATATTCATTGCTCATGTTTGAGCTGTGCAAATTTTAATGAAAAATGACAATTCCACCTAATCTAACTTTCAGATTTAATGCTATGCTAATGAAACCAGCAAGTGAAGAATTTATTGAGCTAGACAAAAATAGCAAAAAAGATTCATTTGGACAAACTATAATTTCAAGAAGATTATTTTTTTAAGTAGGAATGAAGGGGGATTAACACTTCCAGACCTCAAATTAAATTATAAAACAGGAATAATCAAAATTATTTGCTATTGATTAAAAGTAGAAGGGGGCAGCTAGGTGGCACAGTGGATAGAGTACTGGGCCTGGAGTCTGGGTTCACATCTGGCCTCGCTGTGTGACCCTAGACAAGTCACTTAACCCTGTTTGCCTCAGTTTCCTCATCTCTAAAATGAGGTGGAGAAGGAAATGCCAAACCACTCCGTTATCTTTGCCAAGGAAACCCCAAATGGGGTCACAAAGAGTTGGACACAATTGAAACAATTGAACAATAGCAATAACAACAGAAAATAGAAGACTTGATAAGTGAAACATTAAAGTAAGAATTGAGTAAAGTTTAATCCAGCAGCCCAGTGTTATATAAACTTGAAAATATAAATTACTTGGGAAAAATCTCTATTTGACAAGAGCTGCTGGGAAAACTGGAAAGGATTGTGGCAGAAATTCATGTTTAGACTAACATTTTACACCATCTGCTATAATAAAATGAAAATGGGTGTGTGACTTGAATAATGTATTAAAAATCACACTATTAAAAATAAATTAGATTAGAATCAGGACTTTTGGGAAATAAATAATATAGAGGACTAGATATTTTTTCTGATCCCTCAACCTCTCAAATCTCTCCAAAATGGAAAATATGAACCAAAGATAAAGAAGTTTCCATTGTCTCCATGATTTAGAACACCTGGAATCCAAAAGGAGGTTTAAAAAAAATCACGAACTGATTTCTACATTTTGCTCACTCATCACCTCTTACCCACATTCCATGCCATCTGCCCTGAGCCTAGAAAATACCATCATCTCTTTTTTTCCAGCGTCATGGAGATCGCAACTCAAAGCTGTGGAAATCTGCTTTGGCCAGGATAAATAACCAGCATGTCTCTGCTACACCCCAGACTAAGGAAGTTCACTGGGGCCACACAATAGCACTGTGGCAGACAATGTTATGTGCTGCAAAAATGTCTGCAGGAAAGCCAGAAACAGAGTGAAAGGGGCAAGACATATGTCTGGGCTTAAAATAGAGCTCAACTCCACATCCCACCCTTCCCTCCTTCCAGAGCCTCAAAGACCCATACTATAAAAATCACATTCACAGCACCAGCATGGCAGCTCTCTGAACTGTTAGTGCCTGAGCAGAATGCTGAGGAATGGACGGAACAGGACAGGATACAGGAGCAGGACACTAAGTATGTATGGGCTGTGCGACATTCCACTAAGACTGAGGGAAAGTACACAGCATCCAGTGAGGGTGTCCTGTGAATTGCCTAGCACAGAAGGAGGCTGAAACACTTTGAGAGACACCACTATCAGAGGGGGGTGAGTCAAATACTCAGAAAGTAAGTAAAATGGAAAAAGAAGGGGAAAAAGGGACTTTGAAAGTACCAAAGATCTCAGGAAGAGAAAAACTCAAAGACCTTGAACATATACAAGTAAATCAACAGGAATCATTAACAGCCAATAGAAATATGACCTCCAGATCTAATAAATTAGTTCAGACATCTGTGAATTAATACTGCAAAATAAAATGATCCAACACTTAATGAAACAGAGGATCCTGTGGAATGTGACAAGAATATGGAACCACAATACACTGTTCTTGAGTGATTTAAAAAAAGAAATGAGAATTATGAGAACAGAATTTATGACCTATATAGCAAAAAATAATGTAATATAAATACTTAATAGAAAATACAGAATAGAAATGATGAAATTTACAATAGCAAGTTTCACAAAAGAAACAATAGACTAGGAGTGCAAATATACAGAAATGAAGAACAGTCTAGAAGAAGAGAAACAATAACATTAAAAGAAAATATGCTTACTATGTAAGCAAAAATGCTGATGTTGAAGACAGGATGCCTAGAGAAAAACCTAAAGATCATAAGTCTCTAAAAAAAATACTATTTGTTATGTGAGATGGCTGTGGAAGGGGTAGTGGAAGAGATACTTGGGATAACTCTGATGGTGTAAGAAACAGAACACATAAATGCAAACTTAATTTTTGAAAAAGAGTTAGATAAGGTGTTTTTCACAGCTATGCCTAAGGCAGGAGTACTGGATCAAATAGGGAGTGTCAAAGCTATTACAAGGCATAGAATAGTTTTGATTACACAAAATTGAAAAACTTTTTCACTTATATAATGAATGCAACTAGTGTAAGAAGGGAAGCTGTCAAATGGGGAAATATTTGCATCAAATATCTCTGATTCAGTTCTGATTTCAAATGTATGTAGAGAACTAACACAAATATTTAAGACTGAATCATTCCCTAATAGATAAATGGTCAAAGGATATGAACAAACAGTTCTTAAAAGAATTGTAAATTGTTAACAACCATATAAAAGACTATTTCAAATCACCAATAGTAAGAAAACTGCAAATCAAAACAACTTTGAAGTTTTTCACCTTACACCCAGCAAAGCAACCAAGATAACAAAACGTTGGAAAATTCGTTGTTGGAAGGGTTGTGGAAAGATAGGTCCACTATTGTGAGAATCAGTTGAGATAATGTATGCAGTGATTAGCAAACTTTAAGTGTTACATAAATGAGACTATAAATAAAATAAATTTTATTGCTCATGTCATTCAAAATTTTTCATTTTTATACACTTCGAAAGAAAATATAGGTTGTCTCACTTGCGAAAATTTTCATGGGACATTTTCACTTTAAATTAATTATGAATGCAAAATGAGATATAGGAAAGGCATTTTGTTTGCAAACAAACTACCAGGCCAGTAATGTGGGAAATGTTATGTTACAGTTATTTGTAAATTATTTACTTATAATGCAATTTTTCTTTTCTTTTCCTTCTTCCATTTTCTCATGTCATCATCCTTTATTGCTTTCAGGCTCGAGAATTACAAGCCCGAGTACTAAAACGTGTTCAAATGGAGCAGCCAGATGAAGTTCCCACACAGAAACAGTTAGCAGCTGAAATTTGTGCAGAGATTGCAAAACATTTTGCTGCTCAGCGAGACTATGAGAAATCAATTAAATTTTACAAAGAGGCTCTTGTTTATTGTGAAACAGATAACAAGGTCAATTGTCTTATAAATTTTCCATAGTGTCTTTGATACCAGATACCTTCAAATTTCTCATAATACCAAATTCTATCTTATCATATAAACATATGAGAAGAAATCTAACACAAATTGCATTTTGAAAGAAAATGAAAGAAATGTTGTTAGGAAACAAATTCAGAATAAAAACAAAGATATTGGTATCATGCCTCAGGAAATGTTTAGCAAATGAAATTATTATGAAAAAAGTTCCATGTATAAGTGTAAAATAAATCTCTAAGTCATTGTTTTCAAGTGTTCTTCATCATGTGATTCAGTAATTAGTTTTAGCCCATTTCAGACTAGATACATAAATTTGTGATTAGGACATGATTAGTAAAATTGAGGTGGGAAAGTATTTGGTAGATATATCTAAAATAAAAATGTATGGGCAAGCTTAATTCATTTTCCTGCTTTTCTGCTAGCTGAAATTCGATTATTCTTATTAAGATCTACTTAATTATTAAGCTAAACAAGCATACTGTGCTTGTAAAATTTCTTGAATAAAAGAAGAGACAAATATCACTGTATTCTGAAAGTTAAAGCTTGTGTTTGCAAATTTTGAACCTAATTTATTGTTTTTTGGAAGTGAGAACAAAATTTAAAAGTATTTTTTAAGGATTACTGAAATATAACAAAACAAACACTTCCCTTTCCCTAATAACCAAAGGTATAGTATTAGTTTGTTGAGTATCAGGGAATAAAAGAAACCTTAGAAATTATCTAGTCTAACCCCTTTGTTTTACAAGTAAAGAAAATTGCCTAAAGAAGTTATGCATTGCCCAAAGTCACACAGCTAGTTAGAAGTGGTAGAGAAAGGGCTTGAACTACTCTCCTTTCCAACTCTTGTGACTCCAAGTTAAGTACTTTTTCTACTGTACCACATTGTGTTTACAAAAGTTGAAATTGCAGAGTTTTTTAAAATCCTGGAAGAATTACAAAAAACACATGGAAAGCATCTGATGTTTTTCTACTACCATAATATTATATTTAGGATCTAGCCCTGTATTTTTCAACTCAGCTATTTTTTTGGCTATCCTGAAATTTTAGTCTTTGGCAAAATATTTCTCTTATTCACAATATAGTTCTAGAGATTCCTGAAAAATTTCATATGTGTTAATTTTTTTCATATATATATATAGGCAATGTTGGAACTTGCACGTTTGTACCTGGCACAAGATGACCCTGATGCCTGTCAGCGTCATTGTACACTTCTACTCAAGAATGACCAAGATAATGAAGCTGCTACCATGGTTAGTGAATTTTGCTATAAGAAATTCAACTACAACAAATATAAGTATTTGTTTTTCTTTACACCTTCTCAAGAGAAATTGCTGAAATAATTATATGTTCCAGGTAAAGTTTCAGAAATTATGTATGTTGTGAGTTAAGTTCCTACTTCAGTGAGTCATTGTGACATAGATGACCTTGGGTACAGAAACACAATGCCCAAGGATCACAAGTTCCATCAGATCATTGATGTGGGAAAGGCTTGGTTCTGGTAGCACACTAAGGCAACTTTCCAAGGACCAGCCTAGCTAATTATGGAGAAGCTCATTATCAGTAAACTTGCCATTTAGTGATGCATTCTTCAGCAATGGCAAATTATAAAACAAAGAAAAATGCAAATTGTCAGTCCTATGAGGCCTCCTTCCATTTCTACAATGATAGTGGCAGAGTGGCAGAAAACTGCTAAAGCACCATTTTAGACAACCTGTAAACATTAACTTAAATATTAATACTCTTCCTGTAAAATCCTTTTTTAATCACTAATGACTATATGTACTACCAGGGGAATTGAATCATCAATCTTGACAAAAAAAAAAAGAAAATCTTGAAACAGAACTTCAGAGTTAAAATTTTACCTCAGTAAATTTATCCAAGTCCTTTATTTTTTCTAGGTCATTAATTAAACCACACAGAGCCAAGCACCAATCTGTTTGGCACTTCTATGGAGACCTCTTTCCAAGTTAGCATCACATCTTTAGTAACTTTTTCTGGTCCCAGCCATTCAAACAATTCAGAATCCACATAGTTATGCTAGTCTAGTCTTCATAACTCCCCCTTTTCCACACAAACAGTATGAGAGACTTTTATTAAAATCTAGGTGAATTTTATCTGCAGCCTTCCCTTGATCTGTTGTTATAGCCACCTTACTTCAAAGGATATACAATCAATATGGCATGGTTCCCTCAGAAAATATTGGTTTAACTATTTCTACTTGAAAAACAGCACAGATGAAGGATGTCTGTTATCCTTTTGCCTGTTACTGATTGTTATTGCATTTAACTGCACAGCTCATAGAACTGATTTATGAGCATCCTGGTTGGACAATGAACTGGCTCCAGAATGGAAGAGGAAGACGGTAGATGGGATGACATTTGGGAAATTACGTAGTACTTTTAAAGATCCCGGTCCCCTCTCTGAAACAAAAGCCCATCTTTTAAACATCAGTATTCATCGGGTGATACGGTTTCACTGTGAGTCAGTTACTATAGAATGGTCAACCAAAAGGGAATACCTTTTGGTAAAGGTGCATGATGGGTATGAGTGAGCCACAAGTGTGTTACTAAAAGAATTGTACAGGCATTCTGTAAAGGATACTATCAGAGATAGAGGTCTTACCAGAAAAGGCAAAACTGACAGTGAGGGATGACAGCTGGCCCGCATACTTGTCAAGATCTGGAGGAAGATCTGCAGGACATTGGGTGGACCTCCGTGGAAGATTTATTGGAGAACTTGAAGATTCAAGCAGGATGTGTATGTGGTTGCAATCTGCAATAGTGGAAGGAGTTACCCACATTGCAAAGATTAAGGCTATTCTTACCATTAATAAGAAAAATGGCATCATAGTTAAGTGAATAATGTCAAAACTTGAATTTATACTTCAATTAGTTGATTTCTTAATATTAATCAGAAAAAAATCAAATTAATGTTTATTCTTTGAAGAATAAATACAGTTGTGACATCACTAAATTTGTAACTAGAAAACAGTATTTGTTGACATTTCAAGTGTTTGTGGGATAGAAAGATGTATTTTAAGGCAGGTAGATAGGCCAGTATATAGAGCACTGGTATCAGAATCAAGCAGACCAGAGTTCAAATCTGTCCTCAGATACTAACTCACTGTATAACTGGTAGGCAAGTCACTTAATTTTGGTTTGCTTTGTTTTCCTTATCTATAAAAGGGGGATCAGGGTGGTTGTGAGTATCAAATGAGATAATGATTAGCACAGTGTATAGCACATAGTAGATGTTACATAAATGTTACATAAGTGTTCATTTCTTTACAGAATTTAACTTCAGGAGTTTAGACTTGATATACACAGATAATTTCTGTAGCTTGACAGATAAATTCTCAATTGATTTTACTGAACCTCATATAATCTAATCTGTTTGACCAGGAACTAGTGTCTAAAAGCTGAACTTTTGGGATCTGCTTATGCTACCTGGTTTAAAGATTGTTCATATATGGTATTGAAAGAATATTTTGCTTATTCAGCAGAGTATTTGATCTGTATTCCCTCATTCAGATTTTTTTTTTTTGCCTTCATTGCTGTGGTATACATGAGGGTGTTTTAGTTAAGTTATTTCAGAACATGGGATAATGGTACAGTTCAAGTCTTTACTTGTCTTTTTAGCACTAAATTATTCTTCTTGACCAAAAAGATATTTAGACTACTTTCATATATTAGAGACTAAAATTAAGAACTTGGTCAGATACAGTAAGATAATTTGATTTTTGATGTCACTTTCATCCAGCATCATATTTTTACTTAGGTTATTTTAGGACTAATACATGTTTTAAAAATGTGTGTTTTGATTTATGTTCTTTGGAGTTTGAGGAGAAGGCAGAGTTTTTGTGGAAGTTCATACAAGGAAAGCTGCAGATGATATGATAGGTGTAACAGATAAAACGTGTAGTCCAGACCTAATGTCTGGGTTTACAGGGATTGGGTTCTATTTCGGCGACGGTTTTGGGAGAGAGAGGGTAAGGGTTCTCACAAAATTTTCACTTTGGGTTATGTCACCCAGAGCTTCCCTTGGGAATATCATAATATAGCTCATGTCTAGGTCTCCACAGAAAAAAAGTAAAAGAGCTTTCAGCTCTGATGAAAACAAATACTCAGACTAACAAAACATTGAATACTGAGCGGTTTTATTTTACCTTACAAAAAACGCTAAACACAAAGGACTTAAACAAAGAGCCAATAAACAGTCAAAAACACTTCTTTCCTGCACTGATGAGTCTTACCTCCCCCAGAGGAGACTGATAACAGTCGTCCACTTAAGAGTCATGGCTCCATCGTAAGGGGACAACCTCTGGGGTTTATAGAAAAATCAACCCTCCTTCCCTGGGTTGCTGCAGGAGCTCCTACAGCCTACTGACTCATAGAAGAACCATCCTCTGATTAAAGCACTGTTAAACAAGGAAAGCACTAGAAATTCCTAGAAAGTCAACTCCTCCTCTCCTTCAAACTCCAGTCCATCTCACCCAGGGAATGACACAATTCATCACACACTGGAAATTTCAAGAAAGGAACTGGTAGCCTCATTTTGTCACTTATCATCCATCTAACCATGGTCAAATCATCTAACTTCTCTGGACATCAATTTCCTATACAAAATAAAAAAGGTTAGATTAGATTACAGTCTTCCAAGATTAAAATACTGTGATCTATTTATTCAGTGATTCAGGTGCATTATTGAAATATCTAAGGTGAAAAGCACAAGAGATGCCCACTTTTAAAGGTATAAACAAAAAAAGAGACTCACATAAGAATGTTAATTTTTAATTCTATTAAGGTATTGATAAAACTGTAGCCAATGGTAATACTATTTTACCTCTTCCACTATCAATTTTGGGTAACATTTTCATCTAATATGACCCTTTCAGCAATGTGAGAGCAAAATATACTTGTCAGCTTACTTTTGGACCAAACATTTTAGGCAATCAATCCTTTTAAATTATGCCTAGAAACATATAATTGATGAAAATATAATTTTATGCTAACAATGGGATCCAGTTTTCATCTTTCGTTACTTCCCTCCATGCTAGTCTCAGAGCAAAGCTTCTGTTGTTTTAAAGAGAGCTAGAACCATCACCCCATGGTATCCTGTAGGGTGAAAAAAGACTCCTTTTCATGTATCTTTGTACTTTCTTCATGTTTTCAGGCTATGTTTTTCATGTTTATAAATCCAGTGTTACAGAAAACACTTTTGAATATGTGACAATATTTTTAAAATAATTAATATTTACTTTTGCAGATGATGGCTGATCTCATGTTCAGAAAACAGGACTATGAACAAGCAGTATTTCATTTCCAACAGCTTTTAGAACGCAAACCAGGTAAATATTTTCTAAGTGTACTTTCAGAATGTGAAAATAATATTAAGTTCCTGTTCTAGTAGATGTTAGACATGAATAATTTATCATAATCTTTTTTGAATGCTGCAAAATAATACTTAATATGCATGTCTCTGAAATTTTTGTCATTGAAAAGGATTTGTGGTTGAAGGTAAGTCCAGTAAGTCTTTTGGTTGTTCCAAGGTCCTATATCACTTCAGTAATATGTAATCCTGAGATAGTATAAGCAGTACAGTTAGTCGTTCTTAATGTGCAGACAACTCAAAGAACTGAAAATGATACCACTCAGTATATTTACTTAATTAAAATGCATTTGAGTATTTAGACAACCATATATGCCATTAGCTTCACTTTTTACTTATACTTGACTATTATCACTTCTGGGGGCACTCCACTTTTGCACATTGCTAGAGATCATGACTTCCATGATTTATAGCCACATAGGATCACCAGAAGAATATGGACATTTGAAAAGATGGGCTTTACAACCCTGGGTAAGGAGGTACTACAAGCTCAGGATCACTGAAGACTTTGAACAGTTTCTTAAATGTCACTTATCGTGTTTGTTTCTTCTTACTCATTTCTGGGTTCTGATGATTGTCCATTTGCCAGTATTTACCCAAGGTATGTAAACTGATTTACTAACTCAAAAGCCTGCCTATCTAATTCCTCATATGCTTGAGTTTTCTCATATGGATTGCTAGGCTAATATGTGTGTCTGTAGAGCTCTTTGATCCACACTCTCTTTAATGTTCTGAGGCTTCGTTTAATAATTTCAGGGCCATCTAAAAACAGGAGCATCTGGAGACACCTCTATTCATGAGTAATCTTTTTTTTTTCCATTTGGACCTTGAGCACAGCTTCCTCTATGACACTGGCAAACCTCTTGTTATAACACTTCAAACAATCTTTGAACAATGTTATCTCTGTGTCAGAGTCTTATATGATCTTAACATACGCATGGAAGATACTTTATGGAGAAGAATTTTAAAAGACTTAAAGGTTGCATTTTGTTCTGCTGAATTAAATGCTTTTTTGTAATTAACATAGTAAACACAGCAGAATCTTGTATTCTCTGCACCTTTCAAAAGATCATCAGTAAGAGGACTTCTGGGAGTGGAACCAAGGTAGTGGAGTAGAGAAAACACCCCCTGGCTGTCCCCTCAAACAACTTTTAAATAACACCTCAAATCAAATTCTGGAATGGCAGAGCCAACAAAAGCTCAGAGAGTAGGACATTCTTCTAGTCCAAGGCAACTTAGGAAGTCAGAAAAAGAAATCTGTGACATAGGGGTAGAAGCTAAATAGAGCCCAAATGAATGAAACACTCTTGGTGGGACCAGGTGGTAGTAACACAAGCAGCAGCAGCTTTAGGAGCTCTCAAGCCAGAGATGGTAAGGAGACCTGAGAACTAGTCAGAAAGAGATCATAGGAGACTCCTGTGCTAGCACCAGATGCAGGACCAGATGCCATTTGGCAACTCCATTGCTTATACCCACTTTTGGGTCTCTAGATCAAGGGTGAAGAGAGAATGGAAGCCCTGAGAGGTAGTATCACTGTTGGTTACAAGTAATCAGTGACCCTGAGAAACAATATCACTTCCAGTCTCAAAGGATCAGGGATCCTGAGGAACAGTATTGATTATAATTCCACGATATCAGGGACCCTTTCTGGTAAGGACACCTCTACCTAGATCACACTACCTTGAAAGCACCAAAAATTTCCAAACCCCCAGAACTTGCGCTCAAAACAGAAGCATGTAAAAGCCTGAATATTGACAGTGACCTGACCACTCAACACCAGGAACAGAGCCCAAATTTGACCTAAAATTCAAAATCAAGAAATGGGGAGGAAAAGTGAAAGGAAAAAAAATCACAAGGTATCATGGGGGTAGGGAAGTTCAAGACATAAACTCTGAAGACAATTAGGTCAAAAGAACTACAAGCAAAACCTCAAAGAAAAAGTGTGAATTTGGATACACATTGAACAAGAATTCCTGGAAGAACTAAAAAATAATTTTCAAAATCAAATTAGAGTCAGGGAAGCTAGGTGGCACAGTGGATAGAGTACCAGCCCTGGAGTCAGGAGGACCTGAGTTCAAATGTGGCCTCAGACACTTGATACTTACTAACTGTATGACCCTGTGCAAGTCACTTAACCCCATTGCCTAGCCAAAAAAAAAAATCAAATAAGAGTGGTAGAGGGAAGTGAGGTAAAGAAATGAAAGCAAAGGAAGAAAATTATGAAAAGACAATTAACAGTTTGGTAAAAGAGGCACAGGGCTAGGTGGCTCAATAGATAGAGTGCTGAGCTTGGAGTCAGGAAAACCTGAACTTATATCTGACCTCACACGTTTACTAGCTTTGTGACTCTGGGCAAGTCACTTAACCCTGTTTGCCTCAGTTTCCTCATCTGTAAAAGGAGCTGGAGAAGAAAATGGCAAATCACTCTAGTATCTTTACCAAACAAAAGAAAAAAAACCAAATAGGGTTATAAAGACTCAGACACGATTGCAATGACTCAACAACAACAAAAGGGACACAAAAAATATTGAAGAAAATACCAGCTTAAAAAACAGGATTGGCCAAATGAAAAAGGAGGTGTGAAAGTTCACTGATGAAAATAACTTCTTAAAAAGTAAAATTGGTGAAATGGAAAAAGAGGTACAAAAGCCTGCTTAAGGAAATAATTCCTTAAAAATTAAAATTGGACAAGTGGAAGCTAATGATTGTGTGAGACATCATGAAACAATGAGACAAAGGATGAAAAAAAGAAGAAAATGTGAACTATTTCATCAGAAAAATAACTGGGCTGGAAAAATAGATTAAGAAGAGATAATTAAATAATTATTGGATTACCTAAAACCCATGATCACCACCTGAAAGAGATCACAAAATGAAATCTTCCAGGAATATTATAGCCCATTCCAGTGTTCCTAGATCAAAGAGTAAATACTCAGCAGCCAGAAGAAAACCTCACAAAAGATTTAGCAGCTATCAGATAAAGGAGCAGAAAGCTTGGAATATGATATTCCAAAGGCAAATGACCTGGAATTACAACCGAGAATAACCTACCCAGCAAAACTGAATATAATCTTTCAAAGGAAAAAAATGGATATTTAATGAAATAGAGGACTTTTTAAGTATTCCTGATGAAAAGACCAGAGTTGAAGAAAAAATTTGACTTTGAATAAAAGACTTAAGATGAGCATAAAAGGTAAACTTGAAAGAGAAATCATAAGGGACCTGTAAGGTCCAATTGTTTACATACATATACACACATACATACATCTATATATAACATATGTACATACATATAAAGATGATACATGTAACTTGTAAGAAATTTATCATTGCTAGGCAATTAGAAGGATTCTATATAGAAGATACAGGAGTGAGTCGATTATGTTGAGATGATGTAAAAAAATGGATGAGAGAAATAGGGATGCCTTGGGAAAAGGAGAAAGAGAGAGAAGGAATAGGGGGAAATATATCACATAAAAGAGGTGTGCAATGAAGAGCTTTTACACTGGAGGGGAAAATGGTGGGGGAGGGTTGACAACATTTGAACCTTCACTCACATCTAATTGGTTCAAAGAAGGAAGATACATACATACATACATACATACATACATACATACATACATACATGTGCACATACACTCAACCCATAATAAAATCTGTCTTCCCCAACAGGGAAGTAGAAGAGGAGGAGCATAAGGGAAAGGGGAAAATGGGGTGTCAGAGAGGCAAATAAAAGAAAGCAGCGGTCAGAAGTAAAGCAGACTTTAGAGGAGGCACAGAATGAAAAGATAGTGAAGAATAAACAGAAGAAAATAGGATGGAGAGAAATGTGGTTAGTAATCATAACTGTGAATGTGAATGGGATGAACTTACCCATAAAACAGAAGCAAATAGCAGAATGGATTTTAAACCAGAATCCAACAATATGTTATTTACAAGAAACACACTTGAAATAGACACACAGGTTACAGTAAAGGGATGGAGCAGAATCTGTTACGCTTTAGCTGAAGCAAAAAAGGCAGAGGGTGGCAGTCATGATCTCAGGGAAATCAAAAGCAAAAATAGAACTAATTAAAAGGGATGAGAAGGAAAACTACATATTACTAAAAAGCACCGTAGAGCATGAAGTAATATCAGTACCAGACTTATGTGCACCAAATGGCTTGGCCTCCAGATTATTAAAGGAAAAGTTAAATGAGTTACAGAAGGAAAAAGACAGTAAAACTATACTAGTGGGGACCCTTAACTTTCACCTCACAGAGTTAGATAAAGCTAACCATAAACTAAATAAGAAAGAAGTCAAGAAGATGAATAGAATCTTAGAAAAGTTAGATATGATAGATCTTGAGAAAAGTGAATGGAAATAGAAAGGAGTATACCTTTCTCTCAGTTGTACATGACATCATCATAAAAATTGACTGTGTATTAGGGCATAAAAACCTCACAAGCAAATGTAGAAAAGCAGAAATATTAAATGCATACTTTTCAGACCATAGTGCAATAAAAAATACATTTAATAAAGGGCCAAGGAAGCATAGATTAAAAATTAATTGGAAACTAAATAATCTAATCCTAAAGAATGAATGGGTCAAGGAGCACATCATAGAAACAATTTCATTAAAGAGAATGACAACAATGAGACAATATTCCGAAATTTGTGGGATACAGTCAGAACAGTACTTAGGGGAAAATCTGTATCTCTAAATATGTGAAAGAGAACAAGAGAAAATCAATAAATTGGGCATGTAACAAAAAAACTAGAAAAAGAACAAATTAAAAATCTCCAATTAAGCACCAAAACATAAATCCTGAAAATGAAAGGAGACATTAATAAAATTGAAGCTTTAAAAATTGAACTAATAAATAAAACTAAAATCTGGTTTTATGGGGGAGGGGAGAGTGAAAAAAAAAGTAAGCCATTGGTTGATATGACTTTAATTAAAAAAAAGAAAACCAAATTGCTAGTATCAAAAAAAAAAAGGGTAGATGAACCACCAATGGAGATGAAATTAAAGTAATTATTAGGAGCTATTTTGCCTGATTATAAACTGACAATCTAAGTGAAATGTATGAATATTTACAAAAAATATAAATTGTCCAGATTAACAGAAAAGGAAATAGAATACATAAATAACCTTATCTTAGAAAAAGAAATTGAACAAACAGGAGCAGCTAGGTGGCACAGTGGACAGAGCACTGGCCCTGAAGTCAGGAGGACCTGAGTTCAAATCTGGTCTCAGACCAGACACTTGACACTTACTAGCTGTGTGACCTTGGGCAAGTCACTTAACCCAAATTGCCTAAAAAAAGAAAAATAAAATAATAATAATAATAATAATAATAATAATGAAGAGAAATTGAACAAGCCATCAGTGAACTCTCAGAAAAATCTCTGGGACCAGATGGATTTGCAAGTGAATTCTACCAAACATTTAAGAACAATTAATCCTAATACTATATAAACTATTTGAAAAAAAAATAGGTAAAGAAGGGGTCCTATCCAATTCCTTTTATATCACAAATCTGATTTTGCTGCCTAAACCAAAGAGCAAAAACAAAGAAAGAGCACTATAGACCAATTTCCTTAAGGAATATCAATGCAAAAGATGTTAAATAAAATATAAGCAAGAAAATTACAGCAATATATCAAAAAGATCATACACTATGGCCTTGTGGGATTTATATCATGAATGCAGGGCTGGTTCAATAGTAGGAAAACTATCAGTATAATTAACCATATCAGTAACAAAAACAACAAAAATCATACATTTATATCAATAGATACAGAAAAAGTGTTTGACAAACTATAACACGTTCCTTTTAAAAACACTAGAAAGCATGGGACTAAATGGACCATTTTCTAAAATGATAAGTCCTGTCTGTCTAAAACCAAGAGCAAGCATTATCTGTAATGGGTATAAACTCAGATTTCCCAGTAAGATCAGAGGTAAACACTGTCATTCAGTATTATAGTAGAAATTCTCACAGCAATAAAGAAAAAGAAATTGATGGAATAAAAATAAGCAATGAGGAAGCAAAACTATCACTCTTAGTAGATGATATGATTGTATGCTTAGAAAACCCTAAGAATCAACTATAAAACTAGTTGAAACAGTCAGCAATGTCAGCAGAGTTGCAGGGTTTAAAATAAATCTACATAAATCATCAGCATTTCTGTATACTGTCACCAAATCCCTTCAGCAAGAGATAGAGGAATTCCATTTAAAGTAACTGCAGACAATATAAAATACTTGAGAGTCTACCTGTAAATATAAACCCATGGATTATATGAACACAATTATAAAACACTTTTAACACAAAGTCAGATCTAAACAATTAGAAAAATATTAATTGCTCATGGATTGGCTAAACCAACATAATAAAATGACAATTCTACTAAAGTTGATTTACTTATTCAGTGCCATAACAAACTACCAAAAGTTTTGGGGGTTTTTTTGGTAGAGCTAGAAAAAAATCACAGATTTCATCTGGAAGAACAAAAGATTGAGAATATCAAGGGAATCAATAAAAAAAAATATGGAGGAAGGTGTTCTAGCAGTTCTAGATTTCAAACTATATTTCAAAGTGGTAATCATCGAAACAGGATAGCTAGGTAGAACAATGGATATAGTAGCAGGCCTGAAGTCAGGAAGACTCATCTGCCTGAGTTCAAATCTCACCTTAGATGCTTACTAGCTATGTGACCTTGGGCAAGTCACTTAACCCTGTTTGCTTCAGTTTCCTCATCTGTAAAATGAGCTGGAGAAAGAAATAGCAAACTACTCCAGTGTCCTTGCCGAGAAAACCCTAAATGAAATCACAGAGTCAGACACCGCCAAAATGACTTGACACCGCCAATAATCATCAAAACAGTCTGGCACTGGCTAAGAAATAGAGTCATAGATCAGTGGAATAGATTAGATACAGAACACATAGTAGTAAATTACCATTGTAATCTAGTGTTTGATAACCCTAAAGATCCAAGCTTCTGGATCAAGCTTTAACAAAAAATTCTGGCAAAACTGGAAAGTTGTTTGGCAGAAACTAGGCATAGACCAACATCTCACACCATATAACAAGATAAGATCAACATGGATAAATGACTTAGTAAAATTAGGGGAGCATGGAAAAATGTACCTGTCAGATCTATGGCTAAGGGAAGAGTTTATAACCAAACAGGAGATAGAGAGGATCACAGGAAGTAAAGTGGATAATTTGATAATATTAAATTTTAAAACTTTTGCAGAAACAAAACAAATGCAACCAAAATTATAAGGAAAACAAGAAACTGGGGGAAAACTTTTTACAGCAAGTTTCTCTGATAAAGGCCTCATTTCTCAACTATATAGGGAACTGAGCCAATTTTATAAAAAAAAATAGGAGCTGTTCTCCAACTGATAAATGGTCAAAGGGAATGAGCAGGCAATTTTTAGAAGAATAGATCAAAGCTTTCAGTTGTCACATTGAAAAATGCTCTAAATTATTACTGTTCAGAGAAATGCAAATGAAAACAATTTTGAGATACCACCTCATACCTATCAGATTGACTAACAGGACAAAAAATGAAAATTACAAATGCCGGAGGGGATTTGGAAAAATAAGGGCACTAATGCACTGTTATTGGAGTTGGAGAACAAGTTGGAACTATGCCCAAAGGGCTCTAAACTGTGCATACCCTTTGACCTAGAAATACTACTACCAGGTCTGTATCCCAAAGAAAATGGAAAAGCTCCTATCTGTACAAAAATATTTACAGAAGCTCTTTTTGTGATGGCAAAGAATTGAAAATTAAGGGGATGCCCATCATTTGGGTAATGGCTGAAGTTTTGGCATATGATTGTGATGGAATACTGTTGTGCTATAAGGAATGATGAGTAGGATAGTTTCAGAAAAACCTGGGAAGGCTTATATGAACTCATGCAAAGTGAAATGAGCAGAACCAGGACAATATTGTACATAGTAACAGAAATATTGTAAAAATAATCAACTCTGAAAGACTTAGCTACTCTGATGAAGACAGTGATCTAAGAACTCCAAATAACCCATGATGAAAGATACTGTCTACCTCCAAAGAGAAAACTGATGAACTCTGAATGCAAATTGAAGCATATTTTTTTTACTTTCTTTTTCTTTTCTTCTTTTTTGTCTATTTTCTTTTGCAGTGTTGCTAATATAGAAATATGTTTTGCATGACTTCACATGTATAATTGATAGCAGATTGCTTTGTTATTTGAGGCAGGGAAAGAACTTGGAACTCAAATTGTTTTTAAAATGATTGTTTAAAATTTTTTATATGTAATTGGGAAATATTTAACAAAATAAAAATATTTTTTAAAATTCATCCGTGAAAGCCTAGCCCTTTCTCATGTTTTCATTATTGATACATTGATCCTTTTTATAAAGATTTTTATAGAGATGAGAAAGTAAGCAATAAAGGTCAGTCGTTATTGATGCCTTCTATCTTCAATAGACTAAGAAGGAAAAAAAATTTTGAAGTAGCTCATTGCTAACCATTTCATTGTTTTAATTTCCATTTCCCTCATTATTTCTTTCCTGTTCCACTAATATCTCTGAGAGAAAGGCTTCTAGCACCTTGGGTGGATCCCCTGTGGCAATCTTATGGGAGGACATGGATGAGAATTGTACAAGATGAACAGGAGTTCCCTCATCAAAGAGGTCACTGATCCCTGTCCATTGGACTATCATTTGGCATGCCTATAGGTGTCTGAGGTCATTTTTAAAGCTTCTAGCTTTGACTGTTTCAGTTTTTAATAGGCTGCTATTTAAAATACAAGTATTAATTATTTACCACTTTTGTTACTTTCTGAGGGCTAGATACCTCTAAGCAATTTAAATTTTCTCTCATCCTGTCAGCTCTCCTGCCATTTGTTCTCTTTAAGCATCTTTTCTTTTTTTCCATAGCGTATCTAGTATATCAGTGAATTCTGGAGGGGATAGATGCATGTGATATATTGTATTTACCCCCAATCTGTCCTAATTCAGGGATACTTTTCTAGGTAAAGTATGTAACTTCACTGATTAATTAAAAGAATCAGACCTATACTTTCTGTACTTTTTGAAATCATTTGTAATAATTCTCTGCCATTCATCTTTAACTATTTTAGGAGTTTATTTTACCTCCCTTCAGTTATAGGAGTTGTATCTCACTACCTGTCACCCAGGTAGAAATGGTTCCAAGTATTAGCAGCTTTGGCTTAGTGAGTTGGCTACCTTAGGCATGTATAACTGAATAGTCACCAAGCATTTATGAAGTGCTTAAGATGTGCCAGGCACAGCTACTTAGATACTAGGAATACAAATAAAGGCAAAACTAGCCCTGCTCTCAAGGAACTTATGTTCTCATGGAGAAAACAATGTATAAATAGGTACATGCAAAATAGATACAGAGTAGGTAGAAGGCACAGGTAGCTGAGAGGACTAAGAGAAGCCTTCTGAAGAAAGTGAAATTTGAACCGCCTTGGAAGAAGCCAGGGAAACTGACAGAAGATGGAGTGTGGGAATGGCAAGTTGGCCATTGTAACAGAATCATATAGTGCATGGAGAGAAATAAAGTGTAAGGAGACTGGAAAGGCCTCCTTAACAATAACATAGGGGCCAGGTTATAAAGACCTTTAAATGTCAAACAGAGCAGTTTATTTGATCTTGGAGTTTATTTTAAAAGGAGAGTATTATATGGTCAGACCTATAGGAAAAGGAAATCACTTTGGCAACTGAAGGGAGTTAAAGATGATTAAAGGGGGACAAGAGTTGAGACTGCTCCACCAGTTAGACTATTACAGTTATTTAGGTGAGAGTGATAAGAGCCTGAACTAATATATGGTATGAGTAGAGAGAAGGAACATGTACAATAAATGTTGTGAAGGTAGAAACAAGATTTGATACTGAGAGTGAAGGGTAGAGGATGATGCCATGTTTGCCTGGGTGATTGGGGAAGGGAAAGGAACAAGTATTTATTAAGCATCTGCTCCGTGCTAGGCACTGTGCTAAGCACCTTAACAGATATTCTCACATTTTATCCTTACAACAAGCTTAAGAGGGTAGGTACTGTTCTTATCCCCATTTTACAGATGCAGGAACTAACTCAGGTAGAGGTTAAGTGACTTGCCTAGGATCACACAACTGTTAATGTCTGGGATTTGAACTCATCCTCCTGTCTCAAGGCCCAGCACTCAATCCACTATGCCACTTAGCTACCTAGGAAGATGGTGATGTCCTTGTCAGTAACAGGGAAGTTGAGAAGAGGGAAAGGTTTGGGAGGAAAGGTAAAGAGTTCTGTTTTATGTATAAGTATGAAATGCCTGTAGGACATCAATTCAGGATATCTGAAAGGCAGTTGGTGATAAAGGACTTGAACTCAGGAAAGAGATTAAGTAGGGCTAAATGTGTAGATCATCTGCATAGAGGTGATAATTGAACCAGTGGAACCTGATGGGATCAGCAAATAAAATGGTGTAGAGCAAAAAGAGAAAAGACCAAGGACAGAGCCTTGTGGGACACATATTGTTAGTGTTTGTGGGGTGGAGGTAGATGCAGTAAAGGAAACTGAGAAGGAATGGTCATAGAAGTAGAAAGAGAACCAGGAAAGAGCACTGTTGCAAAAATCTAGAGAAGTGAGGGTATCTTGGCTAATACTCATTTGTAAACAAAATGTAAAACTCATGTAGCAGGATTGTATATGTTTACAAACTATTCTGTTCATCCCAGCCAACCTCCATCCACCACTGCCCTCTCTTCAGCCGCTTAACTGTTTCAGACATTTTTTCTGTCTGATTTAACTCATTCTAGCTGGCTAGAAGATATTTCCTTTCTTACTTTAAGCACACCATCTAACAACAACAAACACCATGTCAATCAAGTTTAATAGTTTTTTTTTCCCATGATGTTATTTACTTATATGTAAAATGGTGATGTTATTTGAATTAGCAACTTTGCAGGGTTATTGTGACTTTATATAACTTAGAAACAAATCTCTTCATAAAAGAGATGCCATATAATTATCCACCAAAAACCTTAATGATGTTTGTCTTAACACAGGAAGGACAGGGGCCTATGAGTGGCAGAGTAGTAGAGTAAGTAAAAATGGTGACAGGCAAAGTCTTGAAACCAAGACTATCCATCTGCCATCCAAAACAATAGCAATGTTCCAGGGACCGTGCTAAGCACTGAGGATACAAAAAGAGTCAAGATAGTCCCTACCCTTAAGGAGTTTACAATCTAATGAAGTAGCTATAATAATCAGAGGCACAGTACTGAAGACACTTTCCTTTTGCTTAATAAATACTTGACTGACTGACCTCTTAATCTGATACCTAAAATTCTACTTTGAATCTTAGTTGAATCTGCAATCTTTTATTTCTGTGTGATTCTTGTGCATATCCTTCTGTAAATCCTTTATAGGGGATCCACCCAATACATCTTAACAACTGAAGAATTGACCAAAAGTTTTAAAGAATTCTTTAATTTGAATTCTGAGCAAATGCTTTGCACTATATTCATGTCTACCATGGATCAACATTTCTCATTGCCTTTTGTGAGACCTACCACTACAAAATATTATGGGAATGATCTGCATGTATATAAAGATTATACATACATAGTATCCTTGATGAAAGTATCAGGAGAGAACAGGAGTGCTTTTACAAACAATATTCTGTAGCCATGACCATGAACATGGTCAATTGAACAATTGACCAAAAGTTTTAAAGAATACAAAATCCTGTAGTGCTTATTGTTTGTTAGTTAACTAAAAAAGCATTTGCTTTATAGAGCAAAAGGCCACATTAAGGGCTTTCTTTCAACAATGTGTCTCCCATGTAAGTCAGAATTATATAATAGTCCCTGAAAGACATAACAATTATAACCTTGCTTCACCCTCTGATTAATTATATTACATGAGACATAAAATAGGGAGATTGTATACTTACCAAAGGTATTTGTCACTATCATGGAATGTCTGGTTTAGAATTCAAATTAAAGAATTTCCAAGGCTAAAATAAGATCTTCTAGACTATAGGTCTTAACTTTGGGTCCATGGACCCAAAGCATCTATGGATAGATTTAAGGGGTTCCATGATCTTGCTTTTAAAAATATTTTCATATCTGAATTTCAATGAAATTAGTTTCTTTTGTTATACTATGTCTTATTTTTTGCATTAAAAAAGTCTAAGAAATGGTTCATATATTTCACCAGATTTCCAAATAGAAGTTCATGTCATTAAAAAATGATAAAGAAACTCTACTCTAGTTCCTTCCATTTATGAATGACCTTATATTTTGGGACACCCAGCACTTAATATGTACATATCAGGGGCAGCTAGGTGGCGCAGTGGATAGAGCACCAGCCCTGAAGTCAGGAGGACCTGAGTTCAAATGTGGCCTCAGACCAAACACTTGGCACTTACTAGCTGTGTGACCATGGGCAAGTCACTTAACCCCAATTGCCTAAATAAATAAATAAAATAAAGATATGTACATATCGTTTTCTGGCTTCCAGTAGATACCCTACTGCAATGGCTTCTTGAAGAAGAGAAGGAAAGTTACAGGAAGTTCCTTTCATCCAAGAATTTACAACAGTAGAGGTTGTTTTTGTTTTTAAATCCTGGCCCTCCTGTCACCCTCTCTGACACAGAAAATTGGGCTGGTCAATTGGTAATATTCACAGATCATCACTGTCTACAGTATTATATCAGGTGCTTATACAAAAGTAGATGTTATCTTCCATTTAGTTTAGCCAGAGATACGCAACATGCACAAATGAAGAAACTTAAAAATTACCAACATAATAAAGTTGAATATTAATTTATTTTGTGTAACATCTGTATGTTTAAATACTGAAGAAGTGAATAAAAATATTGGAATGCTCTAGATAAAAGTACAGTCATCAAAAATACAAGTAATCAAGGATGGCTTCTTGGGAATAAAAATTTGTTATATTCAGAAAATAAAGTTAATTATTTTATGTGGAGGAGGTTGGAAATCAATTATGATTGTCTAAAAAAAAGATAGATATAAAAGTGTTGGTTATATGTTGACATCTATCTCATATGCTTTATATGTAAATGTCTGAAAGAGGATAAGAAAATAGAACTAGCTTGCCAACTATCAGATATTTTCAACTGCAGCAAAGTTAGCTGTCAAACCCTTTCTAGACAGCAAGTATCCCTAACCCTCCTTTTAGTATAAATATAAGCTTTAAAATATATATATTTATAAATATATGTGCATTTATAATTCTATACAAAATATAAGCACATGATTACATTTACATAAATATAAAAGAGGACTTTGAGGTCAAAAGTGATGTGGCACATAGATCCTAAATTCTGTAGCATAGAAATATTCAGAAGTTATTCCAAAGTGAAATGTGGCTCATATGCTTATAGGCCAATGGCCCTAGCAGAGAAATGAGTGACAAATCCCAGTGAAGATATAACTTCCAGATTTGATGGTTTAGACTTTGACTGCCAGGATAGGCTGGCTACCAATGTAACTAACCCATACCCATCTAGTGGTTCATCCAGTCATCCAATAATACATTTTTATCCATCCATCATAATATGTTTTTATGTTTAGCTTTGAAATATACTTTCAAGTACATTTAACACTTCATTTATCATTTTGTTCAAATCTTAAATATTGTGTCTTGCCAGACAATTACACAACTTTATCTCGTTTAATTGATCTACTAAGAAGAGCTGGAAAACTTGAAGATGTTCCAAGATTTCTTTTGATGGCTGAGAAACATAATGCCAGAGCCAAATTTGAGCCAGGATTTCAATACTGTAGAGGACTTTATCTTTGGTAAATAAATTTACTTTATAATGGTTTCTTTTAATTCTACCATTGTGTTAAACTGAAACTTACTTTTTTATTGCACAATCTGAACATTGTGAAATATTCTCATACTTGGTATTTAATACTCAAAATAAAAATTTAATTGAAAGTTTAATCATGGTAGTTGAATACATGAAAGAAAAAAGCAATAATATTTGTTGTTTGTTGTTTTTAACCCACCAAGGTATACTGGAGAACCAAATGATGCACTTCGACATTTTAATAAAGCCCGGAAAGACAGTGACTGGGGTCAAAATGCCATTTATAATATGATAGAAATCTGTTTGAACCCAGATAACGAAACTGTCGGAGGTGAAGTATTTGAAAATCTTGATGGAGACCTAGGGTGAGTCATTGAAAATCCATCACTCTTCATTTTTAACAGCTTGGCTAGGAGAGAGATATGGAGCCATTGTACAAGGAAAAGTAAAGTTCTAGTGAGAACACTACCAAAAGGTCAGAAAAGCTGGTCTCAACTGAATAATTGACCTTTTGGTCAGTGGACCAGAGACAGAGAAAGCATTTGGAGTTTCGCTGAATCAGAACAGACTTTAATTGTAAAAATTAGCTGTCACTGCCAGATTCATCTTCCAGAAGACCAGCTCTAATCTGGAGACTCGCTTGTTCAGAGGTCTTAAGTGGCTCCCATTGCCTGTAGAATAAAGTCCAAATTCTTCAACCTGGAATTCAGATTTGTTTCTCTGGCCTTATTTCCTACCACTTAACTTTTCAGTACTCTACATTTCAATTAAACTGAACTTGCTGAGTATTTTGAGGTCTCCTTTGTTCACCTCTTTATGTACATTCTTTCTGCTGCTTCCTCTTCCAAGTAGCTTCCTAAATGCCACCTCTTCTATTAATCCTTCTTTGATCCTTACCCTCACTAAAGTATGAGCTCTCTATCCCTGGAACTGTCATGGCTTTTTTTCTACATGTATTTAGATTTAGTTTGTTCTGACTTGAGTTACAGTTCTTTGTGATCTTATGTTATCTGCCCATTAGATTATAAATTACTTGAGGAAGGTACTGTGACTTATACTTCTTTCATCCCCTGCATCACTGAACATACTGCCTTATACATAGTAGGCATTCAATCATATATTGAATTAAAATAGATTTAATTAGTTTAGAGATAAAACAGGGTAAGTTGTAAAATTTTTAGTTATTACATTCTTACCTAAATAGTAGCCAAATATCAGTCAAAAAATACTCAGTATCAAGTGTTTTCAATTCTCCAACATAAAGCGTCATTAAAAACACAGAAAAAATATATGAAATGATCCTTGACCTCAGGAAGCATCCTATCTAGTTGAAATAATTGAAATAAATAAAATAATTTAGTAACATGGGAAGATAGAGACAAGAAGTGAGTTCAGAATGCGAAGAGGCTTATGTGGTTTGTAGTGCTTAAGGAAGATTTTGCAGGGAGGTGGTAGGACTTGGACTGGTCTTTGGAGGATGAGTAGGAGTTAGAAGGATATTTCACGTGGGGGGGAATGGCAGAAGCACACAGAAGAGTGTGTTGAAGTCTTGGTTGGGGAGCCCAACTAGATCAGCCTGGCTAGAATAAGTCAGGGATGAAAAAGAAGAATAGGAGGTTAGATTGGAAAGGGAGATTGGAGACAGAGGCCATTATCCATTAAATAGCAGGACAGGGAGTTCAAGGAGCAGGGAAATGATAGGATAAAAGCAATGTTTTTAGAAAGCAATCTGATAATCATATGCAAAATAGGTTGAAGGTTGAAAATAAGGAAACTAATTGGGTAGTTATTTCATTAGTCAAGTCATGAGATGGTAAAGACCTGATAAAGCCACAGCCTTGGCAGTGGAAAGGAAAGTATAGGTATATGAGACAGTATAATGTTCCTTGTAAAACAATATCCGGGTGGAAATGTGTAGTAGCTAGATGAAAATGCAGAATCAGAGGTCTTTAGAAAAGAAGTCATGGCTGAAGATAAAGATTTGGTTGTCATTTACATACAGATGATTATTGAAGCAGTGAGAGTGAATGAGAACTCTTGAAATTCCCAATGCTGAGAGTTTAGAGAAAAGAACAAATGGTCAAGGACCACGCCTTAGGTTGAGCAAACATTGAAGAAGAGCAAAAGAGAGAGAAAACAAACAAAATAATTAGGTAGAGAACCAAGATAGTGTCGTGTCCCAGAAACAGAGAGGGACAAAGTTTAACAAAGGAGGGGATGGTTAACAGGATTAAGTACTACAGAGAAATCAGGGAGAATGAGAAATATCCACTGGGTTTGGTGAAGGGGTGACCATTGGCATCTTTCAAGAGCAGTTTTAATAAATTTTGTTTACAAAATATTTAGTAAGTAAAATGACATTGAGCATTCCATGTTCTATTGCAGCTGAAATCCGTAACCTGTTAATGACCAAAATGCTCTTGCTACCCAAATAGGCACACTATTTGACAATGTCACATATGAGGAATTTACCATTTTTGCAAATATTTATCCTATCATTTCCATCCTAATAATATTAGCTTGCTGATTTCCCTAGTTTATAATGTCTGCTAAACTCACATTCATAATACAGAAATGTTACCATACACACAGACGTCAAATAAATTGTCTTTTTATTCCATAGGAAATCAAAATTGATGAATATTGCTTCATTAAGAGCTGAGTTCACCTAATCTTAAAAACATTCTCAAAATTCTTTACTATGTCCTTTATATTAGGAAAAAACTAAGTGGCCTATTTTTTAAAACAAGGCCACTTACATGATGATCTGATTCCAATTTCAGCAAACCTTATTTAGTAAGCAGGAGGGAGTGATTTTCTATGTGTATGTGTGTGTGTGTGTTTATGGATAGAGAGTTACATCGTTTGGCTTTTTTTCATATAGTAATTCCACAGAGAAACAAGAATCTGTGCAGTTAGCTGTGAGAACAGCTGAAAAACTTCTCAAAGAACTAAAGCCTCAGACTGTCCAAGGTCATATACAACTTCGAATAATGGAGAACTATTGCCTAATGGCAACCAAGCAGAAAGCCAACGTTGAGCGAGCATTAAATACCTTCACTGAAATAGCAACTTCAGAGGTTAGTAGTTTGGTTTTTTTTTTTATTTAATGAATACATATTTTCTTTCCAAAGTATTACAGAAGCATATATTTTGAATAGTTGTTTATTTCCAAAAATCAGTTCCTTTGGTACTTTTAAAATAAATGTTCATTTGGCAAAAACATTCACAGCAAATCCCTACTTCAGAAAATAATGTGTTTCTGTGTTTAGAACTGTCATTGATGTGGATATTCTTTAAGAGCTGCTGTTAGGATGCAAAGAACAGGAAATCCCCAGGGTGGCCTGTGGATCATAAGTTAATTCTCAGGGCAGCTGCTGAATGAATCCTCTGGAGAATTTCCAAATTGTAAAGGTGTCCTAGTTTGACTCACTAAGAAAAAAAGATTTGGCTGCTGCAAGGTATCCAAGCTTATCAATTGATGGGAACTTGGAATATTTCCATCTGTGAGGCTAAATGGGGACAGTGTTGACAGTGTGTGAATATATTGCTTATCAGTCATGCAGATAATGACTTGCTTGTATAGGAATACTGCATAAGTTCTAGCCACAGGAAACTGATTTTTACCTTCAGCTCTTCCCACTTTCTTCTTTCCTGGGAAGCTTTCAGCTGTACCTTTTTTTCTTAGAAGGCGTGAATCATTTCCCTTCTTAGTCTATACCAACTTCTCCCCACCCCTAAGTTAAAACAACTTTCTTCTTTACTGGTGTTCCATTTTTCCTTTCAGCCACACTACCACATTTCTGGTCTTGGTGTGAAAATGGCAGAGAAATATCAGTCATTGCTTTCAGCTGAAAACTAATTCCAAGCATACTCCGTTTTCTGCTATTTTGCCACATTACTGACCACTGAAAACTAGTAATTTGCTATCTCCAGTTGGACATCTGGACAGGCAGCAACTGAATGTTTCCTTAAATGTAGCACAAATGTTTATAACATTATGTTACTTAAATCCTACTTTTAGTGCCCTTTGAGAGCAAGTGCTGACTGTTGCAAAGAAAACCATGGTTAGTTATGTGATTGTGCCTTTCACAGAAGGATCCAGGAGTTCCAGATTTCTGTTTCAGAATCACACTAATCTCTGATTCTAATTTGGACAAGGACAACATACCCTAAAGCTTACTCAGGTCCAAACCTAGAAAGGTGTTAAAGGGTTCCCAATAGCTCTGTTTTCCCAGAGCATCAGTATGGCTGTTTTGGCTACAAAATATCCAACTCTCATTTCTCTATTATGAAATTTTGTGTCTTTGAATATTTTTGGGACCATTCGTTTATTTTAATACCCTTAATGTATTGCTTTTTGTATACAAACATGGTAAGAGGAGAGTGAAGTACAGGCCTTTCCTTGGTCTGTCTTTTAACTATTTAATTACCATGTATTTTATAGTCCCCCAACCTCTCTACATCATTTAAATGCTGATAAATATTAGTGCGTCCAGTGAGAGTCCCTTTGTGATGCCTCATTGTGGCATAGAGGTGATTCTGGGTTCTCAAAGGCTATGCCAGTAGAATACAAGCTTTGGCAGATTTTACTGCACTTAAAGGGCTTCAGGTATGGGCCTGGTAGCAAACTGTGTGTGTGTCATATGGAGATCAGCCACATTAAGTTCATAGACTCATTATCAGAAAATTGGCCACTAGGTAATGAATGATTTTGACTACATTAATTCACTTGCCTACCAAGTTACATGAAAGGATTACAATCTGTGACTATAGAAGGAATAACCACATAGATGTAAACATTGCTTCTAAAAGTATTGAAATACAGTGGCCAAAAATCTCAGTTCAGTTTTAATCTTTCATTACTTAAAAAGTGTAAATGCTACAAACTTAAAAAAAAAATTGAAAGGTTAATAATTTGAATTTGTAAATATTCAACCTATATAAACCCAAATTAATATTCAACCTAATCACGATCTTGTGTTATACATTGCTCTATTCAATTCTCAAACTTTCTAGGTAAAAAACTTTCATCAGCCACTGCTCAGTGACTGAAAGGATTGCCTTTGTAATCCCAGCCTTAAGATCATCCAGAGAATAAAGTTTTGATATATACATAATAACTTTGGTGTGACACCCCCCCCACAAGAAGAAGTCTAATGATGATAGATATTGTGATCAGGGTGGCCAGGCAAAATGACCTCCTACACCAGTCTGAGAAAGTATCAGCCAGAAAGTTTCAACACACATAATGCATAATGACTGGGTGCTCCATCTTATTAAAATTAAAAATATTCAAAAATTCATAAGACTAAATATAAAAAATAATTAACCTTCCAATTATTTTTTAGTTTTGTAGTATTTATACTTCTGAAGTTGTGAAAACTTAAAATTTACATTAAGATTGTTGGGGCATCTTGTATAAGTAAATACTGGTGAGGTCATATTAGTGAACTCAAAAGATTTTAGCCCTGGGTTCTTATATTATGTTCCTCTTGTTCTGCTGATAATTTGTCATTTTGTTTCATTCATTGAGGTTCTTGTGCAGTGCTGTGTACCTAGTAGGAGTGCCATAAATATTTTGAACATGATAGATTCTTGAGCAGTTTCATTTTCCTTTAGTATATACATGTAAATATAAAATTGCAAAGTGGTATCATTTAACAGCAAGGTCCTAAAGCACAACCTTCCACTAACATTCTAACAATGCCCTCAGTAGTTTCATTTTGCTGGAATGTATGTGTGTGGCAGATGGATGACAGAAGCTGCTATCTGGAGTGCAGAAGGAGGATAATTACAAGTTTGCCAAGTCTAAGAAAATCTGTAAGAACAGAGTGAAACTCAGTTTCAAGTGATATGTCATAGCTGCAGAATGCTGGAAAAACAGTACTCAAGTGTGTAATAATCAAAAAGAGTTCATTGTGAGCAAGGGTGTTATGCTCCCTATGAGATGAGAAAAGAGAAGAAGAGGTAGAACCAGTGACTGATATCCTTCTTGCTATCTTGTAGCCAATTACAGCTACCTTCCAAATAATAGACTATGCATCTTGTCATTGTTGACAGTTGTATCTATTAATTACATTCGTGTGCACATATATGAATAATAGTAATATAATCTTTTAAGATGTAGATTATGGTATTAAACTAATTCACTTAGCTAACTGAATAGACTGTTCTCCACATTTTCCCTTCTAACTGCTGACCCACATACTATATACCACTTCCTCAGTGTTTCTAGGAACACACATTTAGTGCTTCTGTATATGTTCTGTTATTTTGCCATGGTTCAAATGCAGGTGTATTATCCATGAATGAACTTTGTTCCTTGCGATCATAAACAATTGATTATCTTTACTATTTCTCACTTTTTGTTCCAAAGAGGAAATGTAGTACAGTGGAAAGAACACAGGATTTGGCATATGAAAACCTGGGTTTAAAGCCTTGCTTGACCTATGCAGCCAAGTCATTTGGCCTCTGTAGGCCTCTTGTTTCCTCCTCAGAAAAAATAGTGGGGCTGAATTAGACCTCTAGGTATCTTATGCATTTTATAAATATGAATTTGATATTTCTCATAATTACTTAAAAGAAAAGTAATCTACACCAATTTAATATTTGGTCAGGTGCACCAGATGAAAGATGAACAAGATTAAAGGTGAGGAAAAAAGAAAAAGGGGAGACTAATTTAAAAAGCAAGAAGATAAAGGTTACATATTTAATTACATATACATAAATTCATTTCTTGTTATAATGCATATTTTAGGAAAACTGACAGAAATGTTAAGTGACTTTTCAACATAAACACTTGAAAAGTAAGGACTATGTTTAAAATGCTTGTTTTCACTTGTACAACAAAACATACACCAGAAGTGGAGTCAGACTAATTATCTGGCATCAGGATATGTTACTTGCATGATCGATTGTGTGTTCCCTGTTAGATGTGCCAGAGTTTCTTCATCTAGATTCTAGTGTAGTGCTTTGAATATGAGGATATAGAATGTCATGTAAGGATGACCATTTCAAATAATTATATATTTCAGAAGTGATGGAACCCAAAATAAGACCTTTCTGTCAAAATCTAGTTTTATATTGCATATAAACAAATAACATATTAGCAAATTTCTTAAGAAAAACTAGTAATCTATATGTGTATCTACAGTGTCTCAATTTTAAAAGTTTAATTACAGAAAGATCACATTCCAGCACTTTTGGGGATGGCAACAGCATTTATGATCTTGAAACAAACACCACGAGCCAGAAACCAACTGAAACGAATTTCAAAAATGAATTGGAATCCTATTGATGCTGAGGAGTTTGAGAAGAGTTGGCTGCTGCTTGCTGATATTTATATTCAATCAGCAAAATATGATATGGCGGGTGAACTGCTAAGACGGTGCCTGCGTCATAATAGGGTAAGTAATAAAAGTAATTTCCTTTGTTTTATGAAGTATATTTAGGTTTTTTTTGTAATGAGCTGTACTATTCATATGCTGTTCATTTTCAAGGAGTTTTTTGTATGTTCCTTTGCAAGAGTTGGGATGGCAGGGTTGGGGTGGAGAATGGAATGCTTATTCTTGATGTGATCAGGAAATAAACAAGAAAAACAGGAGATAAGCAATTTATCTTTGAGTTAAAAAATAAATAACTGCAGATGCTATTCAGTCATTTTCATTCATCTAAGTAATTTATGCATGTTTCAAGTTTCAGCTGTGAGTATGCAGTACTTAGTAAAGGTGTTTGTAGAATGTCAAGTGTTTGCCTCTGATTATCTATCCTATCCAGAGCTAATGAAAATTGCAGAAAAATATCAATTGTGGGCTTCTGCCTCATTTGCTAAAAGAAATACTGAATTTACTGCAGCTGGGTGCCATTCCCATGTTTTAAAATACTCTATGCAAAATACATTTTGTAAAAATGCCTTTTCAGGTTTTAATGTGGATTGTTTAATGAAAATGTTAATGTTTAATTGCAAAATGTAGTATATATTTTTACAGCGTAAAGCCCTTTTTAACAAAATTATTTTTAAGCATTGAATTCTTTTATAAGGGGCAAAATTATTTTAAATATGTGATTCTTTCCTAATTAATTTATCTAATTACTCTAAGAGTACCTTGAATTTGCCTTAGTTTCTTGGGGATGTTTGTTATTATAGTTTCATAAATTATTTCAGGATCTCTGCTATGCTAACCTAAACTACATTTGTAGTTTCAGGGAAATATATTAGCAAAAACTGTTTCTAGAGTGATAAGTGAGACCTTCTAATGAAATAATATTGTTACTAAGTTCTTAGAAAACTTAAAGATACGTCATTTATCAGTTGTCTTTCCCAAATGATGAAGTAGACAGTGTTTTAACTAGACTTAAAACACAACTTTGAAAAATTTAAGAAACTGTAGAAATAAATATATGGTCTGGTCATGTGTTTAGGCTTGACGCAGTACAACAACAGTCTCTTCAGCAATGAGAGGGGTGTGGGGCACGCCAAAATTCAGTTTGGTGGCCTGTTGGCACAGTATGCCTGGATATGGTGGCTTTTTTTAAGACAGCAGTCATGCTCACTGATTTCCTGTGTCTATAAATTCATAAAAAGTGAGACTTGGAAAAAAGAACCTATAGCTTAGAAACCTCGCACTTTACAATTCTCATGTATATTCTCTTACACCCATTTGAAGGCATCTTTGTATTGATTGTAATAAAGTAGCTCAAAAACAATGTGCATACTTCCAGATGTTTGTTAGTTGATGATGACAGGTTGGAAGAGAAATTGTATTCTAATTATTGTACTATGGCATTTCTAAACACTTTGGAATCTTTAAGGAGTTGACTGCTTTAACAAAAGTAAACAAAAGGGTTTTAAGAATTATCTATTGGGGGCAGAACCAAGATGGCAGAGTAAAAGCAGTGACTTGCTTGAGCTCTCTCCCCCAAACCCCTCCAAATACCTATAAAAACATGACTCCAAACAAATTCTAAAGCAGCAGAACCCACAAACAGACAGAGTGAAACAAATTTCCAGCCCAAGATAACCTGGATGGTTGATTGGAAAGGTATATCATGCCAGGCTGGGAGAGGAACACAGTTGGGCGTGGGCACGCAAGCAGCAATGAACCTGGAGCAGGCCTCAGAGGACTGAGTCAGCTGTGGCAGTTTCCAGACTTCTCAACCCATTAACGCCAAAGACAACTTAGAAGGTCAGTAGGAAAAGTCTGTTTCTGCGGTGAGAGAGAAGGCGGGGTCCCAGCCCCATTCCCCAAGCTCAGCCCTGGGGCATCAGCTGCCTCCTGAGCTTCCGGCCCACAGTCTGAGGGGGAATCAAGTGACTGATCAGAGGGGGATTTCAGGGATCTCTCTGCTGGTGCAGGATTCTCTTGCTTTGCCCGTGATTGGATCTGGGTCACAGTTCTGGGTGGCAGTCCTGGCGCGAGGAGGAGCATTGGCATGGTGGAGCTTATAGTGGCTGTGGAGAGGAAATCCTCCTTATAGTTCCAAGACAGAAAAGAGTGCTTGTGGTCACTCATAGACCAGAGCACAGGCCAGGAAAGGAGTAAACACCTCGCCCTTGATCATAGCACCTTGGAAGAACTGAAAATTTATAGGTCCCTAGAAGTATCTCTGAAAACAGCTGCACAAAACCCCTGAAGCTTGGGACAGTACATTCTCCACACTAGAAACAGACCCCTATCTTAACAAAGGGTTTATAACTCAAGTAATTGGCTGGGATCAAGAGCAAGCAGTGCAAAAAGAGTCAGACTATTGTTTTACTTTGGTGACAAAGAAGATCAAAACACACAACCAGAAGAAGACAACAAAGCCAAAGCTCCTACATCCAAAGCCTCCAAGAAAAAATATGAACTGGTCCCAGGCCATGGAAGAGCTCAAAAAGGATTTTGAGAAGCAAGTAAGAGAAGTAGAGGAAAAACTGAGAGTGATGCTAAAGGAGACCCAAAAAAATACTGAGGAAGATAACACCTTAAAAAATAGCCTAACCCAAATGGCAAAAGAGGTCCAAAAAAGCCAATGAGGAGAAGAATGCCCTTAAAAGCAAAATTGGCCAAATGGAAAAGGAAGTCCAAAAGCTTACTGAAGAAAATGCTTCCTTAAAAATTAGAGTGGAGCAATTGGAAGCTAGTGACAATTTGAGAAATCAAGGCACTGTAGCACTAATCCAAAAGAATGAAAAAATAAAAGAGAATGTAAAATATCTCATTGGAAAAGCAATTGGCCTGGAAAATAGATCCAGGAAAGAGAACTTAAAAATTGTTGGACTGTCTGAAAGCCATAATCAGAAAAAGAGCCTAGACATCATCTTTCAAGAAATTATCAAGGAAAACTGCCCTGATATTTTAGAACCAGAGGGCAAAATAGAAATGGAAAGAATCCACTGATCACCTCCTGAAAGAGATCCCCAAAGGAAAACTCCTAGGAATATTGTAGCCAAATTCCAGAACTCCCAGATCAAGGAGAAAATATTGCAGGCAGCCAGAAAGAAAGAATTCAAGTATTGTGAAAACACAGTCAGGATAACACAGGATTTAGCAGCTTCTACATTAAGGGACCAGAGGGCATGGAGTATGATATTCCGGAGGGCAAAGGAGATAGGACTACAACCAAGAATCACCTATCCAGCAAAACTGAGTATAATCCTTCAGGGGAAAAAAATGGTCATTCAGTGAAATAAAGGACTTTCAAGCATTCTTGATGAAAAGACCAGAACTGAATATAAAATTTGACTTTCAAATACAAGACTCAAGTGAAACATGGAAGAGGTAAACAGGAAAGAGAAATCATAAGAGACTTATTAAGGTTGAACTGTTTACATTCCTGCCTGGAAAGATGATATTTGTAACTCATGAATCCTTTGTCAGGATTAGGGTAGTGGGAGGGAAAAAAATTATATGTATGTATGGATAGATAGAGGGCACTGGGAGTTGAAGATGAAGGGGTGATATCTGGAAAATAAAATTAAGGAGTGAGAGAGGATTATACTGGGAGAAGGAGAAAGGGGGAAGTAGAATGGGGTAAATTATGTCACATGAACCAAGTAAGAAAAGGCTTTTACAGTGGAGGGGAAATAAGGGAAAGTGAGAGGGAATGAGTGAATCTTATTCTCATAGGATTTGGCTTAAGGAGGAAATAACATACACAATGGGGTATGGAAATCTATCTTACCCTACAGGAAAATAAGGGGGAAAGGGGACAAGAGAGCAGGGGTTTGACAGAGGGGAGGGCAGACTGGGGAAGGGGATAATCAAAAGCAAACACTTCTGAGGAGGGACCAAAAGAGAGAATAGAATAAATGGGGGGTAGGATAGGATTAAGGGAAATATACTTAGTTTTTCACAATAGGACTACTATGGAAGTGTACACATCTTTAGCCTGTATCAAGATGCTTGCCTTTTCAATGAGGGTGGGTGGGGAGGGAGGAAGGGAGGAAATTTGTAACTCAAAGTTTTAAAAACACATGTAAAAATAAATAGATAGATAGATAAATAAATAAATGAATGAATGAATTATCTATTGGGGCAGCTAGGTGGCACACTAGATAGAGCACCGGCCCTGAAGTCAGGAGAACCTGAGTTCAAATCCAGCCTAAGACACATGATACTCACTAGCTGTGTGACCTTGGGCAAGTCACTTAATCCTGATTGTCTTGCCAAATATATATATATATATATATATATATATATATATATATATCTTGTAAGTACATAGTTTCAAACTTTCTGAATGAAATGTTGGAGGTATTGATTTATATAAATCTTAATAAATATTTTTCTTCAGTCTTGCTGCAAAGCCTATGAATATATGGGATATATAATGGAGAAAGAACAAGCTTATAAGGATGCTTCTGTGAATTATGAGATGGCATGGAAATATGGCAATCAGACAAATCCAACAGTGGGTGAGTGGGGTAAAGGGATAGTAAATGGTCGCATTTTATTCCTAAATCTTAACTTAGATAGGGTTGGGGAGTTTTGTTTATGTTATACACAGCAGAAGCTACAGTAAGAAGTAGCTACTTAAAGAGCTTTCTTTTGAGAGCCCTCCTGAAATGAGAATATCTTGATATCCTTACTAATCTTTTAACTGTTTATGCTTACAAGGGACAATTCTTTAAAACCTCATCGTTCACCATTTCTTTTAACATGTTATATGTTCATAATATCTTAAAGTTGATAAAGACCACCAAAAAGGTCTTTAGTCCAATTTTCTTCCCAATAGAAGCACCTAGTTTTTGATCCTAGTTCATCCCCTGTGCAGTATCCCAAACATGCCTAATCCCTCTTCTACATGACACATCTTCAAGTGCTTTAGGACATCTAGCATGTCCTCAGTTTTATACAAGCCAGCCATCCCCAGTTTCTTCAATCATTTTTCATATGAAATAGTTTCCAGAATACTCATTATTCTTCCTACCCACCTACATACTATATGTCTCTCTTAAAATGCACTTCCAGTATTGGATACAGTGCTCACTTGTAGTCTGACCCACACAGGTTGAAGATCTAGGCATTATTAGACTAAGCTTCATCAGAGTAGTAATTGTGGCTTGTTCTTTGACTTATCTCCTGCATCATCTAGCATATAATGGCTATTGCATATACATTTAATGAATTGATGCAGCACATGATTGTATTGCCCTTTCTTTAGTAGCCATGTCAGATTGGTTTATATTGAACTTGTGTTTAAAACTTCTAAGTATTTTTCACTTGAAGTGCTACTTGTTTAAGCATATTTCATGTTGCTTTTATATAAATGTTTTTTGAAACTAAATATAAGACTTTACATCTTTTCCTATTAAATTTTGTCTTGTTCATTTAAATTCATTGTTCAAGTCAACATATATTTATTTATTATTCATCTTCTTCCAGGTCACTCAAAAAACCTCTGGGTTACCTCCTTCTGATCCTACATTTAATTTTGTGTATGAATTTGGTAATTTGAGACACTTTTCTAAATTTTGACTAAGTAGAGGTGTGTAGTTTAACATGACACTATTTGTGGTGGCACTTAATCATTTAGATGCACAGTAGATTTATCCTGAAATTCTCTAGTGTTTTATTCATAATATACCTTCGGATTTTTGTGTCTTGAGATGGGTTTTCACTTTATTCTAGTACGGTATTTCTCAGAATAGAACTTGGAAGTCCCAGGAAAAGTTTAGGTAACTGAGGTTGTTACAAAAACAGAAGTTTGAAATCCCAAAAAAACTGTGTAGTGGTGTGTGTGAATTATGAGATCTCTTCCAACCTGTCATAATGTGTGAGCCCATTTGGTCTGGCTGGTCTCACTGTCCAATTCTCTCTCCACTCGATTTCATCCTCTACTCAGACATCAAAGTGATCTTCCCGAAGTGAAAGTAAACTCCAATGGCTTTCTGTTACCTCCAAGATCAAAGATAAAAGTTTCTGTTTGCTCTTTAAAGCCCTTCATAAACTGGCCCTTTCCCACCTCTCCAGTCTGTTTACACTGCACATACTCCATAATCCTAACACTGGCCTCCTTCTGTTTCTTGCACAAGACACTCCATCTCAAACTCCATACATTTCATGGTTTTCCCTGTGCCTGGAATGCCCTGCCTCCTCACCTCAGCCTCCTGACTTCCCTGGCGATGTCTCAGTGAAAATCCCACCTTCTGCAAGCCTTTTTTGATCCCCCTTAAAGCTAATGTCTTCCCTTTGATGAGATTACCTCAAGATACCCTGTATTTAGTTTATTTGTGTATAGTTGTTTGCTGTTTGCCTCCCTATTAGACTGTGAGCTCCTTGTGAGCAGGGACTGTTTTCGCCTTTCTTTATATCCTGGGACAGTGCTTGGCACATAATAGGCACTTTACAAATGTTTTTTGCCTGACTGACACAGTCTTCTCTGAATAACAGCAAATACTCTCTGCTGTGTCTTTCCTTTCCTACTTTATTGTGTTGTTCTTATTGCTTCATTCTTGCTGATCCCAATGTAGTCCCTTGTATTCCACAAAATTAAAGCAAACTGGTAGAACAAGTCAAGTAAAAAAATGGGGCATATTTATAAACATGTATTTTATCAGTATCATTTTTTCTTTATAGGCTACAAACTTGCATTTAATTATTTAAAAGGGAAAAGATACGTTGATGCCATTGATATATGTCACAAGGTAAATACTTTTAAAATAAAAATAGTTTTTTACTTACACAGTTTAACATAATGAGACATTGGTGTAACTATGTAATAGCCTTTTTTTAGTGAACCTCAAGATAGACTTTAGCTACATTGCAACTATCATGAACACTCTTATCTAGCATTACTGCAAAATGGAGTGTTCTAGTCATTGTAGATAGTCGATATTCCCTAAATCTGAATTATAAATTTTCACAGAGTTTAGAATGTGACAAATATACTTAATTTATTATCTTGAGCATAATTTCAAAAATCTTTGAAGATTGAAAAGGTCCATCATTAGCATCTTGTGGAGCCTCAAGCTCATCACTGCAGAGAGTTCTGTTGTTGAGGGGCTTAAATGTTAGCAAATAGAGTTCAGATGAATAGAATTCTGGGAGATAAATTTTTCTTCAGTTTGGTAGTATATTAGATTGAAATTAAATTATTCCTCTCATGGCACTGAAATGTAATTATGCTAAATAAATAGTTTTTATCATTTTTTGCTGTGTTATCCAGTCTCTGTAGGAATTTGATACTTTAAACCACTCATATCTTTTTTGTATAAAAATTCCTAAAATTATGAAATTGAGACATTACAACTGATATGTTTTATGGTGATCCCTTCACTTATTGTATCTCAGCGATGTCATCAGACTCATGATAACTACCACTACTAATAGTTCATCCTGTTAAATACACTGACATGTACTTATACAAGTCAGTTATTCCTAAGGAAAAAAGGGTCTAATCATGATAAAAAGGGGTCTTATCATGATAAGAGTATCCTGCCAGTACAATAAAACTTGAACCACAATATCTGAGGAAGTTGGCATACTGTTTATTTGAAAGCAAATGCTCTGGTTTTGGTTTTTGTTGTTAAAACCTTTTTTAAAATATTAGTTTACTTTCATGTCTTAACAAGTACAACATAATGAATATAATTAAATCTTTTTTAATAACTGAGGTCTTTTTAGTGCCCCAGGGTGATCATTCAAAACAGTTCTCATAATACAGTTTTGTATGTGTTGAAGCTGTGAGAGATGAAGCAAAATGTATACTGCCCCCAGGATGTGGCCTATAAAGTTTTGTGTTTTATTTTGAAATAAATCTCTAATGACAGGTTGTTTTCTTGTAATCTGATTCTCCTAAATGTAGAATTTTAAAATGGAAAATAAGAGGTTCTATTTAAGATCTGTTTGATAAAGATTTTACTACATTATAAATTGTTTTGATGTATGTAGTTTCAGATTGAGGAATGAAGTAATGAAGTATCTAGAGGACAATCAGTTGTCTGAGCTGATCTTTTAATCTATAACTTGAGATGATTTAATTTAACCTTGGTTTTATGAAACCTTAATTGTGGCTGGTTAAATGTAAAGTAAACCTAATGTAAGACTAAATACATGTAGTATGAGAAAAATCATATCCTTTTTTCTTAAAACATGCAGTAAAATCCTGTTGTTATCACCCTGACATGTAATCACTTCATAGTCAGTTACTCTGAGATTTCTTTAATTGTTTTTTTAATATGCTCAGGTTCCAAAATCTTTTGAAAAATATTCATCAGAAAATCATAACTCTTTTTGTACAAAAGAGTAATCAGAAAGCTCATTTGATTTCCTAGTTCCATACACTTAGTAATTATTTTCAATTCTCTTTTTTACCTTTACAGGTTCTCGAAGCACATCCAACTTATCCGAAAATCCGAAAAGATATACTTGATAAAGCACGTGCAGCTTTAAGAACTTGAACTTTATTGTCCCTAGATTCCTAAATTGAAGCAGAGACTAAAAAAGAAATATGATATTAAATTATTTCTATTGTTACTAGGATTTGGCTCAAATTTATTTTACAAAGAAAATTTTTTTTCAGAGTTGATAGTTATTATTCTCCAGCAGAGGCTGCTGTTGTATATGAAGAGAAACATTCAAATAGATATTTTCAAGCATAGAGGAAGTTAATTGAGAAGAACTCTCTTTTATTGACTGTCTTTGATTAAAAACAATCTCCAAAACTATAGTCTTCCACAATAGGAAGAGCTTTTTCCTTTCTCTTTAAAAATGTCTTCACAAATCAAATTAAAACAAACTTAATGCCAAAATTTTTAATGTAATACTTGTGTTCCTTTCATGAAAATGCATTTAAAACAATGAGATTTCTTTTCTGTTACTATTTTTAAGCAGTTTCAATTGTTGGCATCAATCTAAATGTCATTTGTAAATAACTCATAAGAGAAAATCAATTTGTTTTAATAAATATTTTCTAATTCAAATATTGTGTTCATCTCAATTGCATTTTTCTTTAGTCTTCTAAGCAACTGGATATGCTAAAAGGGAGTCGTTCATTCTAATGTAACTCTATCTTTTTGTCTATGTGCCCTTCAGTACTTAAAAATAGAATCACAAAATCATAAGAGTTGGAAAGCACCTCGGATGCCATCTTAAAACAGGAATCCCCTATAAAGCGTCTTAATTTCTGCTTAACCTTTAGTGAGGAAATAACTCATCCCACCTTTGCGGAATAGACAAGTAGGCGGTACAGTGGGGGGAGCACAAGGTCTGTCAGGTCCAGTCTTTCTGAGTTCAAATCCAGCCTTATACACTTACTAGTTATGTGACCCTGGGCAAGTCACTTGGCTTCTGCCTCACTCTCCTCATATGTAAAATGAGATTAATGATAGTGCTCAACTCCAGGGTTGTTATGAGGATCAAATAAGATGATATATGTAAAGCACTTAGCATTGTACCTGGAACATAATTAGTGCCCTATAAATCTTAGTCTTTAGTGTTGTTAGTAGTAGTAGTAGTATTAGAATGGACATTTTCTTTACATGGAGCTAAATCTGCCTTTTCAACTTCCATTTACTATTTCTAGTTCTGACCCATAGTGCTAAGCAAAATAAGGCAAAAACATTTTTCATATGACAGTCCTTCAAATACTTGAAGACAGCCATTATGTATTCCCTAAGAATTTGCCTTCTTAGAAACATTAAAAAATTATGTTAATACTTCAAATGCAATAAAGTGCATAATAATCCTATAAATCAAATTATAGACTAAAACTCTCCAATAGAAACCTCATCAGTTTAATATTTGGATTTTAGAGATGGAAGAGGACCTACAGATCATCTAGTTTTACTTGTCGTACTACTAAAAAATATGTGAAACGTGTATTACAGTATTTACCTTTATATGACATGATATCCTTCTGTCTCAAAACACTGTAATACACTCTAGGAATGTGCCAAGCCTGGAAAGAGGCACGTAATAATAAGTTCAGCTGATGGGAAAAGTACAAAGAATCACCTCAGATCTCAAATTAGAAGTGTTAAGACAATCTGAAACTAGTAAATAAAAATGCAGCCAAATTACTAGAATTTTACACATTGTTACTTGTACTGTAGGAGTAAGGTGTGAAGGAAAGAACGTTTTCTGGTACTATTTTCAATTTTCACTTTCTGTGTTTATTTTGTGACATGGTTTGAACATACTGACTAAATCCACTGATTGAATCCTTTCTCAAATATCATTTAAAGGGAAGTGTGTCAGTACAGTGTACGAAGGAAATGCACTACGTTGGTTATTAAGGGCTTAAAAAAATGAAGTTTGATATCTTCTATTTAGGGGGAAAAAATTCTTTAGTGGTAGGATAAGTGTGTACACAGGAATATGTCCCTGGGTTTTCCTAAAAAACTATGAGAAAGTGATGCAAAGAAGCTGACTGAGGTCTTCTAGATTCTCCCTCTATAGGTAAGTCCCAATTAATGTGAATAATGAATCCTATGAAGTGGGCATATATAGTAGAGGATCAAGTAAGATGACATATGTAAGGCACTTAGCATAGTACCTGGAACATAATTAGTGTTATGTAAATGTTATACTAGAATTATAATTGTATAAAATACAGTCATTGGTTCCAGCCCAATCAATGTATAGAGTATGAATTTGAATAATGTGACTAGCTCACAGGACTCATTATTCAAAACAATCAGCACCTACAGGTAGGGTCATCTGTCCATATCTCCTCTCCCTCACATTGGCACCACCAGGACCTCAGCACCTCCTTTAAGGACTACAGGAATAATATAATTGGTCTGTGACTTCAAAAGTCAAACATTCATTTTGTTATATATCATACACTGTGCTAAATGCTAGGAATATAAATAAAAGCAAAAAGAAAGTCAGTCCCTCCTGCCCTCAAGGAACTTGCATTTTAACGATCAAAAGTCCCGATGTAAAACCCCATCCACTGTGATTTGGCTGCCTGGTTTATCCGCTCGCTTGCTGAGTATTGGTCACTTAACCAATCTTTGCTTAGTTTCCTCCAAGGGTTGGATTCCATAGCCTCTAAGATCCCTTCCAGATCTCAATCTATGTATGAGCTGTTCTCAAGAACAGTAGTAACAACACTTAATTTGACAAGTAATCATTGGGCCTGCTCAATACCTAACACCTTACTAGGTGCTTTGGGAGGAAAAGGGGGACTAAGGAGAGGAAAAGTACAGCAAAAGAAACTTTTCTTTTAGTGTTTAATAAAGAGGCCATATGGCTTAGTGGCTGGAGGCCTAGACTCAGAGTCAATAAAATCAGAGTTCACGTCCTACCTCTGACGTATAATGGCTGCCAACACACAATAAGTCATTTAAACTCTTCTTGCCCCCAGACAACTGTGCATTGGTACAAAGTGTTTCCTTCCCAGGAGTTTCCTACATCAAGAAAATCACAGGTCCTTTTTAAAAAATGGAAATCAGGTAAAACAATTTTACACATTTCACTGCCTTAAAAATAAGACTTTGAACATAATTTTGACTTTTAATGATTTGACATCAAAATTATCTTATTTAGTACAGTAACGCCCTCGAGAACTTTTGAAATGTTTGCCCATGAACTCAATGGTCCCAGACTAACTTATGGCTGCATAGCCTGGGAGAATTTTGCCTTGTTTCACTGTTTCTGTGAAGATTCCATGTACAAGAAAGCTGCAGTCAACTTTTCTGCCTTGTATTTAAATCTGTGGATATGACAGCAGGAAAACTGAGAGATGACGAATTCTTCCAAGAGATAGAAGTGGAGCCAAAAATTCCATATAATTTCATTTAATTTCCTCTCCTGGACTAGGACTTGTGGAATTAATAGCATTTAACAAGGCATAAATCTGCTTCTGAACTAAATGCAAAAATCACCCCACTGTGGAGGGAAGCAACAAGGTATTTGAAGGTTTTGACCTCTCTCTACTGGCCAGCAGGAATAGTAAAGCCTGATAAAAAGCTTGATTGCCTTGCTCATTTGCAACATGATCCTGGGAAAGATGGCTCAGATGGAGCTCCACCTGGTGGCTACCTGAGATGTTGCACTCTGATTTAGTTTAGCACCCCCTTTGACTGAGTTTTTACCAAAGTTAAACCACCAACACTCCCATTAAATCTCACCTATGTTTGTCACCGACAATTCTACACCTCATCCCTTCTTCCATATCAACCACTAATTCTCAGTGTATTATCTTCTAGTGGATTCTCCCCTAAATACCCCCCCACAGACACACAGGCATATAGACACCCTTTAGTAGTTAGCTATAACCCCGAAACAACTAGAGCTTTGCAAAAGAAATTAACTAGTCCACTCTATTCAATTAAGCAATTGAATGGAATAATAAAATCCTAATCCTGGAAAGAACTTAGAGGCCCTGTCTAACCCTTTAAGTTTTACAAAGGCAAGCTAGGTGGCACAATGAATAGAGTGCTATGCCTGGAGTCGGATTCAAATCTTGCCTCAGACATTTATTAGCTTTGTGACCTTGGGCAAGTCACAGAGGCAAACCTATGTTTACCTCAGTTTCTTCAACTGTAAAATGGGGATGATAATAGTACCTACTTCACAGGGTTGTTATGAGGATCAAATAAGACAGTATTTGTAAAGAATTCAGCACAGCATCTGGCACATCATAGATGTTATATAAATACTATTTATTATTACAGAGGAAGAAACTGAGACCCAGAGAGATGAAATATCTTCCTTAATATAACCCAGCTTATCAGAGGCAGAGCTAGCACTGGGATTCACATCTCTTTGTTTAGTTTTCTACTCCGCCAAGCTGACTTAATTCTACAGTATTTCTAAGTCAATAAGCTTTAGCTTGATGGACCACGCTGCCTTTCTTTGTGCCTGGGCATAATGGCATCTGTTTTCCTGCTGCTCAGAGGTTTTTTCACTTCCTTCCACTTTTGTGCCTGTGGTTCAGTGGTTAAGATCACCGGAAGTCTGACCACTAAACAAATGGGGCAGCACTGTAATGAAGTATATAATAGTCATGGACAAAATAATGGGTGATACATATTCTAACATTCTTCATGAGGAACAGATGTTTTTTAGAAACGTACTTTCCTCTAGCAATCTGCCTTACGCTGTACATAAATGCTACTGGCAGAATGCCCATAAAGGCAATTTTATCCCATAAATGAGGAAAGCTAAGTAATGAGTAGGCTCTGAATGTCTTCCTTCCGAGTGGTACAGCCTTGAAATCTAGGGTAATCTTTAGACTATTGTGTCTTCAAATAGCACATATATTATATTTATCTTTCTCCAAATTACTTTTACACCGGAAAGGGAACTTTAAAAAGAATAGGATCATCTGAAGAACTTAATTACTCTCTCTTTTTCCTCCAAACAGAGGTTAGTTTTATTTTTAATGGTTAAATATGTAAACTTTAAAGATGGTAAGAGAAAATTGTGAAAATTGTGTAATTTTTCTCCTCACTTAAAAAATACACCCCATTGTACGTTTCAGAGTTAAAATCAATTTCATTCAATATTTATTCAACAAAATTTAGGTGCTTTCTAAAAGCATCACAGTATAGGGAAATTCAAAGACATATAGAACCTTGTACCTGCCTTCAAGAAGTTTATAATCTAGCATGGAGGAAAGAAACAGCAAATAACTATAAAGGAAAGCAAAACTGTATGGTTTCTAGGACAGGTGGCACAATGGATAGAGCATCTGCCAGGAGTCAGAAAGACATAAATTCAAATCCAGCTTCAGATTAGTTTTATTAGCTGTGGGACCCTAGGCAAGTCACTTAACCTCTATTTGCCTCATTTGTAAAATGGGGATAATAATATCACCTACCACCCATGGTTGTTGTATGGTTCAAATGAGGTATTTGTAAAACACTTAGCACAGTGCCTGGCACATATTAAGTCCTATATAAATGTTAACTGTTATTAATACTATCATCATCATCATCATCAGTGGTGTCTAACAGTGGTGTGGTGGTGTTACCGTGAAATGAGAACATGTTTGTTGGTCACTTTTAGTTGCCTCCACCATTTTGTGGATCTGGCTATTCCTCCCCTTGGATCTGATTTCCCCAAGGCCATGCCCTCTGCCCTTCCTCTTCTGGAGGAGTGGCTTCTTTTCAAACTAGGCCAGGAAAAACTGTGGGAAGAAAAATTATGAAGGCCCTACCTCAGTACTAGTCATGGACACCATGATGGTTAATTTCATTGCCTACAGGACCCACGTATAAACATTCTCTCCCTGCCCTGGGAAATTGTAAAAATGAACCAACAACTCCCTTCTATAGCTCCAAGTCCCTATTAATAGGACTCTCTGAACCTCAAAGAAATTTGATTAAGAGGTATGAAGTGGTGATGGCAGTGCAAAGGGCAGTCTGACAATTAAAGGGATCATGCAGGGATGGGGCAAAGCTAAGCCTTTAAGAGATAAGGGAGAAAGGTAGATGAAAGAGAAATGCCATGGCTGATATCCTGGTGGAGGAGTGCAAGGCAAAATTCTAGGACCCCAGTCATTGTGGAGAGGGAGCTTGATGGGAAGTGCCCCTGCAAATCAACACCCTGAAGCAAAGCTACTGAGTTAAAATGGTAGATACTCAGTAATCCAAAACCAATGAGACTATTTTGTTTTATCAAATTATGTGAAAATAGATTGTTTTCTCAGTGGACTTTTAGATGTTGAATTATTTAACTGTTTTTTGTTGTTCAGTCATTTTTCAGTCCTTTCTGACTCTTCATGACCCCATTTGGGGTTTTCTTAGCAAAGATACTAGAGTGATTTGCCATTTTCTCCAGTTCATTTTACAGATGAGGAAACTGAGACAAACAAGGTTAAGTGATTTGCCCAGGGTCACATAACTAATAAGTATCTGAAGGCAGATTTGAACTCAGGTCTTCCTGACTCTAGGCACAGTATTCTATCTACTGTACCACCAAGCTGCCCTATTTAACTACTTATCCTAGTGCTATTATATATTACTGGTTTTGATAGTATGGCATATTTTTTCAAAAACCAAACACCTGTAGATAAGAACAAGAGCCACTCTCTAATAGATAATCAAATGACATGATCCAGAACTTTTTAAAAGAAGAAATGCAAACTATCGACAACCATGTGAAAGAATACTCTAAGTTTCTAATAATAAAATAACTACAAATAAAACAAATCTGAGGTTTTACCTGACACCCATCAGATCGGTAAAGATGACAAAAGATGAAAATGGTCAAGGTTAGCAGGGCTGTGGCGCTGTTGGTGAAGCTGAGAATTGGTCCAACCATTCTAGAAAACAATTTAAAACTATACTAGAAAAGTCATTTAAATGAACATAGCCTTTGTCCCTACATTATGCTTACTGGGTCTGTATGCCAGAAAAGTCAAAGACAGAGGAAAATATTTATTAAAAATGTTTATAGTGGATTTCTTGTGGCAGACAGAACCGAGGGGTGAGGGAGCCCATCAGTTGGGGAATAGCTGGAAAAATTGTGTTAAGGAAGGTAATAGAATATTATTGCACCATAAAAAATAGCAGATATAAAGAATTTAAAGAAATTTTGAAGGCTTTTATGAATTGACATAGAGCAAAGTATGCAGAAACCAAGAGAATAATTTACACAATAGTCATAATGTCAAGGAAAACATCAAAAGACTCTGATCAATAAAAAAAGAACTCTGATCAATAAAGTGATTACACTTGACTTTAGATGTCTGATAGTGAAACATGCCATCTTCCTCTTGGGAGCAAGGTGCAGAGGGAGCCATATGTTTTCAGACATGACCAATATGTTGATTTGTTTTGCCTTGTGTTTTAGTGGTTAGAGAGCTGCCCTAAAGGCCAGGAAAACCTGGGTTAAAGAGCTACCTCTGACACATACATACTTTGTGACCACAAGCAAATCAATTACTACGTCAATGCCCCCAGGACATTATTTTAAGAATATAAATTGCAAAAAAGATACTGACCTACATTGGCAGGGAGAGTTTCCTCACTAGGGAATGCCCTATGTCCATAAGCTCACAGGTCCAGTCCTTGTACTTCACTGAGAGGATTGCCGTCAGAGGTTATTGGAAAGTAGCAATGATTCTTTTTAAGCATCAACAATTTTTTAGTTGGGAGGATTGTCGTCAGAGGTTATTATAAAGTAATAGAATTATTTTTAAAAAATCAATAATTAAAAAAATTAATTTATCCTTACTTAATAGTGAAGTAGACTGTCCATTGTAGACCAACCTTGTTGACAATCTTTAAAAAAATCTCTCAACTTGCCAAATATTTCCCATCCCTTTTTATACTAAACAATGTTGTAGTAAAGATGCAGAAGCTGTCAAGAAGACCAATAGCCTAGGTGTGATATAACATTCTGATTCCATAATCAGATTAATAATGTTAATAATGTTCAGATTAAATAATTTTTTTAAAAATTTACTTTCAGGAATCCTAATTTCTTTTTTAAGCTTCAGATTAATTTATTCCCCCAGATTCTTGGCTGGTTGTAGTTTATATAGATGTTAAAAAATATCTTTAATAGTGATTTTATTGAATAAATATTTCATCCCAGATTATTAAAAATAGAATTCTAATTTATGGTAAATCACAACCTTTTCTATAATACAACTTTATTTCCAAATTGCTTTTTTCTGTTCCCTGAGTTGTTTCTTGGCTTTTGCTTGAAAATAGTAGTTTTCCTCCCTGTATCATATTGTTGTGTGTAAAATACATTACATATACTATAAAGTATGCTATTATTAAAGTAAACTATACCATATATATAATACTATGTAATATACATAATATAGATTATATTATGCATAATATGTAATGCTATTATGTTACATAATATGTAATAGTGCATAATAGTATTATATATTAAGTAATATATTAGGTAATATACTATGTAACATAATAGTATTGCTTCTATCCTAATAGCATCTCTATGTTATACTATAGTATCTATAGTTACAGTAGTAAACTATGTAATAGTATTATATATTTATGTTATGTATACTATTTATATGTAATACACTCATCTTACTGCTTCAAAAAATGGTTTTGAATAAGAGAGCTCTAGAGAGGTCAGCTATGTTAATTTCAAAGAGCTCCATCTTCAGTGTGACGTTGCCTAGCAACCTATCTCTTAGTCTTCCTCCTTTGTGGGTATAGAGAGTGGAGCTGCTTCTGTTTTCAGGCAGGGATGTCTTCCTAATATGAGTAGATTTTAGCAAGGGATAGCACATAAACCCCTTCATCCTCTCCTGACCATCTTGGATCTTCACATGCAAAGATCCATACACTTCATTTCTTCAAACTTTAAATCATACATAGATATATTGGAAGGAAGCCAAATACATAAGGTCTAATAATAGAAGCTCCCTATATCCATTATATTGGGGAACATTCATAAAATTCATTGCTATCTTTCTTTCCATAAATCAGACGCCCAAAATTCGTAAAGGCAGTTAGTACTCATCAATGAAACTCGAACTGAGTACTAAGTATCCGTTACCATAGCAACAGGAGCCAGAAGGACGTGCTTTTCTCCTTAGGTGCAGGATGGCTGAAATTTGTTCAGCCAGGGTTCAGTGGTACTTGAGCAGCATGCTCACGAATTAGAAATCAGGGACTTATTTTTTAAAGTACTCCAATGTTTTTCCTCCAAGCTCCATATGAAAAGCAAACAATCCCTTTGCAATTCCTGAAGCTAGTGACTTGATGTTACCTAAATTGTATAGTAAGAATTTTGATGCATAGGCACAGGGGGGCAAAAAGCAGCAAATGTGTAGTAACAAGCAGTGAGTAGAATTCATATAAAAATAAAAAGTCCTAAGAGTCTTAGGGCTAGAAGGCACCTTAGAAAGACAGCATTTTAATATGTTGTCCAAGGATCAACTATAGCTTACCAGAACTTAGGGTATAGCCTGTCTGAGATTTTTAGATGGTGATGATGATGATGATGATGATGATGATGATGATGATGATGATGATGTCCATGACAAAAACAGCAATAATAATTTACCTACACAGGCCAGTAGAAAATAACAGGCCAGTAGAGCCTACCTGCCCTTTGTTCTGTAACAGTTTAATTGATTGCTACCAGGTGTCATGCAAAAAAACCTGACTAGATCAATTAGTCATTGTAATTGAAGTTGAATGTAATTAACTTTTTAATTACATTCAGGTGACCAATGCATATGGCTTTCTGATCATATGACCCACTTGTGGAAAAAATGGATATAACCCTGATCTAGTCCAACTTTCTCACTTTACTGAAATGCTCAAATCCATCTGTGACCTCATCAATTTGAATGTACCTATAATCAAGTAGATTACAAGTAATTCGTGCCTGCCATTCTGTATGAGTCCCATCCATGTCTTTCCATGAGTTTGCAACAGAGAATCTAACCAAAATGCAGGTGGACCTCCCTCACTTCATCAAAGGGATACCAGGAGAGCACCTGGGCTATCAATCTGTCATCCCTCATCCTCAATATCTGACCAGTCCTTCTCTATTCCCTATTATACATTTTCCTGATGACATCTTTTATTCCTGTTCTTTTTTTTAGGTCCTCAATGCTACAACCTCTTCACATCCACCATGCATTTTTCCGCTGACTTTAGTGTAATATCCATTTTCACTTCTTTGGAGACCATTGTGTTCCACGAGTCAACCATGCAACAACACCAGTTAAAAAAATTATATTAAAGAGATAGGTCTTTGTTTTGGGAAGAAGCTTGTGATCATTACAAAAGCTTTGCTATTTCTTTCAGGATCTCTTTCTCCTATTTAATTCTAGGCTCAACTTTTTTTTTTTGTATTATTTGTCCAAGGAATAATGATGGACAAGGTCTATAGGTTGTCCATCTAACTGCATGTCATACTCTGGGCAAGAGACATCTACTTACTTTTTCCTGTATAGATGATCAAGCCAAACTCTTTTGAGTAGTTACAGATCTCTTCCAGGAAACTGCAGTCTCTTTTGGGGTTTAATGCACTCATCACAGTATCATCCACAATTTGGAGCAACTGGAGAACCTCACCATCCACCAAGGAATCTTTCTTTGCTTTAGACTCTGCTCCATATCTCCTCCATCATAATGATGAACTTTTCTGGAGAACACACGTCTTTTTTTATGATAACTGATACTTGAAGTCAGAGGATCATTGAGCATGATTGTCCATGTTTTTATAGTTATCAATGAATCTTGTTTTTAAAAATAAAATTTGCTAATTATTTTTTCTTAAGTCCTGGTTTTGTTATAGTCTTTTATAAAATATTATTTTATTAATATCTTTAATTTTCAGAATTTCTACATTGTTACTTAGTTGGGAATTTTTTATTTATGCTTGTTCATTCTTAATTGTATGCTTCATTCATTGATTTATTCTTTATTTTGTTGATGAAAAAGTTTAAAAATAAAATTTTCCCCTCAGAACCACTTTGTCTGAGTCCGATACATTTTGATATGTTGTGTCATTATTGTCATTTTTTTGGATGAAATTTGCTATTGTTTCTATAATTTGTTCTGTAACTCTTTCCTTAGAATTATTTTAGTCTACAATTATTTTTAAATGCATTTTTATTGATTTCTTTTTAAAATCACCATAATTTCCCCCAGATCTCCCACTCTCATTCCCAGAGAGCCACCCCATATGACAAATAGCAATTTTTTAAAGATTAAAAAAAGAAGATGAGAAATCAGGATAACCGATCAATACATAAGAAAGTTTCAAGATATTTCAACATACAACACTTAAGGATTTCCAATTTCCATGAAAGGGTGGAGTGGGAGGTGTTTTCCCTTACATTTTCTTTCAAGTTATGTTTGATCTTTAATTTTGCAGCATTCACTTTTAATTTGTATGTATGTGGTTGTTGTTGTTCTTTTAAGTTACATTACTGTAGAATTTGTAAATGTTGTTTTCTTAGTGCTGTGTACTTCAGTCTCATTAGTTCATTAGATCTTTCCATATTTCTCTTTGTTCATTATATTTATCATTTCTTATAGCTTAGTAATATTCCATTTCATTCATGTATCAAAATCCATTTAATTCTCTAATAGATTGACATCTACTATGTTTCTTAATCTTTGTTAGCACAAAAAGTACTGCTATAAATATTTTGATGTATGTGAAGATTCTTTTTATCAGTGGCATCCTTGGGATAGAAGATTTATAATAGAATCTCTAGAAGAATGGCTTTGGGAATTTTTTTGTGGAATCTCAAGTTGCTTTCCAAAATGGTTGTACATAGTTCCACCAACAAATGGGTGCTTGACCTCCAGTACCTTCTGTGAGATTGACTATTCTCTAATCTCTTATCATCTTTGTGTGAAATCTCAAGGTTGTTTTGACTTGTATTTCCTTTACTATTGGTGATTTAGATATGTCTTTCAAAATATGTGGATATTTATCACATCTGTAACAAATGTATTGGAAATAGAAAGCAAATGTATAAATACCTGTTAATTACATGTATACATATATATCATATGTGTATATATTATGTATACATATAAACATATATACCTATGTTTATTTATCTTGGATATGAAACCTTTATTAGGAAAATTTATGGAAAGATTTTGACCCATTCAACTGCTTCCCTTCTCATCCTAGGAATTAATTTTGTTTGTTCAGAAGCTTTTAAGTTTCATGTCATCAAAGTTATTTATCTTTTGTACTTGCCCCTAGCCCTTTTTTTGGTTGAGAATACATTTTCTACTTGTAACTATAAAAGTTGTATGATTTGTTTCTCTTCTAATTATTTTGTAGTATGATCTTTAATATTAAGGTCACATATCTATTTAGAATGTATTGTGGAGTGTGGTATAAAGTTATAATCTGAGCCTAATTTCTGACAGACTACTTCCGAGTTTTTCCAACAATTTTTCTCAAATAGGGAGTCCTTTCCTAAGTAACTTATATTTTCTGGTGTATTGAACACTAGATTGTTGAATTCCATTTTTTTCTGATTCACTCTTATCTACTCTGTTCCATCTGTCTACCTCTCTATTTTGTAACCAATATCAGCTATCAGGAAAAGGAGGGGTTTTTTTCCTTTTGTAATTACTTTACAAGTAGCTTTATCTCTTTTTCTGTAAATGCCTTATTTAATATCTCTATTTGGTCATCTGTTAGTTTGAGTAATTTATGGTTTTGAAAATATTCTATTTCTTCTGTGTTCTCAGTTTGTTTTAGCACATAATTGTGTATTTTAGTGGGCAGCTAGGTGGCACAATGAATAGAGTGCTGTACCTGGTATCAGAAAGACACATCTTTCTTAGCTCAAATTTGGCATCAGATGCTTACTAGCTATGTGACCTTGGGCAAGTCACTTAATGTTGTTTGCCTCAGTTTCCTCATCTGTAAAATGAGCTGGAGAAGGAAATGACAAACCACTCCAGTATCTTTGCCAAGAAAGTCCTAAGAAGAATTGGACATGACTGAAAAACAACTTAACAAAGTGTACAATAGATTCTGATTACTTTCTTTTGATTTTGTTGTGATTTCATCTTACTCATTTGCTATTTTGTTGATTTGATTTTCTGTTATCTTTTTAATCAAATTAGATAAATATTTACTAATTTTATTTATATTTTCAAAGAACAAACTTTTAGGTTATTTTGTCATTTCTACGGTTTTTTGGGTTTCCAGTTTATATAATTCATCTCAACTTTTTAATAGCTCTTTGTGCTTGTTTTAGGTTTGATTTTTTTTTCCTTTTGAGGACTGCTTCAACTGCATCTTAGAAATTTTGGCATGTTGTTTCTTCATTATCATTTTCCTTCACATAATTAACTGTTTCTATGATTTGTTCTTTGATCCACTCATTATTTAGAATTTCATTGTTAAGTCCCCACTTGGGTGTATGTCTTTCACTTGTGCTTCTTGAACTGATTATTATTTTTATTGTGTTATGGTCTATAAGGGATGTTTACTATTTCTCTCTTTTTGCATTGTTTGCCACATTTCTGTGTCCTAAAACATTGTCATTTTTATAGAAGTTTCTTGTAATGCTGAGAATATAATACATTCTTTAGGAGTTCCATTTCAAAGTAGTCATTCTCCAACTATTTGTTCAGGTCTATATATTCCCTTTTGTCTATCTTTCTGTTAAAATTATACAAAACTGAAAGAGGGGCATTGAAATCTCCAGCCACTATTGTATTACAATCTATCTGTTCTTTTAGTTCAGTTAACTTTTCCACTTATGCATTCTGATGCTGAAGAATTTGGAGTATATAAATTTAATATTGGCAGCTTGGTAGTACAGTATATAGAGCACCAGCCCTGGAGTCAGATAGATCTGAGTTCAAATCCAGCCTCAGATACTTAGTAGCGTTGTGACCCTTGACAAGTCACTTGACCTCTGTTTAACTCTGTTTCTCCATCTGCAAAATGGGTATAATAATAGCATCTACCTCTCAGGGTGGTTATGAGGTTCAAAAGAGATAATAATCTTAAAGCATTTAGCACAGTGCCTGGCACATAGTAAGCACCATATAAATATCAGTTATTATTGTTGTCTATGTTTTCTTTCAGCATAATGTAGCTTTTTTATTTACCCTTTTTATGTTTTGAATGTTTATTTTTGCTTTGTCTAATAGCATGATTTTAACTTCTGCACAATATTTTTTTCCAGATCCTCATTTTTATCCTATTTATATCTCGTTTTTAAGTGTGTTTCTTATAAGCAATAGATTGTGAGATTTTGTTTTTTCTTCTCCAATATGTCACTTTCATTTTATTGGATCATTTAATATATTTAAATTTAAAGTTGTAGAGTTAGGTTACTCCATTTTTCTCTAATATTAGATTTTTTTTCCAAATTAGGGTTTTTCCTTTCTTCCTCTGCAAACACAATACTTTGCATTTTTGCTTATTGTAGTTCAATCAATTTTAAGGTAACACTATTCTAATGGGCTCTCTTTCTTTTAATCTCAAGCTCCCCTCCCCTATGTTACTCCTTTCTCTAGTTTTGGAGTTTTGATTAACATATCAGTTCTGTTTGTTTTCTTATTTTATCTAATTATTTAATTCTCCCTCTCTTTTTTCCCCCTCTCAATTAAGGGATAAGATAAAATTACCTTTCCTCTTCTCCCCTTCAACTTGTTTTGTCTGTAGAGTCTTTTTAATTTCATTTTTTTGCTCCTTTTTGTAAAAAGATTTCTTTCCCCAATTATCTTTCTTTGTTACCTTCTCTTTCTATCTACTCTAGGCTTTTATTCTTTGATTTCTGGCCCTTATATTTATTCAGACTTTCTTTAGACTCTATATTCCTCATGGAATTAAACCTTCTAACATACTTATTTTGTGCTCCTTCTTCTAAGTATTTTCTGTTATTGCCTTGTAGATCATGCCCCCTGAGCCTCTTTTTCTGTGGTACCACACTCTCACAAATACCAGTTCTCATAGGTGACTAAAAAGGTATTGCCTCCATGATAGGGATGTCACATGTCCCTAATTATTTTGTTCATTATTGACCTTTGCCTTCCACATGGTGATTTTCCCCCATTTACCATGAAATCTCCTCCCTGAGTCCATTCCCTTCAGTCTTCTGAGTGTTGGTTGCCCTGAGAAGCTCCGATTCCCTGAGTCAGGATAAGTGGTAACCTTAAGCATCAAATCTCTGTCGATCATATCCATTGGAAGGTTTTCTATCTCCCTTTATAGAATATGTCTTTTCCCTCATGGGAGCATTCAACAATTATTCCACCTCCCACCACTAAAAGATTTCCTCCCTTATTTCCCCCAGTTTTAATCCGTCCTTTTGTATTCTTGCCCTTTCTCCTATAGGCTTTCTTCTTTGCAAGAGACTATAGGAATTATTTTTTCTTCATTGTTAATGTTTGACTTGATTAGGGTATATTATATGTATTCCTCTCTCTTCCTCCTCCTCGCTCCCTTTTTAAGAGGCCTTCTATTCTACGATTCAGTCTCACAAAAATATTGACTCACCCATAGGCAGGATGTTGTGAGGTTTAGTCCAAGACCTGAAAACCTGTTTCTCCACTATCACTTTTATTTACCTTCCTCTTTCACCCTTGTCTCCTTCTGTACTCTTAAATGAAATGTCTCTTTTTTTTATTTTTTGATTCAAAGAATGCTTTTTAATAACTGCTAAAATCCCAGAGAACTTGTCTGAACAGCAATGAAATCTCTTGATTGTCTTTCTGTTATTATTTTGCTGTTGGTGTTGTCCTTAGTTGTTTTATTTATTTGCCTTTCTTGTGTTTCTGTTCTCTGAGGTGTTTGAAAAACATTTGTTCAGGTAGAAAAAGGAAGGGAGTAAGCATATAACACCTATTATGTGCTAGGTACTATTCTAAGCACTTTTCAAATATCTTATTTGACCCTTGCAACAAAGGAAAATGAGGCAAATAGAGTGTCTTGCCCAAGTCACACATCTAGAAAGAGTTTGAGGCCAGACTTGAACTCAGACCTTCCTGACTGCAGGTTTAGCACGTTATCCAATGTACCACCAAACTGCCTACATCTATTTTTCCTCCTAGGAATGTCACTTATTATTGAATATCCTTTTTTTCATAAATGATTAGTCTCAAGTTTTCAGGGTATGTCACCCTTGGATTGGATCTTGGTCTTCTTTGTTCTTCAGAAGACAGTATTCCATTCCCTTCTGCAGTTTCTGGTGGGTGGAGAATAGTCTTGTGTTATTCAAATTTCCTTCCCTTTATATTTGAAGGTCTTTCTCCCAGCCATTTGCAGAATTTGTTGTTTGTCATTGGAAGCAAATAGTATTTAAAAAGGAATAATGTTTATCTGTTAAAAATATAACCTGCAGGAGCAACTAGGTGGTGCAGTGGATAGAGCACTGGCCCTGAAGTCAGGAGGACCTGAGTTCAAATTCAGACCAAACACTTGACCACTTGACACTTACTAGCTGTGTGACCCTGGGCAAGTCACTTAACCCCAATTGCCTTTATATATGTGTGTGTGTATATATATATATATATATATATATGACCTGCAGTCTTGCTAAACTCATTCATTATTTCAATTTTTGTTTGAGATACTTAGATTGTCAACTATCATGTCATCTGCAAATAATGATTTCATCATTTCTGATGTTAAACTCCCTAATATATTTTAATATCTTATTGCAATTGCTATTATTTCTGATATTTTGTCAAAGAGAAATAGTGGGTGCCCCTGTTCAGTACATTTTCTTTTAATGAGAATACTATTAATATTTCTTCATTTCATATTATGTTGGTTCTCAGTTTAAGGTAGATACTTACTATGGTGAAGGAACATCTCTTTACTCCTATTCTCTTTAAAGTTTTTTTTTTGGTTACATGTGAATATTGAATGGGAAAACTTTTATGAATAGATGCTTAGTGAAGTGGAACTAGAAGAATAAATACCATGACTATAATCATATAAATAATAACACTGAAGAGTACTTAAACTCTGAATAATTTTAATGACTAGTATTGGTCCCAAAGAATGAAGCACATATCCCTCCTCTCAATAGACAGGTATGTATGGGGTAAGTTAGGAGGATAGGGAGAGTGGATTGTGGGTACAGGATGTTGCTTACTATTTTTCTTTGTTACAAGGGAAGGTTCAATGTGGGGGGCTTAGGGATATTTTCAGAAATGACAGTCTAGATAAAACAAATTGCATCAATATAACATTTAATTGTTATATTTTTGTTGTTGGATTTTATCGAAGGCTTTTTTGGTAAATTGATATATAAGTCTTTTTGTTGTTGTTCATGCCCTAAGTAATATATCATGAGTGGTAGCCATGATGTGGTAGAGAGAAGTGGCCTCAGATGTAAGAAGGCCAGACTCCAAATATCATCTCTGACACAGATTGTATGACCCTGGGCAAGTCACTTAACCTCTCAATGTTCTTGGTAATATACTAAAACCATAAGTTGAAGCAAAGGTGCTAAAATCCATTGGTAGAAGGTGTTTCCTCATTGAGGGGTTCCCTTTTCTGATGAAATCACAAGTCTTGTCCCTATCATACATTATGTTGATAGTTTTTCTAATGCTGAATTATACTTGTACATCTGGCAGAAATTCTAACTGATCACAATGAATTATTTTAAAAGTGTAAAACTGTATTTACTTAGCTAGTATTTTATTTAATAATTTTACATCTAAGTTCATATTGAAAATAGAATGTGATTTTCTTTTTTAGCCTATTTTTTTCTGTTTGTTTTTTTTAAATCAATACCATATATAAGTCAAACAAAGTATGGGCAAGAATTGTTGAATTGAATTTCTCTGTATTAATTATGTATGCAATACTACAATTTTAGAAAGGTAAGGGACCTCAGACATCACCTATTCAAACCTAGAACATAATTCCCCTCTAGCCTACAGCAATTCACTCATTTTTTTAGCTTTTATTTAGTATTTTGTTTTTCTCCAGTTACACATAAAAAACAATTTTTAACATTGGTTTTTAAAATTTTAAGTTCCAAATTCTCTCCCTTCTTCCCTACTCAACCCCACCTCCCCCCCATTGAGAAGGCAAGCAATTCCATATAGGTTATACATGTGTAGTCATGCAAAACATATTAATAATAGTCATGTAGTAATTCATTCATTATGGAAGGTTATGAATCCATTTCACATGGGTTAATTTCATTTTATTTTACAGGATAATTCATTGATGATTTACCCAATTCTGAGATTGGTCTATTTAAGTTATTATAGTTCATTTGTGCCTGTTTTGCTAACTAATAATTTAGTAGATAATTAAGTATTTCATTTAAGTTCTCAGGTTTGTTAACAAATAGCTAACTATAATATTTTCTGTAGATAGTAATTTCTTTTTTGTTTGTTATTTATCCTTTTTCATTTGCAATTTTGTAGATTTATATTTCTTTTTCCATATTTATTATTTGCTGTTATATAATTTTATTGATCTTTTAAAAAGCTTCTGGTTTTATTTATCAATTCAGCCACTCTTTGCAGTAGTGATATATGGCTGTGAGAATTGGACTATAAAGAAAACTGAGTGCCACAGAATTAAATCTTTCAAATTGTGGTACTGGAGAAAACTTTTGAGAGTCCCTTGGACAGCTAAGAGATCAAATAACTTAAAGAAATTAATTCAAGGTATTCACTGGAAGGTCAAATACTAAAGCTGAGGCTTAAATACTTTTGGCCATATAATGAAGAGATGGGACTCATTGGAAAAGACCCTGATTTTGGAAAAGATTGAAGGCAAATGGAGAAGGGGATGGCAGAGGATGAAATTGGTGGATAATGTCATGGAAACAATGAACATGAACTTGAACTGACTTCAGAAGAGTGGAAGATAGAAGGGCCTGGCTGCTATGGTCCGTGGAGTCACAAAGAGTCAGAGACTACTGAATAACCAAACAATTCTTTCATTATCTATTCTGTTTATTTCTGCTATTCATCTCATAATCTCTCTGTTTTCACTTTCCTTTGGAATATATGTGTTCTTCTAGTATATTTAGGTGTATGCTTAATTCATTTTTAAAGTCTTTTTTTCTTAACTTATCATCCTACTCAGATGCCTCACAGAAGCATGGAGTACACTCTGACTTTTACAAGGCTGTGCCAGCAAAGCCCAAATGTTTACAATTTGTTCTACCATTTCAGAAAAGCTTTAAGTGAGATTCCAGAAGAGACTATTTCTCTGAGTACTTTCTAAGGACCACCCTAAGTATGGAGAAGCTTAACTCTTCTAGGAAGGAAGGAAACAAGCATTTATTAGGCAATTACTTTGTGTTGGCACTTTGCAAATATTATCTTATTCAATCCTCACAACTGTGAAGTAGGAGCTATTATTATCTCATTTTGTAACTGAGAAATCTGAGGTTAAGTGACTCGCCTGAGTCACACAATTAGTATATATCTGAGGCTGCATTTGAACTGAGGACTCCAGCTACAAAGATCTATTCGGTGTGCTCTCTAGCTGCCTTGCTGCTTAGTAACAAAGTCTTTGGCTCTCTCAAGCCATGAAACAAAGTAAAATGAAATGTGGTTCTCCTGTATAGCTCCTTTTCACTTCTTCAGTAAGGGCATTCAGCAAGAGGAGTTATAAAAATCAGACAGTTTTTTAGACCACCTGCAAGCATTAAATCAGCTATTGGTATTATCAGTGTAAGGTCCTGTTCCAGTGACCAACCAAGGGAATACTACTGGAGGAAGTGAATTGTTATTAATTTTCTCATTCACTCTTTAATTAAAACCAGAAGACAAACAGTGGTTGAAACTAAAATGGAAGGGTGACTCACAGATTCTGCTTTTAGAGGCAAGTAAAGGAGTTAGCACAAGCTGGTTTTACTGTGCATCCAGAGGCAACAACAAACACCATTGCATGGGACATTTGGTTCTCTTTTGTTGAGATGCTCATTATAAGCATTTCTAGAACCACCAAGAAAATAAACATAACTCATGTACCAATACTTATGGCAGAGGAGATACAGAAATCCTACTGAGAACCCACAACCCTCTAAATTATATCAATATGTTTAATAATTGACATCTTCAATGTAAAGATTTAACTTTTTTTGGCAAATTGAGGTTTGTTCTCTATTAATATATTTTTCAACATTATTTAATGTTGAATGTTAATGTTAATTAATACCTTTGTCTGTCCCTGCTAATGTTTTCTGATTTGAATTTGCTTTTCTCAATTGTTTACTTCTTCTTTATATGAACTTGCAGTAAAATGATATATTTTGACTAGCCTCTTAATTGTTTCACGGTTTTTGTTTTGTTTTTCTTTTTCAATTGTAAAAGTGGGTGAAAGGGAGTTTTAAATTTTATTTTTATTATTTAGGAAACATTTTAAATGAGAATCATAATAGTATATGAGCTGTGATTCTATGTCTCCTATCAACTTGTGGAATGTTGCTTCATCTTGCCATTTCTGAAAGGTTTTCACTACTTAAATCCTCAGTTTTTTTTTCTTTGTGGGTGCCTTCTAGAATCCAAATTAATTTAATGTTTGTGCTTGCTTTTTCTTTCAAATTTTGCTACTTTGTGCCTCATAATAACTACTTGTTGTTCAAATTCTGCTATATTCTGAGCTTCCTCTTCAATTTTATTTATCTATTGATCTTTTAAAATTTAATCTATTATTTGCCACATCCTTTGCTGCAAGTTTTTAGTTTTTGTATGTTTCTTTTCATTTTTCCTAATAACTCCTTCATATGTACTTTTTTTATGAATGTATACTTTAAATGAACTAGATTCCTTCTTTTGATTCCTTTAATAATACCAAATTTAACATATACATTAGTATTAGGTCATTTATAAAATATGTTGTGTTATGTCTCAATTTTCTTATAATTTAACATTATTTTCTATCCAGGAATAAAAAAAATGGCAGAAAAAAGACTAGCAATGGTGATGTAAGCATGAATAGGAATTGTGGATGAAGGGGATTTTACCCTAAGGGCAAGAGCTATGAGGGGTGCCTGAAACTTAAAGACTTGATAGTAAAATCACAACAGCAGAGAACTCAGCCTGAAAGCTAGAAACCAGAGCTATGGTTTTGATGATCAGTGTGGTTGACTGGAAGCTTCTGGTGGTTGAAACTGTGGAGGTACATGATGGCCTTGCTGTTTTTGATATGTGGACCAGTGGTGGCAATTGACCAACTCAGTGGTTGCCGAATGCCAGAGCTATGGCATGAAGCTGTCAGCCTAGTGGCTGCTAAATTTTAATGGGTGGTTGATATGGCAACTACTGGAGTCTGAAATTGTGGCCATTACCTGCTACATGGTGGAGATGAGAAAGTAGAGGATCAGCAAGAAGGTTGGAACTGTGAGCATGGAATGATTTTTAGAGTATCTCTGGAGACTACATGATGGGAAATATGAAAGAATGTCCCATATCATAAGGTAGGAAAATAGACTGGCTAGACCGAAAAGAGGAGACTGATAGGAAAACATGATGTGAGGAAAGCCGGAATAGGAAGAGACTTAGGAGTTTTGGGGGAAATCTCCATGCCCAAGATTCTGGTTAAATGTAGATAAAGAAAGGAGAAAATTCTTCTCAAGTCTCAGATCAGTCTGAAGGATGGAGGAATAAAAGGGACTTCCCAAGTTCTGATCTCAGGAGATGGTGGAAGCCAAGGTATTTACGCGTGGCAAATCTGACTCCCTCAGCTCTAATTAGATTTGGGTAGAGTGATAAGGTTTTCTAGGGTTTAGGCTGGTATAGGAATAAGTAAACACATGGCTCTGCTTAGATTAATATGAGAGATGATCTTCCCAGGTCAAGCTGTACTGGGATGTAAGGAAAAGAAATGGGATCATGTAGGCTCTAGGCTGACAGGAGAGTAAGACAATCTCCTAGACTTTTGTCAGGTTACAAGGGTGGAAGATTAAGGGGATTCCCCTCTTCTCTGGCTAGCTGCTCAGAAGCCTGGATTTTGTTTTATTGCTACTTTTCTTACTATGTAATTTTGTTAACTCTCTTTGCTTTGAACTAATTGTGTCTTCTGCCTGATTATAAAATGTAACTACCTTGATGGAGGCTTTTGAGTCAAGGTTTTGAGAGCAGACTTAAGGAGTACCTTGAGCCTAAGTTAGGTCTTGGGATACGCACCCCCCCCCCACAAGTTCAGGAGTGCCCCAGGCATTATCTAGCTATTTCTAAATAATCAAAATCGTATCACCCAGCTTACTTGAATGTCTCATTTTTCCAGACTTGGCCTCAAATATCCTTCATACTTTTTTTCTCTTTTAAAAAAATATTATAAATTAACAAACAGCAACAAGCATGAACATTTCAATAAACAAAGAACAGAAAAAAGAGGATATTTGTGAAACTGAACTATTATGAGCAAGTTTTTTAAAAGTGTGTATTAAATTTAATACAATAATCAAACTTCACTGCTTATCTGAATTGTCTTGTGAATTTCCTTCTTATTCTGTCCCATTATATACTCCCCCCCCCAAAAAAATCCAATCCATCCTGCAATTATGTTGTCTTAACATCATCAATATATTCCATGAGACCTTTCCTGATTCTCCCACTTGGTAATGTCTCACCATCAACACCAATATATTTTGGATTTACTTAACTGTGTGTTTGTATGTTGTGTCCTTTCCACTCCAGCAGAATGTAACCTTCTCAAGTTCAGAAACTGGGTTTTTTTCTTCCCTTCCTTAACCCTCTAACACCTATCACAGTTCTTAGAACATAACTTGTTGACTTGAATTAAAAGGAATATGCTGTTGTCCTTGAAGTCTCTTCCAAAAAAGAAGTTCCCAAAAAGTGTTTTGATTGAGGGCAGCATCATAGAAGTTAAATTCCACAGATAGTATTGGATATATGATATATGTGTATATATATGTGTATATATATATATATATATATACACACACACAGGTGTGTATATATACACGTATGTACACACATACATAGACATATACATACAGAGGTTAGGCAACGAAATAGATGAAAAAATTTTTTTGGATAAGACAGTTCCTGCCCTCATGGAGTCTTAGCTAAGTCTCCTAGACCCATTTTGAAGGCAAACACTCTCAGAGCTTCCAAGTCACAGAAAATTTGCATTATAAGACAAATTGAAAATCACTTAGACAAACCCTTAATTTTATAGAAGAGCAAATTGAAGCTCTGGGAGTTAAGTGGCTTACCCAAGGTTTCTAAATCATGCTGCTTTAGCTAATGTTTGTGTGTTTAATTTTGATTTGTTTTCCCTGTCTGTCAGAGTAGACTGGAAACTAAAGCAGTATGCAAAGGAAGAAATGTGCATTAATAAAATAGAAAAAGAGAGGATTATAAACTGAATATATAACTGAAAAAAATTATAACGTCAATAGATGAGCAAATGAGCAAAATAAAATGTTTTAAAAAGAATAAATCTTAAAAAGTAGAAGAGAAATAAATTGGAAAATGAAAAAAACTAGAATTAATAAGCAAAACCAAAAGCTATTATATATGTAGTTATATACCAAAAAAACTGAGAATTTAAGAGAAATATGGATTACGTATAAAAAAATAAACTACCCAAACCAAAAGAACAGGAAATAGAGATTTTTTTAAAAATCTAGTCTGAAGCAGGAAATTGGACTAACTCTAAAGGAAATATCAAAAGTGGGGATGGGAGAAGAGAAACAGTGGACCAGATGGACCTAAAGCAGAGTTCTGTCAACATTTTAACAAACTAATATATTAGGTAGGCATTATATTATATATATATATAATATAAAATTAATATCTATATTGTATAAATCATTATCAAATTTGAGAAAGCACCCTGCCAAACTCTTTTTGTGAGATAAATAAGGTCTTAATACCTAAACCATGGAAGAATAAAGCTGAGAAACAGAACTATAGTTCAATATTCTTTTCTTTCTTTATCTCCATTAAACTAGTTAAAGTAAAATTATGGCAGAAAAAAAAAACACGATGCCAGTTTGTACCAAAAATCATGCATCTAGTTGGACTCATAACAGGAATGTAAGGATAGTTTAACATTAGCAAAACACAACATAATTTATCATATTAAAAATAAGGGATAGTATATATGGACTAGAGTTGTGATTTTGTTGCAGTAGGGAACTCCCATGTGAGGAAGCTCATCTACCAATGCAGGTCTACCACTTCTATGCAACTTATAGTTTATGGAGTTTCCTAGAGCACTAAAAGGTTCAATGACTTACACAGGATCACATCAAAGATATGACTTGAATCTTTGTAGCTCTAAGCCCAGACATGGTATCATACTTCAAAAAGCTAGCATCATGTGCAATGGGAAAGCCCTAGAAGTTGTCCAAGTAAATGCAGAAATAAAGCAAGAATGTTTCCTTTCCCTGCTGTTATTTGATGTAATTCTAGAAGTGCTAGAAATAGTAATAACATAAGAGAAAGAAATTAAAGATATAAAGACAGGCAAGGAGGAAACAAAATTATCCTTATTTTCTGACATAATGATTTACCTATAAAATTCTAGGAAATTGTTAAAGAAACTAATTGGAAAAATTAATAGGGATAGGACACCAACTTGACTTGTATTTCACTAATATAAAGAATTCCAGGTTGAGAAAACTGCTTTTACCAGTGTAAATTAGTACCTTTTCTGCATATTTAGTCATAGTTTCCTAGGATCACATGATCAGTATGTCAGAAGCAGTATCAATTTCCACAATAGCCATCCCTTTTTTCTCCCCCAAATCAGTATCAATAACAAAATCTAGTTGGGAAAAAATAGAAAGGGAAGTCCCACTAAAAAAAAAAAACAACTACAAAATTAATAAAATATCAGAAAGCTTATCTACCAAAGCATATTTATTACTGGGATTGGTACAATTATAATATGCTCCTTAAGGAAAAAAAAGAACAAAGGACAGCTAGATGACACAGTGGATAGATGACGGCCCTGGAGTCAGGAGGACCTGAGTTCAAATCCAGCCTTAGACACATGATACTTACTAGCTGTGCGACTCTGGGCAAGTCACTTAATCCAGATTGCCTCACCAAAAATAAATAGAAAGAAAGAAAAAAAACATATTAAAAAGTTTTAGGGATATTCAGTGTTCCTGGTTGGGTTATATAATATAATAAAATTATATTACCTAAATTAATTTGCAGATTTAATGCTTTTATATTGAAACTATTTCACATGAATAGACAAAATAATAACAAAATTCTTTTGGAAGAAGAAAAGATCTAGAATACCAGAGAAAATAATGAGAAAAATAGGAATGAAGGGAAAACAGCATTTCTAAATATCAAACTATGCTATAAGGCAATAATCATCAAAATCATGTGGTACTGGTTAAAGCAAACAAACCAAAAAAAAAAAGTATATCAATGGAACAGACAAGAAATCGAAGAATCAGAAGTAATTTAACCCAATAACCTGATGTTCCATAAACCTCAAAACGTGAATTATCCTCCACTCTTCTGAAGTCTGTTCAGGTTCATGTTGATGTTCATTGTTTTCATGACACTATCTATCCATCTCACCCTCTGCCATCCCCTTCTCCATTTGACAAAAATTGATGGGAAAACTAAAAAGCAATCTGTTAGAAATTAGGTTTAGATCAACATCTTATATCATAAACCACAATAATCTGAAAATGGATTCATAATCAGGTTATTAAACTTCATAGCATAAAAAATTAGAAGAATATAAAAACATGTATTTTTTGCATCTATTGCAAGCAACTGTATTTTTAACCAAGCAAGAGATGGTAATTTTTATTACATGAAATAAACAACTTTTGCATGAACAAAATTAATGCAATTGGAATATTAAGGGAAGTGGTTGGGGAGAAAATTGTGGTATCAAATATTTCTGCTGTGAGTCTAATAACCAAGATACATAAGTAACTACCAGAAATATCTATGACCAAAATCTATTCCCTAATTGGTAAGTGGGCAAGAATGTGAAGTTCTCACAAGAAAGATTTTTGTTGTTATTGTTCAGTCCTTCAGTCACGTCTGACTCTTTGTGACCCCATGGACCATAGCAGCCAAGCCCTTTTATCCTCCACTCTTCTGAAGTCTGTTCAAGTTCATGTTCATTGTTTCCATGATACTATCTATCCATCTCACCCTTTGCCTTCCCCTTCTCCATTTGCCTTCAATCTTTCCCAGCATCAGGATCTTTTCCAATGAGTCCCATCTTTTCATTATATGACCAAAGTATTTAAGCTTCAGCTTCGTTATTTGACCTTCCAATGAATAGCCTGAATTAATTTCTTTAAGTATTGATTGATTTAATTTCCTTGCTGTCCAAAGGATTCTCGAAAGTCTTCTGCAACATCACAATTCAAAAGCATCAATTCTGTAGTGTACAGCATTCCTCATAGTCCAATTCTCACAGCCATACTATTGCTATTGGAAAAACCATAGCTTTGACTGTATGGACCTTTGTCAACAAGAAAATGTCTCTGCCTTTTAGTATGCTGTCCAGATTTGCCATAGCTTTTCTTCCAAGGAGCAAGCATCTTTTAATTTCATGGCTGCAGTTGTCATCTGCAGTGATCTTTGAGCCCAAGAATATGAAATCTGACATTGCTTCAATTTCTTCTCCCTCTATTTGCCAGGAAGTGATGGGACCAGTTGCCAAGATCTTAGTTTTGTTTTGTTTTGTTTTTGTTATTGTTGTTAAGCTTGTACTCTCCCCTTTCACCCTCATCAAGAGGCATCTTAATTCCTCTTCACTTTCTGCCATCAGAGTGGTATCATCTGCATATCTGATATTGTTGATATTTCTCCTGGCAATCTTAATTCCAACTTTTGGTTCATTCATTCTGGCATTTCACATGATGTACTCTGCATATAAATTATGTAAATGAAGTGACAGTATACAATTTTATTGTGCCATTTTTCCAATCTTAAACCAATCAGGTGATCCACTGGAGAAGGAAATGGCAAACCACTCTAATATCTTTGCCAAGAAAACTCCATGTTCAGTACTAAAATGATAAAAGAAATAACATTAGATGATAAACCCCTCAGGTCAGAAAGTATTCAATATGCTATTGGGGAAGAGTGGAGGACAACTACAAGTATCTCTAGTACTAATGAAGTGCTGGGCCAAAGCTGAAAGGAAGCCCAGTTGTGGATGCATCTGCTGATGAAAGGAAAGCCCAATGCTGTAAAAATTAAAATTGCACAGGAACCAGGAATGTAAGATCTATGAACCAAGGTAAGCTGGATGTGGTCAAACATGGAAAAATTAAACATTAACATCTTGGATGTCAGTGAACTTAAATGGATGGGAATAGGTGAATTGAAAATTCAGGTGACCACTACATACTACTGTGGGCAAGAATCCCTTAGAAGAAATTGAATGAAAAGGTGAGAAAAGTCAATAAAAGAGTGAGAAAAGCAATACTTGGGTATACTCTTAGAAAATAACAGAATGGTATCAGTTCAAATTCAAGGCAAAAGAAGGATTGCAAACTATTAACTCCCACAAGAAAGACTTTTTGCGATCACCAGTAATTAGAGAAATATAAATTTAAAAAAAACTCTGAACTTTTACTTCACTCCCAGCAACTAACAAAAAATGGGAATAGTCAATATTGGAGGGGTTATGGAAATAAGTTCACACTAAGGCACAGTTGGTGGAGCTGCAGATTGGTCCAACTGTTCTGGGAAGCAACTTAGAATTACATTAAGAAAATTACTAAAATGCCTATATCCTTTGACCCGGAGATTCTACTATTAAGCATACCTCAAGGAGATCGTCGATAAAAAGAAAGACCTCATATACACAAAATATTATAGCAGAATTTTTTTATAGTAGCATAGAACTGGGAAGGGAAGGTTGATGTCCATCAATTGGAAAATGGCAAAACATACTCTGGTCCATGCATGTGATAGAATATTATTACTCCATAAGGAATAATGACTATGGAGAAGCAAAGGAAGACTTATATGAACTAATACAAAGCGAAATAAGCAGAACCAGGAAAGCAATGGGCCCTTGTACAGTAACTGCAACAATGTGAATGTAAAGAACAACAAAGCAATTGAAACGAAATGCTTGTGAAATAATGAAGCATATCATCTTCCCTTCTTTGAAGAAGTAGGGGACTATAGGTATGGAACTCTACATGTAATGTTAGACCTTTTAGATAGTTTTGCTAAACTGGTTTTCCTCCCTCTTTTTTATTCTTTGTTATAAGGGATGTGTCTTTTAGAAAAAAGAGTAAGGGTACATTGGGAAATGCAGAAAATCAATATTTTTTTTAAATTTTCACATAATTCATGTCTTTACCTACATTGATTAGTTCTCTTTCTCCCAACAAAACCATTTTTGCTGGAATTTTTTGTTACAAAATCACTTAATCGTAGCATCTGGTATATACTGAGGCCCTCTATGATCAGTTAGGTGGCACAGTGGATAGAGTGCCAGGCTTGGAGTCAAGAAGACTCATTTTCCTGTGTTCAAATCCAGCCTCAGGCTCTAGCTAACTGTATAGCCCTGGGCAAGTCATTTAACCCTGTTTGCCTCATTTTCCTCACCTTTAAAATGAGCTGGAGAGGGAAATGGCAAAATGCTGCAGTACCTTTGTCAAGGAAACTCCAAAATAGGGCCACAGAGTCAGACATGACTGAAACAACTGAACAACAACATCAAAGGGCCCTCTACACACACAATTTCTCATCAAAACTTTATAGAAATATAACAGAATAGAGAAAACTTAGACAACTATTTTCACACCCAATTCCTGACTCGCTTTGGTGCATTTGCCTGATTCTATCACAAGTCAAAGCAATATACCCAATAATGTGTAGTTAGAATTTAGTGCTGCCTTATGAGATTGATATCTCCAGAGGCCTCTATCTCTTGAGCCTCAGAGATGGTGATCTGACCCCATGGTGTATGTGATCAATCAATTAGAGGGTAGGAAAGAAAATCACATTCCACCCTCTCCAAAATAGTCAGTCATGGGTCTTTTCTCCAGCACAATCACACCTACCTTCATACCATATAACTCCCATACTCTCTCATCATTCTGCTGTGAAGGTTCCCAACTTCCACCTCTACCAGTTAGATGCCAACCCTTTGGGGCAGTTGTAATCTAGCTGCTACCAAGCACCTATAGCGACAGCTTTGCTTATGCATTGGGAAAATCCCAACTCCCCTTCTCCCCACCCCCAGCATAACCACTTCCTGCCACCCAGATCATCTTGTGGCTACAATAGGCACTTTTTTTTTGGCCAAGCAATGGGGTTAAGTGACTTGCCCAGGATCACACAGCTAGTAAGTGTTATGTGTCTGAGGCCGGATTTGAACTCAGGTCCTCCTGACTCCAGGACCAGTGCTCTATCCATTGTGCTACCTAGCTGCCCCCAGTAGGCACTTCTTAAAGGGCAAAAGTCTTCAGAGGCAGAGGTAGTGCCTCTGCCACTGAATAAAAGTTTCATCTCCTCCATTTTTGTTTTGGGTGTTTAACAGGTGGAACAGAGTAAATTTCATAGGATGAGCAAGCATGGTAAAACTTGCATCCTTCATCACAGATCACATTATCTTTCCCACAAAACTTCCTCTCTTCCAAACTTGCTAAGTATTATGAAAGGCACAATCATCCTTCCAATCACCAAGGTTTCATCTTTGACTCCTCACTCTTATTCACCCCACTTCAGTTGCCCTATATTGTGATTTCTGTCCCATTACTTCTCATATCTGTCCCCTTCTCTCTAAGCACACATTTAGCACTCAAGTTCAGATTTTCATAATCATCCACCTGGACTAATACAATACCTTCTTAATTGATCTTTCCACCTCAAGTATCTTCCCTCTCCAATCCACTCTCCATAGAACTGCCAAGACAACTTTCCTAAAGGATGGATCTGACTATGCCATTCCCCTACTCAGTAAACTTCATTGACTCCCTACTGACTCTGTGAGCAGTTAACTCATCTGCATCTCATCTTATTAAAATATCTATTTTTGTATACATTTTACATTACACCTAGTCATTATTATAGTAGCACACATATAATTTATAAATAAGAAAATATACACATATTAGGGTTGCATGTTCAAACTTTCTATTGATGAAGATTCATGATCAAAAGAGTTGTAGATAGATAACTTAGAACAATCTGCTCACAAAGCCAAGGCTTCCTTACATTCCCTGTCCACAGACTGTCTCTAGCTAATCCGATCTAATGACTGAATATCTCATTGGACACAAAAAGGGAGGGGGGAGGCAATAAAGAGCAACTAGATCGGTAGCAATCCATCATCAGTAGCAGAAAAACAACTTGAACATTGTGCCAAATCCAATCCTGAGTGCCCACTGTGAACATGACATTATTACAGGAACTCAGATCCTGAAGGAAAACAAAGAAAACATGCTTTCACCTATACAGGGGACAAGCATTCTAAAAAAAAAAATGCATGGATTCAGGCATATTAAACAAAACAGCTGGAAGGAGATGAGCAATTAAAAGGCTGCACATATAATACAGTATTTTTGCCAAGGGAAAATGGCAAAACATTTACATTTCCTTAAGACCTAACATATGTACATTTTATAAATGGCCATGTGCCAATTGGAAGAACTGTCTTTGATTGATACTTAACACATGGTATAGTTTGAAAAAAAAATCTAAACTGTTTTTATAAACACAAGAAGTTTTTAAAATGTATACTGCTTGCTATAGGCATCTAATGTTATTGTAGTTCAGGAAACCCTGGATACATTAGAGAAGGAATGTTGTTGACATTTCCCTTTCCCCTTGGCTTACCACCAGTTCTGGATGTGTGTGTGTGTGTGTGTGTGTGTGTGTGTGTGTGTGTGTGTGTGT
>NW_020954557.1:51819896-51856253 GCF_900497805.2 Vombatus ursinus
TGTGTGTGTGTGTGTGTGTGTGTGTGTGTGTGTGTGTGTGTGTGTGTGTTAGTAACTACATAATCTTCAGTGATACAAGCCTGACCTGGATGCAGATGAATGAAGCAATAGAACGCTGGACATCGTGTACTCTGTCATCATGGCTCAAACAGTGAATCACTTTCTCTATTTTAACAGGCTATTTAGCAAAGGGTGTATCTTAAAGTTATTTGTGTGCTTGTCTTGTCATCTGATGTTTATTAGATTTCCTTTGCAAAGAGTTCATTTCCTAGTACATATGATTTTACCATCTCTTGGGGAATTCGTCTGCTTCTTAATTCCCTCTTTTTCATATTTGCCATGGAAATACAGCAGATACACTGCTTACCTCATGATAAGGGTTTCTTTTACTGTCTGAAAACACTTCAGTTTTTTCTCACAATTCCAAGTTGTAAATACAGTATCTCCATTGTCATTCCGTGCACCCATCCTCCACATTCAGCTGCAGAGAGTCCAAATCATGATAAGACTCAGCCTAGGCACTGTAGGGACTCTGGGCTTTTCTGATAGTGCGTTAAACAGCTGTATTTAGTAGTTTTTAATTACAGTTACTGCTAAGTATTTGCATCTCCTATTCAACTATGGTTAGTGTTAATCTTCAGAACCTCTTGCTTGGAATGAAGATGGTTTATTTTTCCTCTATTTCATTAGGAGCAAAAAAAGAAGGTACCAAAATAAACTACTTGCAGATTCTAATGGCTGGCGGTTTTCTTTTTTGTGGGTTCCCCCCAACCCCTCTGGGTTTAACAGAAGACAGTGCATAACTGAGCACCCTCTCATTCCTGTTCTCAGGCATTTTGCTTTTAAAGCAACTGTTCCAATAGTTCGAGGAGAGAAAATTAAATCAATATTTTCAGAAGGCAGAGAAGAATCCATATTCTAGTCCTATGAAGAATGATTTTTATTATGGGAGAGATGGGGTAAGTAAATCTTGCAAGCATGCTCTAAAATTCAGGGGGAAATTAACAAGAGAATTATACAACAGATTTTCTTTGGGGCTTGTGGCAGAGATAAGAAATTGCTATGTTGTATTTGAATTTTAGGAAATGTAGAAATTTCAGCTATTGTCATAATCAGCTTTTAAAATGTCTTTTCACCAAACCTTCTTAAATTAAATACTATATGCACTACTAATTGTTAGCATTCCCCCACCCAAAAAAAAAAAATGTGCACACTTTATTCTGTTTCTGTAAAATAAAAAAAAAAATCCTAGATTAAAATTCTCAACCACTATCCCTCAAATCCCCTCCTCATTCCTTCCCAAAAGACATTCTCTGCCCGCAGCAGTCATGCTAGGGTACTTCATTAACACTATTGACAAAGAACTAATCCTATTATTTTCACAATTAGCATTTTTTTGTCTGAAAATTGTTTTGTCTGCTCTCAACTAGACGTGGGAATTTGAAAAAAATCACTTTACCACTCTAGAACTTAGCCTCTTCATTTTAAAATATGAGGAGAGCTGGACTCAGTGACCACAATGGTCCCTTCTAACTAAATAGTTCTTTAACTCTCTGCTTCTCTCAATTGTCAATGTTGTGAATATGAATGTAAGCTTTTAAGGTAATTCACCAATTCAGTTCACCCACTACAAAATGGAGAAAATAATACTTGTACTCATTACATTACAGGGTCATTCTGAGGCTCAGATTAATATAGATAATGTCCCAAAAGTCTTAGTAAACTAAAGCTTAGTTTTAAGCTTTAAGTTTTACAAGTTTAAAACTGCACTAAGACTTCTGGGACACCTTGCGTGTAGAGTGCTTTATAATAATAAAGTGTTATCTGTCTAGCTAGTTAGTTTGCTAGCTAGCTATTATCTAGTTATCTATCTATACTGTATGAGTTTTCATACTTAAATGTTTCATTACTTTGTAGGCTATAATACATAATTTTCTTTGGAAGGATGGAGATGGTTATCCATTAATTATATTGTAATACTTTAATTATAATTTCCTAGCATTGATAAGATTTTTTTAATGTTGGATTTATACTGAGTAGAAATATTTTCTGGATGTGAAGTCAGAGAGACTTCATTATGTAGGGTGGGAAATAGGGAAACTGGGGATTAGGTTACCTTACTCCTATCAATAAGCAAATCATTTAACCCAATGGGTAGATGACTTAAAAATAAGAGTTTTAGGTTCCATTCCCACAACTAATGCTCCTTTGAGATAATCTGAGGTATGAACCTCACATAATACTCCCATTATATTGAAATACTTACACTTTTAAAATATTTAGGGTGAACCAAAAGTCTTAAAGCTATTTTAAGCATTAATAGCCATAAGTTATTAAATATTTAATAATATTTATTTTAAATAAAAAAACAATGCTAATATTTCTTTTAAATAACATAATGATAATATTTCTTTTAAACAAAATATGTAATACTATATTCTTTTCATTAGACTATGTAATAATATTTCTTTTAAATAAAATATTTAATAAAACATTATTTAATCTATTACACTTACTAAAGCTTAAAACAGCACCGAGGCTTTTGGGTCACCTTGAATTATAGCCCTACTGACTGACTACTTGTGTACTTACCACATCTCACTAAACTTCTTGGTGTATGTAGAAGGATCTTTGACCTAGAGTCCAGAAAGAACTAAGTTCAAATCCTGCCTCTGACTTATACTAGTTGGGTTACTATAAACATGTAACCTCTCTCTCAACCTCAGCTTCCTCATTTGTAAAATCATAATAATTACTATTATTATTATTATTATTATTACCCATAATATCTATCTCGCAGGGTTGTTGTGAGACTCAAATATGATCATGCATGTAAGTGCTACATGAATTTCAGCTATTATTCCAAGTATAACTTGTTTTGGATTGCTTGATCTCAGGGCACTTTAAAGACCACATAATCACAACAACCAATGCTTTTGCATCTCTGCCAGTGATTTGACTGTGGTGGACTAGTTTTGTCCAAAGTTACAATTAGAAATTCTGGTTATTTGTCACCAGGAATCTGTCTCAGAGCAAATAATGAAATACACTTCCCTTCTTTAAGAAAAGAAGTAGGTGACTACCTATGCAGAATGTTATCTAATTCATTGTAGTCTCTGAATGAGTTGGTTCTTAACTGTTTTTCTGGGATAGAAAGGAAGACTCCATGTGTATTGCTGGGGGGGGGGGGAAGGAAAGGTAGAATAGTTCAGGAAAGATTTGCCCCCTTATAACCTGAGTTACAGGAATGGCAGAACAGTTCTAGGGCTTAAAGATCATTTTCAAATGTTTTTGAAAGGTAGTTAAGTAACTTTGGCTTTTCTCTCCATTCAATAGCAGAACAACAGACTACTCTGTGGTAACTTCCTGTCTAATTACCTAACTTTGCCTACATGACAGTGTCTTGGCTTTTTACTCTTTGCCTATCACACAACCCAACCAAGGCTAATGAGATTGACTCATACTTACAGGCTACCTGGTCCCTGGATGGTTCTGCTAGACTGTGTAGGCATAACTTCATTCATGTGTCAATTCAGGATTCCAAAGAGGAAAAAATGAGAAGTCTAATTTTTTTTCCCCTACCATCTCTTTTCAATGAGGTAATGTTTGTACCTTCCATTGCTGGATTTTGTGACCAGCATGCTAACATTAAATCAGATTTCACTAGAGCACATATGATTGAAGTTAGTTTAAGGAGAGGAAATGGAAAATAATATTGAATTCAACATGAAAAACATCCAGGAGCTACAAAATGGAATGGACATTACTGAAACTACAACTGATGTTTTTGATTATGTGCTCATATAGAACTAGAGAAAGTTGGGATTGCTGCAGTTACTCTTAAATGGGGAAATGCTGATGAAAAGCTTTCCCCTGTTCATTTAAGCCACTTTTGAGTATCAAGTTGAATTACCTACTCTAGCTTATTTTAGAGTTTTCAGAGTTTCCTTTGAATCTTTATGTTTAATAGATTAACCTTGAAGTTAGTGGGGAAAAGTCTTTGAGCAAAGATGTTATTTAGCTCATGCTTCTATTCCAAAAGGAGACTGAGTCATGGAACCACCCTCAAGCTTTTTACCTAGAATGGTGAGAATGCTAGGCCTGGAGTCAGGAAGACCTGAGTTCAAATCCTGCCTCAAATACTTACTAGATGTGTGACACTAGGCATGTCATTTAGCTTCTGTGTACCTCAGTTTCCTCATTTGTAAAATGAAATTAATAATAGCTTCCACCTCCCAGGATTGTTGTAAGGATTACGTTAAATAATATTTGTAAAGCATTTTGAGAACCTTAAAGCACAGCATAAATACTATTATTTTATTATTAATCTCATGTTTTAGAATTATGTATAAAACAAAGATTACTGCCCAACATTTAGATTTTCCTAGATTATAGCAGAGGATAGATTAGAAGCAATGGGCATGACCTTCTTTCTCTCAGTAGAGAGGTGAAGGATTGTGACTGCAGAAAGGGGTATATGCTATCAGCACTGATTGACTTTGCTTAAATATTTTAATTTATTATAACAAAGGGTTCAATTGCAGGAAGCTGAAAGGAGAAAGACAATGGTTTAAAAAGAAAATAACAAAAAAAGCTTTAAAAAAAATACTTCCAGTGAATGGATAAATGAAAATGCATTGGTTACTCACCTGTTATGTGCCAAGAATCATACTGGGCACTGGCAACACAAAGACAAAAGTTAGACATTCCCCTGCTCTCAAGGAGCTTACATTTTAACAGGAGACAACACAAATTGGGGGTGGCCAGGAAGGAGAGTCTGAGTCTGAGGAGTCACAACAGTAGCGAGTGAAGCCATGAATAGCAAGAGTCACATACTTTCTAGAAGCAATGGCAATATTGATTTGATGTTATTGTTGAGTTATTTCAGTCATGTCTTACTCGTCGTGACCCCATTTGGCGTTTTCTTGGCAGAGATAGTGGAGGGGTTTGCCATTTCCTTCCCTAATTCATTTTGCAGATGAAAAATTGAGGAAAACAAAGTTAAGTGATTTGCCCAAGATCATACTGCTAGTAAGTGTCTGAGGCTGGATTTAAACTCAGGTCTTTCTGACTACAGGTCCAGTACTCTATCTACTATGCCACTCAGTTTGATAAAATTTCTCAAAGAAAGAAGCAGAAAGTAAAGTACCTTGTGCATCAAGCAAGGCACATGGGTGACCCAATAACTGGATGGGGAACACTGTCAGGGGCCCAGCTAGATCAAGTGGGTTAGACCAGTTTGCCTTCTCTCATTAACTAATTAGGACTGCTCAACCTCTAGGGAGGAGTTCCAAAGCACAGCAAATTACCTCCCCTAGGAAAGGGAAGAGAATCATGGCATCTATGTGTCTAGGTCAGGGGGATGCTGTTCCATCTGGGAAAGTGGGGACAGAGGAAGGGCAGATGGCAAAATGCCTGAAGTAGATGAAAGAATCTAGAACCGTATTTTTAAAATAAACACATAAATTGAGTATCAAAATCTGTTGACTTTTAAGACAGGGACAAACAGCTCCATACATCTTAATAACTTTTCACGTATGATGATTCAAGTTCAAGAGTCTGGATGTGCTCTTTCCACCCATGTAGACCATGACCTTTCTATGAATTTGTAGATTGCTTTTAAAAGTTGCTGTGGCTGAAAAATTCATCTCTCTTTAGTCAACCTTAGGATAAGCTTTTTATATGTATCTTGGCTAGCCCTTGTGTGACTGACTGACATATGGTCCGTCCATGGGCTTATAATCAAAACCTTTCCAGATTTGACAGTGTTTCTGCACTGCTTATTTAGCCTTTAAGAAGTCAGGGTTACCACCATACTATGATGTGGCTGGCATTAGAAAAGGCTATTGGTTTCAATTTCAGTAAACATTTATTAAGCACCTACTATGTGCCAGGCACTGTGCTAAGTGCTGGGGATATAAAAAAAAAGGCAAAAGACTAGTCGCTGCCCTCAAGGAGCTTACAACCTAATGAAGGAGACAAATGCAAATAGATATATACAAAGCAAGCTATTGGCAGGATAAATAGGAAATAATTAAGTGGGGTAACATTGGAATTAAGAGGTGTTGGGTACAGCTTCTTATAGAAATGGGATTTTAGTTGGGACTTAAAGGAAGCCAGGGAGGTCGGTAGTCAGAAAGAAGGAAGGAAAGTGTTATAGGCATGAGAGACAGCCAGAGAAAATGTCCAGAGCAGAGAGATGGAGTGTGTAGTTGAATGGAATAACCAGGAGGCCGGTGTCACTGTATCAAAGAGTATATGTTGGAGAGTAATGTCTAAGAAGGGCGTATGGGGTGTTCAGGAAGGACTAGCTCTTCCACCTTAGATAACCACTTCTCACCCATCTCTCATCTGTGGCTTCATATCTCAGGGCATTCCTCTTCAGACTTCCTTCTAAGTTGGCATAAAATTGTTAATGACTACTTTTGTGTCCATCCATTCAACTAGTTTCTAATTCCACCTACACTACTCTACTTTTGATATCATCGGGCTCATATCTTTTGACCCTTTCCACCAGAATATTATGAGTCACTTTGCCAGATGTTTTGCTACAATTTAAGTAAACTATATCTACACTAATCCCCAATTTACTAGCTGAATACATTAAGAAATGATGTTTTTTACAGGGATTCACTAAGACCAATTACCATCCATTTATACCTTGTGAGTCTTAGATAATCACCCAAGGCCCAAATTGGTTACATGATTTGCCCATTGTCATATAGCTAGTGAATGTCAGAGCTGAGGTATGAACGTAGGTTTTCCTGAATCCAAAGTTCAATATCTATCCATTGTGTTTCTTAATTAAGTCTAATAACCTGGTGAAAAAAGGAAATGCTATGCAGTAATGTTCTTGATGAAGTCGTTCCAACTTCTTTTCCATACATTCACTAACCACCCCTTTAATAATTTTTTTTTGATTGGGGCTGAAAGGGTTAGGAATCTGTGACTCCACTGATGTAAGGAATGCCTTCCAAGAATGTAGGTCTGCAATTTGCAACCTTATAAAGTTACTGAGGCTAATGAGAAGTTCAGTGACTAGGACCACGATGTACCATGCATCACAAGATTTGAACCCAAGTCTTCCTGACCCTAATGCTGGCTCTCCACTCACTATGCCATGCCACTTTTCAACTTTAATGATCCATGTAAGAATTTTGCAAAATCAACTTCATTGACATCTACTTTACATACTCCATAATTTTCTCTATAAAAACAATTGGGACATTTGCTTTTCCTAGGCCCATAGCTTTTCCCAATTCTCCATAATCTTTTAGAAGTCATTGACCAAGACTGATCAATCACCAGCAGTACTGAAGGATCTGTGTGCCTTGGAATCTCTCAGGACAGTTAGATACTCTCTTAATGCTATTTATGTTTGGCTTCAACTCCCCATTAGACAATTTCACATATGAAAATTACTCTGTCAGAGAAAACAGAAGAAAAGTAAGTATAGTAACTCTTCCTTCTCCCTTTCACCTTTTATCACAGTCCCATCCACCTTGAGTAATGGTGCTATTCTTTCTTTGGTTCTTCTCTCCCCAATACTTATTAGATTCTATGATTCTGCTGAATGCAGTTACTCTAGACCACATCATCCCATACTTCACATATTCTAATGGCTCCCTCCATCCTTCCCTTCTCCCACTAGTCCCTCAGAATCCATGTGTTCTTTCCCCTTCCTAGGACCCCCCCTCGCAATTATCCTCCCTTTGCTTCTTCCAGTGACTCATTGCCCACTCCCAGTGATTCATCTCCACCAAGTCTGCCTCATCAGCTGTCTAATGCCTGTGCAGGAATCATTATGCCTGTTTAAAGTCCTGTGGGTCTCAAGAGGCCCTTAGGAGGTGAACCCCTCCCATAAGGCCTCACTTTTCTACTTCCAAATATGGCTTATTTATGCTTCTAAATGCCTTGAGGCTAAAAAATAGCCTTGTTGCTGCCTCACCAGCTGCCAGGTGGACGGATAGGCTGTCTTGCTTTTTGCAATGAGCTCTGCAGCAACTAGGCTCATCCTGAGCAAGAACAAGCTGAGCATCCTGGCTCAGGGTCACTTTTGACTTTTCTTGTTAAGGTGCACAGGCTTCCCAGCAATGCTTGGCTTCAGCATCACACAGTGCACAGCTCAACAAGGAACGATATTATCTATTCAGCACAAAATGTGTAAAAGATGACTGGCATCTTTTTCTTAAGGGGGTATGATTTTTCTGACAATAAAACTATGCTAGGTTTGCCTGTTAAAAGGAAAGTAACTACAAATTCATCAGCCAGTCTTTGTAGGCTTATAAGCTATCTCCTTTCATTTGCTTTAACAATCACTCAGTAAAAAATTATTGCAAAGGTAAAGAGGTCTGTATCTACTGTTAAACAGCTTAAATGGAGTGGCCTAAAAAGGCCTAAAAAAAACCTGACAACTGACTAATTTATTCTCTCTTCAGGTAAAACTTCTCAAACCAGTTAGTTACATTTTCCTGTCCTGAGTGAATGTGTAATTAATGGGGATGGGAAAGGGGGAAGTGAGTAGATGGCCCTACAAGGATGGGCCAGTGTAACACAGCAGGAAATAAGGACATCAAATCACAACAACAATAATTTATTCAGAGGTTACTACGTGCCAGGCATTGTACAAAGCTTGGAAAATGCAAATACAAGCAGAAAGAAAGACAGTTCCTGATGTCAAGAAGCTTTCATTCTAATAGGAGAGGAAACTGAGAAAGGATGGGGTGGGTGGCTAATGCCTAGTTCAGGGGCACTGGTAGAGAAAGGCTAGGGGGAGAGTCAGGAGTGCAGCCTGGGAGGAATGAAGACATGATGACCTGGATGTCTTTCCTAAAATGGAGATTCTGGTATGAACTAGCCAGTTCGAGGTATGGAGTGAACTTCCATGGTGGAGAGGCTTCTAGGGCATTGTAGAGAAAGTTGGGGAGGAAAGTCAGAAGTGCAGCTTGGAGAAGACTGAAGACATGAGTAGCCTGGGCATCCTCCTTAGGAGTGCAGGTTCTCGTTCACATCCTGATACTTTAAGTAAGCACTGACACAATAATATTGGGGAAAAGGTAAGGAGAGGGTATGAATTTCTAATCTAATGGAAATAGTCTGCAGCAAGGTTTGCATAGTCAAGGGACTGATCAGGAGACCAATAAAGACAAAGCTACAAGTAGAAATTGAATTCCAGCAAAGTCAATAGAAATTGTGGTCCAGAAACAAGCAGGGAGGGATTCCACCCAACTGCCAGAACTGACAATCTGATGGATTAACCTTCATCTTCACCGCAGAGCTATTTGTGCTGGGGTGTGTGGTCATCCAACTGCCCTTCTCTTCCTGCTTAACTGCACCCAAGTTGTGTTTTGAGGTGTCTCTGACAAGTTTTCAAATTATCAGATAAGAAAACTTATGAAACATACCCACAGTTTGCTAGGCCATAGGGTCATAGAATCAGAGGTTTAGAATTGGAAAGGGTCACAGAGAACATCTTGTCTTACCCCTTCAATTTACAAATGAGGAAATTGAAGCCCAGAGAATTAAAATCACTTAGATAGCAGGTAGCAATAATTTTGTTTACAGGCACTGGATATATGCTCTTTGAGGCTAAGGACTATCTCATTCTTATATGCACCTCCTCAACACCTAGCATAGTGCTTGGCATATGCCAAGTAGGTGCATAATAAATGCTTGTTAGTTGATTGATTGGGCAAGCAGTATGTTCCCAGTTCAGTGGATTCCCACTCTTGAAGCTCCCCTCTTCTCCCCCACCCCTACTCATTTCTCTCATTCATAAGCCTGCACCTGAGAGCAGTAGCCAAGGAATAAAGTAATGGAAGTTGCCTCCAATAAGCATTTTTAAGGGCCTACTGTGTTCCAGGTCCTGTGACAGGTGCTAGTAATACAAATGCACTCACCTAAGGACAGATTCTATAAGAACTAATAGAAAGAGCTCCCATCCATCCTTGCTTCTGTTTGCTGAAGTGAAACAACACGGGCTGCTGAATCTGGATTGTGATTGTAGTGTCATTGCGTGACAAGTTCACATTACTTGAAGCACCCAACTCCTGGAGATGTGGTGAGACTCCCTCCTTCTCTTGCCCTGTGATTTGCATGTGCCACCACCAGGCTTCATTCACTCGCTCAGTATGTGATTGGCTTAATCATCCATGTGTCCTGGAGGTGAAATCTTATTTATAGTACCCTGTGGCTCATTGTGAGCTTTCAGCAGTTGGTGGAGCTCTGATAGTGTGGTGTTAGAAGAAGCAGTGGCGAGTCAGCAGCCTGTGAGCTGGCTTAAATCTGAGCCTCCACATTTACCCACACAAAGGAGGAAAGTGGGGAACCAGACAACCGTGACACATGTTGACACTCCATGGATATGGATATACCCTAATAAATTAATAATAAAAAAGACTTGTTAGGTCCCATGTGGTCTCCATTTTTCTTCAAAATGTTATATTATTTATTGAATAATAAAATGATTAACATGATATCTCACAAACAATATCCTGGTTCAATCCAAATTCTTATGTATCACATATTTTTAAAAAAATCTCTCCATCGAAAGGGGATGACTCTCCTTCCTCTGCCTTTAGGTACATGAAAGTATGCCCCTAGCCTTAGAGTTGCCAGTTTCCTAGCCAGAAACTCCTAATAATGTCAAGAAATGCTGGCTCTCATTTTGGTTTGAGAAGGAGGGCAAAGTTGTTGATTGAATCATTGTTTCTACCTTCTCTATCCCTTCCTTAGTTGTTTATATCATAATGTTAGGTTTGGAAAGATTGTTAGAGGACATCTAATTCAGCCCTTTTGTTTATATTATATATAGATAAACTGAAGCCAAGAGAGATTAAGCGATTTACAAGATCACCCAGGCGGTAAGCCAGAATTTGAATCTAAGTCCTCCAACTCCAAATCCAGAGATATTTCTTGTCTCCTCATTTATTTTCTCATTAGGTAGTTGGCAAACAGGCTGATGTCATAAAGTGTTCAGTTAATAGGTTGTTTTAGTACAATGGGTACTAAAGTCTGTCTGGGGGTTGGCAGACAATGTGAGTACTACTGCAACAACTCATTACACCCTTCTATGAAGCTAGGTGGCATAGTGGATAGAGTATTGGCCCTGAAATCAGGAAGACTCATCTTACTGAGTTCAAATCTGGCCTCAGACACTTACTAGCTGTATGACTAGGAAAGTCACTTCACCCTGTTTGCCTCAGTTCCTCATTTGTAAAATGAGCTGGAGAAGGAAATGGCAAACCCCTCCAGTATTTCTGCCAAGAAAACCCCAAATGGGGTCACGAAGAGTTGGACACAACTGAGACAGCTGGACAACAACAACGTGAAACTTAGCATTTGTAGTTTATAAGGGATATGATTTACAATGACATATACTATATGATGTAAGGGTTCTATGATATACCAAATTAATTTCCACACTATAGGTCTAATTTCTGATCTGTGAAGGGGATACCTTAATTAGAGGACATCCTAAGTAATATTCCATAGGGAAAAATAAATTCTGTTTAAGGCCCTCTGGTGGAGACAGAATATGGCAATATATAGCTGGTAAGTGTTAAATGTATCCATTATGGGAGCCAACAGTTCACGGTAGGCTCTAAGTAGGCTTTACCTTTTTATTCAGGATCTTCAGTAATTCAATAGTGATATTAGTTTTATTAAGCATGCAATAGCATCTTCCATATGCACTTAATAATTGAATTGAGTTAAAATAGAATTTAATTTCCAAGAAAACTCTCAGGACTCTGATTGAAGTCCCCTATAATGATTTATGAGCATAAATTCACCTACAGGAAAAAGATGTTGCCATCCCCCTATGATGACACATGAATAAAAAGAGTGTAAATGGCTGACTCAGCTAATCACTGGAGGGCAAATGCTTTTGATCCTTTCCTAGCACCAACTAGTGGAAAACAGAGTATTGTCTGACCCTGGTGATTTTGCTATTAGAAATCCTGGTTCAGGAGAAATCAGAAAAAAACCTGTAGAGCTATTGATATGAGATCTTTATGCAGATCAGGACAAGGTTACAGAACTGGGGAATCCCCACACTCTTAGATATTGGTAAAAACACCTTGGGGTTTCCATACATAGGATTTGGAACCTAGGGGATAGTTTTGTTTATTTGTTTTCCCAAAGAGAGTGAGAACCCTAGTTGAGAATTTCTTTGTTTTGGCTATCTGTGGGCAATATGTTCAAGCCAAGAGTAAATTTGGACTATTCAAGTTATAGGGGAATCAGCCCGTTATGAGATCTGTCCTAGGCTCTGATAACCTATGGAAGGAAGGAAGCAAGCAAGGAAAGAAGGAAGGAAGGAATCATTTCTTAAGTGACTACTGTGTGCCAGGCACTATGCCAAGTGCTTTACAAATATTTCATTTACTCCTCCCAACAACCTTGGAAAATAGGTGCTATTATAATAATGCTTCCTTCCCTCCATAGGTTATCAGTTGATAAGTGTGGAACTATCAGTCTGAGGTTTTCCCTCTGTACCATGAAGGATAGTATTGATACAATAAAATGTTGAGGATTTTCGGTAGAAATGTAAAAACAATCAGGCATGTTCAACACAAAATTCATTTACAAAAGTAAAAGCTTTCATTATGAATGGTGACTCAGTAGTATTGGCTTGCCAGGACTATCAGGACACACCAAGGACAGTTTCTCCCATGTAACTTTATTCTTTGAATAACATTCTGAGAAATACATTGATAACTTCCTGTTTCAATGTATAACTAGAGTAGGTACTAATCATTGGTGGTATGAACCAGCTCCTGTCCAAAGTACTTTTTTTTGCCATCCAGCAGTTGGATATAGAAATCTTCCCATGAAGAAAGAAAAAAGCACATTTATAATGTAACTTTGAACAAATATCAGCTGAGTGAATGTTGTAATCTTGAAGGTCATAGGAGGACTTCTACAACTTTGCAATAGGCTTGGTGAAAAAGTTTGGTGTGATTTGTATCTTTAATGGCTACTGATATACCATAACCAGAGTTGGCTTCTGTCCTGTGTTCCTAGTCATTTGTGAAAGCTTTTTTAAATATTGCAGTGTTCTGAAGCATCTTAGCATTGACCATATGTGTACAACACAACTCTCAAGCTTTGCCATTAATTACAGCTAAGTCCTGACTCACATTATCACACTGCATATTTCTAGTGGGCTGGAACCAATGACCATATTTTATGTAATTATAACTCTGAATAATGCAAATTAGAATACATGCAACCACTCCAAGGGATCTGTTGTTCATACTCATCTGACACCTGGCTGTAATCCAGCTCACCCAGTGCCAGGTGATGTGAACTGCCTTGACAATGCTTGGTCTTCCCTTTCATGGGTAGTGAATGGTATGCTTCCCTCAAGATGACCTCTGTTACAAAAATCCATTTTTGGCTTCCTGGAATCTTTAAGGAAAACAACAGTGTAATTCTCTCCAACCTGAGCAGGTATTGGCATGTTTCTGTGCCTGAAATGGTCTGTAACTCTTTTGAAGAAGACATTCCCCGTATTCTGCCAACCCAGTTGGCAAGAACTTGATGGCTCTTTGTGACACCTAGTGATGCAATCCCACTGGCCAGGAGCTAGTCTTAAACTATTCTCAACGTAAGATTTACTTAAGTCAAGAGGCTCCTTTGGAGGGCTTTTCCACACCCCTCCTGAGGCAGGGATTAGGGTGAGGTGAAGGATAATCTTCACCTGGGGCAGGAGAGGCAAAGTTAGGAGTTGGGAGGAGAGCAGGTGTCATTCAAAAAGCTAGGCTGGGTCAATGATTGAAATGTCCGTGAAGTGCCAGGACCCACATGTTTGAGACAAGTGGGTGAACTGGTTGACAACAAGAGAATTCAGACCTTTGCAAATACATATACTAGGATGCCAAGTTGCAGTGAGTTGCAGGAGTTGGCACTCTGTCCAACCCAAAGCTTAGGTTTTTAGTGCTAATGGCCTGTATGCCCCGCCCAAGCTGGCACTGATTAGGCAGGTAAGTGAGGCTGGCTATGCCTCCTGTAATTTGACTGCTTCTGACAAGGGCCTTATCTACCATCTAAGAAATCCTCCAAACTGCTGTGTCAAGACAACTGGAACAGCTTGTAGCATATGCAGCAATGACCTCACTGGACTATTGTTTTCACTGGGAAATTCAGATATCTATATAATTACTAGTGGTTTCGTTGGGAAGTATGTTTTCAGTAACCCCACAAGTATATTACCTATTAGGTGATTCAAGAGAAGAAAAGTATTTTTCTTACGGTATGTTTTTCTTTTCCACAGATTGTCAGTAGGAGAAAATACACAAATGACAAATAAGCTACATAGACACACAAACACACATATACGTATATACACATACCTACAAACATATATACATATATATACCTATATTGCTATTGAGTCATTTCAGTCCTGTCCAAATCTTTGTGATTCCATCGGGATTTTCTTGGCAAAGACAGTGGAGTGATTTGCAGTTTCCTTCTCCATCTCATTTTACAGATGAGGAAGCTGAGGCTAACAGGGTGAAGTGACTTGCCCAGGGTCACACACCTAGTGCCCAAGACCCTGCACTCTATCCACCATACCACCTAGCTGCCCCATATAAGTGTATGTATGTGTATGAATGTGTATATATACACATGTATGTGTATGTATATCTATACATATGTGTGTATACACACACAAGACATATACAGAGGAAATCTGAAAGGGGAAGGAATTAGCATGGGGTGGGGGGAGGCCCAGGAAAGGCTTCCTGGAGAAGGTAGGATTTGAGCTTAGTCTTGAAGGAAGCCTGAAATTCTAAGAGATTGATTATTCTAGTTACTTATGACAGCCAGCACCAAGGCACATAGTATCACATTCGAGGAATCGGCAAGCAGGCCAGGGTTATATTAGTACAGGATTATAGAGTACATGAAGGGGAGTAAAGTGTAAGATGGAAAAGGGAGAACTTTAAATGCCAAACAGAGGATTTTCTGTTAGAACAGGTAGGTGGTTAGGAGCTACTGCTGCTCTTTGAGGGAGGGAGCTCATAGAATGGGAGAGTGGGGAGGAAGGGGGTGACTTGGCCAGACCACTACTTTAGGAAAAGCTGGACATTTGGACAGGGATGAGATCATTTTGTTAATTCCTCTTTCCATAGATTCTTTTTGTAGACTCATGAACTTCGGCGATCATCTAGTCTATCTAACTCATTCCTCTAGGTGAGGAAATTGAAGCCCAAAGAAGGGAAATAAATGACTTGTTCTTTCATTACATCACACTGTCGAAGTGCAGAATTTTAGAATGCATTTACTTTGTCCTTAGGGACAAGATTTCCAGTCCTGGTGACCTGCTTCTTTGACCCAACAGCATACAACAACCTTTGCTGCTGAAGGTTAAAGTCTTTGTTTGTAGATGACAGATTTCACCAAATGAGCTCCAAGAAAGGAAGCAGCGTGATGTTATGGAAAGAATGCTAGTTCTGTAACCCAATAGTCTTGATTCAAATCTCACCTCACATTTCCTGCCTGTGGGATTTTGCTCATGTCACTTCTCTCCCTTGAGTCATTAATAAATTGAGGGGGGTTGGAAGAAATGGCCTTTGTTTCCTTTCATCTTTAAATCTATAATCATACTATATCAGGGTCTGTTAAGCTCTATAGTGAGATATTATATAAAAATTCTAGAATGGTTCTTGCTAACAGTATAACCCAGGTTTCCAACCAAGACTGGGACATTTTACATGAGGTAATCCTAACTGGAAGAGAAAATACTGACAAGAGGAAAATCCTTTTTCTTTAAGAGAAGATGTGGTTCTAGATTCTCTGGGACCAATATCATATGTCGGGGAGAGGGAGAAACAGACAGAGAGAGAGACTTAGAGGCAATAGAAATATAGGGAATGCCTCTTAAACGTGTCGCTGATTTCCAGTTTGCCTCCTTAAGACTTTGGGAAACTGGATTAGATTAGAGTCTCCCTCTTGGTTTGAACTGAGATGTCTTTCCTACCTAAAGAGCTTATTCATTCTGCATTTTCTGGCATATTCCAAATTGTGTAACTTCTCTGATTTCTTTTAGCTATTTACTCGGACAAATGGGTTTTTATTCATTATCTGATATTTGTTATGATCTTTTGTGCTAGATTTGGTGGGAAGAAATGAAACTAGTGAGTGTAAATTAAGGGCTACCTTCCCCTCTTTAAAGGATACTGAAGGGGCAGCTAGGTGGTGCAGTGGATAGAGTACCGGCCCTGAAGTCAGGAGGACCTGAGTTCAAATGTGGCCTCAGACCAAACACTTGATACTTACTAGGTGTGTGACCCTGGGCAAGTCACTTAACCCCAATTGCCTAAAAGAAATAAATAAATAAAAATAAAGGATATTGAAAAGAAAGCAGGTTTATTCTGTATCTACTGACTTCTAGACTGGCAATATTTAAACTGGCAGATAAACATAATTCTAGTCCAATGCCCCCAGAGACTAGAGAAAAGAACATCAATGACTGGCAGTGCCCTAGGACTTCCCTGTCTCTCCCTTCTTCCCAACTCCCCAGCTATCATGCTGGCCCAGTTCTCCTTTCCTCATGGATGGTCCAGACCTAATATGCCTATCCAGACCTCCTCACAAGCCACATTTAGACAACTAATGTGTACATATATAACATGTGTACATAGATAACATGGGCAGTACATACCTTACAATGTAGCATGCTTATTAAAGCATAAAATTGAAAAAATAGTTTAATAGTCATATCATAATGAGAATCTCAATCATTGAAACTGGTTTTATAAATAGAAACCATTCTTAGTGGTTGGCCTCTTACTTTCCAAATGCTTAAACTGTCTCATTTTTATTTTAAACTTGTTAATTAACACCTTCTCCTTGACTATCTCATTGTGCATATCCTTTTATCCTTTTTGTATAGCAAAGATTTCTAATCTAATCTCCTACTTACTGGAAGAAAGAATGAGTGTAGTATAATACAAATAATGTGTGTAGATTTAATATAAATATAAAATATATTTAAAGTATAAGATTAATATATAAATCTAAAATTCTGCTTTTGAGGATTTTTTTTAAAATAACAACCCAGAAACTGGTTCATGTATACCCAATTTGCAAGTCATTTTGCACTTAGAATTATCTGATTTTTTGAAACCAAACTTTCCTTAATAGTATTTTTTCCAATTATATGTAAAGATAGTTTTCAACATTCACTTTTATAAGATTTTGAGTTCCAATTTTTTTTTCTCCTTGCCTACCCTCCTGCCTTCCCACGATGGCAAGCAATCTGATATAGGCTATTTGTGGACAATAATATAAAACATATTTCCACATTAGTTTTGTGAAAGAAAAATCAGAATGAAAGGGGAAAAAAAACATGAGAAAGAAAAAAGAGAGGGAGAAAATAGTGTGCTTCAATCTGCATTCAGACTCCATAGTTTTTTCTCAGGATATGGATGGCATATTACATCTTGAGTCTTTTGGAATTGTCTTAGATCATTGTATTGCTGAAAAGAGTTAAGTCTATCAGAGCTGGTCATCACACAGTGTTGCTGTTACTGTGTACAATATTCTCCTGGTTCTGCCCATTTCACTCAGCATCAGTTCATGCAAGTCTTTCCAGGTTTTCCTGAAAACCACCTGCTCATCATTTCTTATAGAACAATAGTGTTCCATCATATTCATATACCACAACTTGTTCAGCCATTCCCCAATTGATGGGCATCCTCTCAGTTTCCAATTCTTTGCCACCACAAAAAGAGCTGCTATAAATATTTTTGTACCTCTGGGTCCTTTTTACCTTTTTTATGATCTCTTTGGGATACAGACCTAGTAGTGGTATTGCTGGATCAAAGGGTATACATAGTTTTACAGCTATTTTTCAGCCCTCCCAGCAGTCTTTGTCAAATAGTGAGTTCCTGTCCCAGAAGCTAGAGTCCTTGGGTTTGTCACTCCATTTCTTAGCCAGTACCAACTAGTTTTGATGATTGCTGCTTTATAATACAGCTCTAGATCTGGTACAGCTAGGATACCTTCCATTGTGCTTCCTTTCATTAATTCCCTTGAAATCCTTGTTTGAAACCAAACTTAAACATTTATTATTGCTAACTTTTTTATAGATTTTATCCTCCTAAAAACTTCCTCTCTCATCATTCTCTTACTCTCCTTCTCAGGGTTTTGACCTAGTGTTATGAGTTTCCAGTCATTCCATTTCCTCGAAATCCTGATTAAGACGTACAAAGGAGCTTAGTTGACATTCTAACTGTTTATGCTTACTGAGAGGGGAGTGAGGAGCTGAAGCACAAAAGCTGAGGCTCAAATGGATCTGTGATCTCATCACTGTGGCTATTGCCCCCTCCCCATTAAGTCAATTAATCCGCAAGTATTTATTAAGTTCCTACAATGTGCTAGACTAGGCATTAGGATATGAAGACAAAAGCAAAACTGCCACTTTCATGAATAAATTGATGTTCTATCAGAGGAAACAACATGCAGATCATAATACAGCTATTCCCACCCAACTGTACCTTCTGACTTCACATTTAAAAGCAAATGAAATAATTACTCAGCCCTAAAGCATTAAGGTGTATAATCTACCCAAGAATATGACTCCTTTATCCTGGTGCTGAATCATCATTCCTGTATTAAGACTCTGGGCAATGGAAATTCTCACCTGGCCTAAGGAATTTATAATAGTCAAGGAAACATAAGAAGCAAGGACTTATTGGATTTCTCCTTGGGCATGCCAGGACATACCCACCACATTAAATAAACACTAACATTGCATATAAATATATTCTGCAATTATTTCTGTCAATAGTATCTTTGTCACTATCTATATCACACAAACCTTTCTTGCCCAGAACACACAAGCATCTTGCATGGATGAGTAGCAGAATGATTAAGGTGAGAACTAACTCTAGGGAATCTTGAGCAAACTGAACAGCCACTCATCTAGCAATAGATGGTAGGCTTTGACCTACATTCTCCAAAACTCATAAAATTGTTCATTATTTTTGGCTTCAGGGAGTTGTAAATTACTTTGTATGACTCAGCAAGGTTACATTTCTTAGTAGGAAATGCAAACTCCCTTTGCAAGGAAGCTTCAGTTGCAAACTTGGTCCATACCAATTACTGCACATGAAACTAAATTGGGTAAGTATCTTGGTTCAATTCCAATTTGAGTCCTGTTGAAATTAGTTTGGTTTAGTTCCAGATAAAGCCAAGTAAAAGAACTGGTTCTATTCATTTCTTAGTTCAGATAAATAGAGCCAGTTTCATTCAGAACATAATGCTTATCTGTGAGACAGACCTGCACTAATGCAAAGAAAAAGATAGAAACCAATAAAGGCAGAAACTGCGAAAAATCATTGTCCACACCTAAGAAAGGATCACTGTAAGAGCAAACAAAATATTATTCAAGAAAGGAGAAAGGAAAAATATGACTACTTGGTATATTTAACCATCAGTTACTCAGTAAAATTAAAGTTTATTTTATAACATCACTCTTTAGAAATAATTTTTCTACTCAGATTAAATATACATAGGAAACATTAGTGCTGTTATTTACTGGAACATCCTTATTTCCTGCTTCTATTCTAAAAGTTTTTTTAAATCAAGATACAAACAGTTTTTGGATTGTTTTTGGACTCAAAAAATGACTTGTAGAGCTGGTAGTCATTTTTTTTTCTCTCTTACTGCAGTGATTCACAACCTTTTCTGTAAATTCTACCATTGTTTGCTTGATATCTGAGATTTTCAATATTTAACCAACTCTCTTTTGGTAGGAGTCACCAGCTACCCTTATAAATTCAGATGCTCAGAAGGCTCAATACATGAACAGATTTACAAAAAGAATTTATATCAGATCCTATAGAAAATAAGAATACTTATCAATAAGCAACTTTCCTCCAAAGATTTGTATGGTCTCAGTCACTTACAGTATTGTTCAAAGTAAGGGATCATCAAGAGATGCTCTTCACCATTAAAGTGCATTAGGGTTTTCCTTTATCATGGTCCTATTACTGCTGCCATACCTCTAGTCTATGCCTCTTGTAGCTTTCTTCAGCTGTCAAGAGATATCAGTTAGACAGTCCAAAAAAAACCCAAAAAAACCTAGAGCCTATGAGCCCCTTGGAAATATGTAATGTATGATGTTTACTTGCAGGAAGCTGCCTCTGGTCTCAACTCTACCCTCTTCCTATTCTTTATTGGAAATTTCTGTTTCCCATGCTTGGATTCTTTATTTCTGTGTTGTTGTTGTTTTCATTAGACAATACCTAGTATTTCCTTGCTTGTGACATCAGAGATAGGAAACTAAGCAGATGAACCTGAGAATGATGAATCCACACCCCTCCTTATAAAATATATGACCATTGGCACTTTCAGTGATCTGCCCTGTTGTATAGATGATAGGGAATCCATATACACAACACACACACAAACACATACATATGTATGCGATATGTATGTATATATATATATATATATATATATATATCATGCATAGACTAGGAGTAGTGATGACGAGCGTGGGGAAACTAGATGTTCTAAGGAAACCTGGCAGGATCACCACAGATATGGGCTCCTCCTACTTTGGCAGAAATCCCAGCTCACCCAGCATCACAACAATTTGACCACTATAGTGACTGAGACCAGTTGAAGGCATTTTTTTGCTCCAAATCTTTCTTTCCTTTTTGTCCCTATTTATTGTCCCTAGATTACTCTTTTGGGAAAATCCTCTCAGTTCCATAACTGTTATAAAGAACTATGGTTGTGGGCAGCTAGGTAGTACAGTGGATAGAGCATTGGCCCTGAAGTCAGGAGGACCTGAGTTCAAATCCGGCCTCAAACCAAACACTTGACACTTACTAGCTGTGTAACCCTGGGCAAGTCACTTAACCCCAATTGCCTAAAAACAAAAACAAAACAAAAAACCAAGAACTGTAGTCGTTCAATGCTTTCCATCAAAGGCCCCTTTTTTCCTACAGTTTCTCTCACTGTAGTCCTCCTAAGCCTCTAGAAAATAGTGGTCATTCTCTAGCTACCAAATCTCCTCTAAGATCTCTAACAGCCAGCATGACAGCTCAAAAAAAAAACAAACCACAACTGAGTGGGCCTTGATTTCTAATGTGTTCTCTTAAGTCAGTCTTAGGTCTGACCAGGTAGTTTTGACATAATTTGGCAAAATAAAAGTATCCCAAGGGCAAGCAAAGGTTTTCAACCTGGGGTCCACAAGCTTGTTTTAAAAAGTATTTGATAACTATATTCCAATATAATTGGTTTCTTTTTAATAGAATTTTGTGCATTTAAAACATTATTCTAAAGTAAGGGTCCATAGGTTTCATGAAATTGTAAAAGGCATCCAAGAAATACAAAAAAGGTTAAGACCTCTGACTAAAGAAACCATCTTCCTTTGTGTATTACAAACAGATCTCTGTCTCTGGATAGAGATCTACATTCTGTCTCACATGACGTATCCCAGTTTGAATCTTTTTTTTCCCCATTACTCAGGCAGTATAGCCTATCAGGGGCTATCAAAGTTCTTAACTTCTCAGAATGTTCTGTGAAGTTTGGATTCAATCAAAGGGCCACACTTGAGGACCTAGAGGGCCACTTCTGGCCTGGAGGCCGCAGGTTCCCTGCCTGGGCCTATCTCCTAAATCAATAGTCCTCCAGGGTATAGATGCTTTAATGAAGTAATCTATGATCTCTCAAATCGTCTCTAGGTCCACTAGAATTTCCCTTGGGGATTTAGACAGGGTTATTCAAATTTTTCAGGACTGCTTCCTGAAACTGGTAAGAGAAAAGTCACTGACACATATATATATTTTTTTAATTGAAATGATGTAAAATAAAACATTTAAGGGATTTTTTTGTCATAGTGTTAATATTTGGTAGTTGTTACTATGAAAATTTCTGTCTGAAATTCAAATAGACAAACTAAATTAAGCCAAGTTGGTCACCAGGTCAAGATTTTTTTCAGCCAAAGAAATTCATGAAACTAAGTTATACGCAACATGGTCGCTCTGGAACCACTCACTTAGGGCCAGGCCTGTTATTCCCTCTCTTCTACCCCCACGTTTCTCAGGCACTACAGTCTCTCTTTTCGGCCATCAGCTTGAGACCCTACTGACTTTTCCCTCCCCATTTTAGGGGCTCAGAAACTATTACTCCAGTTTGCTAATTTCAGATTTGTTGTTGAAATGTTTCAGTCGTGTCTAACTCTTCTTGACCATATTTGCAGTTTTCTTGGCAAATATACTGGAATGGTTTGCCTTTTCCTTCTCCAGCTCATTTTACAGATGAGGAAACTGATTTAAGGTTAAGTGACTTGCCCAAGGTCACACTACTAGTAAGTATCTGAGGTCAGATTTGAATACAGCAAGAATAGTCAAGGGCTCTATCTACTGAGTCACTTAATTGCCCATTTACTTCAGATTACCTTTTATAAAAAGGATATAGCAAGAACAAAAATACAAACATTTTCCCCCAATACTTGAGAACATAATCTTCCCCCTCCATCCCCCCTCCACACAAAGTACTTTAGCATTTGAGGATGAGTGGGGAAGATTAGGCTCAGTTTGTATATAGAGTGAGTCACACCTAGCTCAAGTCCAAAGCCAGCCTTCTGGGCTGGAGTCCTGGGACCCTTGCTCCTCAGGGTCTCACTGATGGGCAGGCTGCAATACCTAGTCTGGATTCCTGGACTACCAATTCCTGTAGTTTGAGGTCCTGGGCCAGGTTTGAGATTCCACTCAAAGATATGGGTCTTCTTCAAAATACAGCAAATGATGACCTAGCCAGTGGGAAAAGTCCCCTCCCAACCATGTAGTTGGCCAGTGCTGAATGTCCGTGCATTCTCCAGGCTTCATTGGATTGTCATGGAAGCATCTCCCAGCATCTCCAAGTGAAAAGATGCCATTTCAGGTGGTTTTTGGCATGCACCAGACCCTATTTCTTATTAAGTATTTGCACTGATGAAACTGCAAATGCACAAACAAATGAAATAAGTAGGCAAATTGTATACCCCTTTAGATATCTGAAAATGCCCTCTTTGTCATTGAAGTGGAGTTAGGAATCATTTTTTTTCCAATCATGAATATATATGTTATAGTCAGTAGTATCAAGGTTGTTTGTTGTTTATTCTCCAACTATCAATAAATTCTTCATTAAGGGATTGATCAAAAATAGCTTTTCTGGCTCTCTACTTTCCAGATTGAAATGTTCTCTTCTACATAATTTAAAAAGCTCTTTGGCTGAGTCTATAATTTATTTATATATTAGATTTTATAAAATTGTACCCATTGTGATTAAATTTATCCCAGAGTACAAGTACAAAAAAGCAAAGAACCCAGGAATTACATTAAATACAAAGTGTGAGTGAAGAAAGCAGTGATTGGCATATTTTTAAGATCAGTAAAACACTCATTTTAAAAGGCATAATATGGCTCCATATCCTAAAGGCCAACAGACATCTTCTGCCAATCCAAGGTAAGCAAGGAATTACCCAAGTGAAAGCTTGGAAAACCTCCACCTTTCAGTTCTTGGAAAACAGTTTGCCATAGTGACGCAGAGAAAGGTGATCTCTGAGGCATTTATAGACCAACACTGAATTGCTCTCAGAAAGGAATGAGAAAGATTCTACCTCACTTCTACAATAACTAATACCCTCTCCCAGGCTCAGTAACCTCATCTATAAAACTGGAGGGGTATGGCTCAGGGTCTCTAAGGCCTCTTACAGTGCTAACATGTTATGATTTGGTAAGTATAGACCACCTAGCATATTATGTTTGGCTGTAATTGGTACCACTTAGAACTTCTAGGGCAGGAGTTCTTAAACATTTTGTGTCATAGACCCCTTTGGCATCTGGTAAAGTTTATGGACCCCCGCTCAGAATAGTTTTTAAATGTATAAAATAAAATACATAGTGTTACAAAGGAAAATAAAGGTTAGTGAAAATAAAAATACATTTTTCCTGTCCAAGTTCATAGACCCCTTGAAATCTGAAGGGTCCATGGTCCATGCACCCCAAGTTAAAAATGTCTGTTCTAGGGAAATTTTCCAGGTAGGCCTATGAAGGATACACTAGAAAAATCCACATTAGAAGTTATGAAGGAGCTGATAGTGGCAAGGTTGACATCTTAGAGGGGAAAAAATGATGTTTATATTCTATGAAGATGGAGAAAGGCAGTCATTTCCAAAGAAGTCATCTAAGATTGTGCCTTCACTGGCAAAGGAAAAATATGCTCTTAAATAATAGCAAGTATTTATACAGCATGTTAAGGTGTACAAAGTACTTTTCTGTGGAGTGGAAAGAATGCTAATCAAGGAGCTCAATTAGAAAAGAACTGGAAACAAAGTAAATGATTGGAGAATAACTAAACTAACTGTGGCATGTGAGCGTGATGAAATATTACTACTCCATAAGAAATGATGAATACGCAAAATACAGAAAACCATGGGAAGACATACATGAACTGATGCAAAGTGAAGTAAATAAAACCAGAAAAACAAACACAATGACCACAACAATATAAATGGAAATAGGAAAATCAAAACTGAATGCCAATTATTGAGGACCAAATTTGGCCATGAAGGAGAGATAAGAGGATAGACGTCCTTCACTTTGAAGAGGTAAAGAACTATGGTTGTGGGACATTGCAAATACTCTTGGATTTGATTGATGTGTTTATTAGTCTTTCTGGACTGATTTTTCCCCACCTATTCTATTTTGTGTTTGTGGGGGTAGAAATATGTTGGGAAATTAAGGTGATGAAAAATAAAAGATATCAATAAAAATTTTAAAGGGAGAAAATCTGCAGTGAAGCTGTTGGCAATAGTCACAAAGAGCTGAAGCTTCTGAAATCTTTGTAACCTACTTGGAACAGTTTGAGACACTGGTTTGAAAATTAGTAGTATACATGAAGTGTAGCATGATATAGTAGTCAGGAGGAAGGAAACAAACATTTTTAAAGTACCTACTATGTGTCAGGAACTGCGTTAAGCACTTTACAGATATGATCTCATTTGATCCTCACAACAGCCCTGGAAGGTAGATGTTATTATTATCTCCTTTTTTACAGTTGAGGAAACTGAGGCAAGCAGAGATTAAGTGACTTGCCCAGGGTCACACAGTTACTAAGTGTCTGAGCCTGGATTTGAACTCTGGTCTACCTGCCTCTAGGGCCAGTGTTCTATTCATTGAACCCCCTTAGAAGCAGAAAGAGCTGAGTTCAACTGCCACATACTAGTTATGTGACCATGAGCAAGTCATTATTCTCTAAAGCTATAAATTACACGTGGTTTGCCAATGTGAATCAGGACCCAAAGCCAACAATAAAATCAGAAATATGAACCCTTCTCACCCCAAAAAAGGTATAGATAGACAGTTTCCTTCTCTACCTAATAATATATCTTTCATTTTCCCTTCTCAGAAAGCACACAGAGGGTATGTCATATAGAGAAAAGAGCTTTGAACATGGAGTCATAAGATCTGGGCTCAAATATTAGCTCTGAAATAATCTGTGAGACCATGTACAAGCCACTTAATCTCTGTCTGCTTCAATTTCCTCAACTGTAAAATGGGCATAGCAATACTTACACTACCCACTTCACAGGTTCATTGTGGAAAATGTTTTTAAGGCACTACATAAATGTGTGTTGTTATTATCAGGATAAGATCCAAACGTCCTAGGTTTCAAGGCACTCTACAATCTGCCCCTGACCTAATCTACCCACACCCCTCCCCTGATTTTCCTATAAAAAGATATTTCGTTGTAGCCAAATAATAACAATTCACATTGATAGAGTAATTAATGGTTTGCAAAACACTTTCAACTTGTCCTCAGAATAGCTTATGAACATCCCCACCACAAGACTTGGCTGACACTTGCTAAATTATTCCCCTTACTCCTATTGACTTATCTGAATCCTGCCCATCCCTTTACAGCCAGCTCCAGCCCCTGCACCTCCAGAGAAGCTTTCTTTGACCCCTCTAAGTCACCTATAATATCTCTGATTCTATGCTCTCTGAACCTCTCATTTAGCATGGAGTCCTATATTGTTATCTTTTAGATGTGTAAGTCTCAGCTCTCCAACTGATTTATCACTTCTTTGAGGCCTTCTACCCCTTTGTACCTCTTGTTTCTCCTAGCACACACAGTAACTTTTACAGAGGAGATACTCAATAAACATTGGTTGGTCATTTGATTCCATTGAATCTCAGCCAGTTCTATTGAATCTCAGTTGTCTGAGACCCAGACTTGGCAAGGCATTGACATTGTTGGGGAAAGACAAAACTGGTATCATCATTAAACTGATTGCACTGTAGTCCAAAGCAACTCCCAATTTCTTTCCCACTAGGCAAACACAGTTAATGTTAGACAGACATACAAATGAAGCATTTATTCAGCACTTACTATGTGCCAATCCCTGTGGTCAGCACGGGAGATACGAGAACAAGATGGTCCCAAATCTCCAGGAGCTTAGGTTCTAATGACAGAAGATAACACACAAAGAGATATGGAAAGGGGAAAAGTAGGGAGGGAGGAGATTTGGCACAGGAGCTAGCCAGCTGGTGTGGAGGTGGAATAGAGGAGCCTAGAGAATGAGCTGCAACTGAAGAAGTGTTAAAAGTGTTAAAAGTAAGAAAAGAGACTAGAAGGTAAAGAAGGCAGATTGAACAAACAGAAAGCTACAAATGAATCATATATTTTAAATTACCAGTGTCTCTAGAAATTACCATTTTTCTCAGATGAGGCATCATGGCATAATACATAGAGTGCCAGCTTCAGAGTCAGGAAGATCTGGGTTCAGATCCTGCTTTTGACACAAATTAGAGGTATTATCCTTGTCAAGTTACTTAACTTCTCAAAGAGGCAACTCTCTAAGAATATAAATTACAGAACAATTGCTGCTGTGCATGGATAGAGGAAAATTTCTTCCTTAGAAATTTTCTGTACCAGTGAAATCACAGGTACAATCTCATTCCATTCACTTCTCTAGAACCATATTTGTGACCCAGTGAAATGATAAGGCGAAACAAGCCCATTTCCTCCTACTCCAGGCTGATACTTGCCTACTAGTCCAGGACTGGCGGGGTGAGTGCAGGTGGAATGACAACTTACTTTTGTCAAAAGCAATTCCTGATGTAGAAATGTTTGTGAGCTTACAGTAAGGGAGATGACTAGAGCTGGCCACAAGCACAAATATAGAACAGTCTTCTATAATTTCTCTACTTATGAATAATAATTCTGATGGGTCAGCCACGTGGCATAGTGGATAGAACACTAGACCTGAAATCAGGAAGATGAGTTCAAATCCAGCATCCGACACTTATTATCTGTGTAACCCTGGGTAAATCACTTACCCTCTCTTAGCTTTAGTTTCCTTATCTATAAAATGGGGACAATAACAGCACCTACCTCCCAAGGTGGTTGTGAGGATCAAATGAGATATAATTTTAAAGTGCTTAGCAGAGTAAGCACCATATAAATGTAAACTATCATTATCATCATCATCATCATCATCATCATCGTTATTATCAGGGTTGTTATGAGGTTCAAATGAGGTATTTGTAAAATGCTTAGCACAATTCCTGGTACATAATAAGTGTCATATAAATGCTATCATTATTATTAATATTAGTAGTAGTAGTGGCTGGACAAGGGGAAATAGCTCTCTGCCCTGCACAATACAGCCAAAGCTTTTCATAGAAATTAAGGGACCACTGAAGTCAACAGTGCAATATGATGGACAAGAAAGCTCATGAAAGTTTAGGCTGCAGAGAAAAGATGAATGGAAAGCAGTACTAAGCAGGTAATGGTCCTTCTCTACACTGCCCCGGTCACATCCTATCTGGAATATTATGTTCGGGGTTAGATGCCACATTTAGGTAAGACCTTGACAAGTTGGAAAGTATCCAGAAGAATGAGTTGGAATGCCCTAGAAATAAAGGTCATTGTATTCTCCAAGAGTGCTATCCAAGGATCTGGGTTTATCCTTGTGTTCTTTCACATTTTTATCAATGGCTGAACACATAGATGGCATCCTTATCAAATTTATAGATAACACAAATGTAGGAGGAATAGCTAACACACTGGATGTAAGAGTCAGGATTCAAAACAGATTCAAACAGGCTAGAACGTTGAGCTATATCAAATAAGATGAAATATAATAGGAATAAATGAGTTCAAAAAATAAATTTCACAAAGCGCAACTACACAGAAGTTCATCTGAAAAAGATCTAGGTTTTTTAGTGGACTATATGTTCAATCTGAGTTAGCAGTGTGATATGACATCCATAAAGACAAATACTATTTAAGATTGCACTGAGAAAAACTGGAAAATGAAGATTACGGCTTAATTTTACCCAGCCCTGGAAAGGTAGCATTTAGGATATTATGTTTAAGTTCTGGGTATGAAATTTTAGGAAGGAGAAAATTCAGAGAAGGTTCACAGAACAGTGAAGGGTCTCAAGATCTGGCCAAAAAAGGATCAGTCAAAGGAATCTGAAATGTTTAAGCTGGAGGAGAGACTTAGAGGAGGAATCTTGGTAGTCTTTGAGTATATGAAGGCTATGGAAGGGGAATTAGATTTGTTCTTTTTTTTGCTCCAAATAACAAAACTAGGAGTGATGGGTGATAGTTGCAAAGAGACAATTTTACAATCTAGGTACCACAGAGGAATTAAAGCCACTTGGTAAACTTCTCTATGATATCACACAGGTTTATTTCCTTGGTGCAACTCTGGAGAATTCTGAGTAAATTCAATTATAGAGTTATGCTATCCTTTATAAGAGCTAACTCCAGGCTTCAGTAAGAGTATGGGGAGTAAAATACTATAGTTTCAAGTAAAGGGATCAATATCAACACTGTGAAAGGTTTCACTCTAGAGGTTCTAAGAAAGAGTACTGCTAAGTTCTCAATACTTGAGTTCTCATCAGGAATGAGAAACCTTAAAGTGAAACATCTTAACAGTCATGAAATAAGAGCCTGAATGAGCAATCGTTGTTGTTGTTGTTCAGTTGTTTTGAGTTGTTCAACTCTTCTTGACCCTATTTTTTTGGAGGGGGCGGGTTCTTGACAAAGATATTGGAGTGGGTTTGCCATTTCCTTCCTTGGCCCATTTTACAGCTGAGAAATGGAGGCACATAGCATTAAGTGACTTGCCCAGGGTCACAAAACTAATAAGTGTCTGAGGTCAGATTTGAACTCAGGAAGATGAATGTTCTTGACTCCAGGCCTGGCAGTCTATCTACTATGCCACCTAGCTGCCCCAAATGAGCAATAGTGATTTGGAATTATAATGAGTCCTCAGATTTAAGTAAAGTATAGGATGGATGGGTACCCATACAAGTACACAAGCTGAAACATTTCTTAGCAGTAAAGTAAATGTGAATAAACAATAAAATCATCCAGATTAATTATACATACCAAAGATTTAAACTTATTTTTCCTACTGAGAGAAAGAAGCTTGCTAGGAAAGTATGGTGAGGAAGTTAAAAGCAGACAATAATACAATGGCATCTGTATTTAGTACGTGAAGTAAAAGTCTTCAGAGTGAGTTTAGAAAAGGTCATTATATCTTCTTTTTGAGGGGAGGAGTGGGGAGTGAGGGGATGTGACTATAAAGCAGATTTAACCTCAAACTATGATTACTGAAAATCAGAGCATTGACTTTATGCTTATGTGAGAACAAGCAGCCAGAGCTATAAGTGGCGTGGCTTTGTAGTTTGATATTAACCATGATAGCTCACCAGGGAAGGAGAGAAGCATCAGGGTATTGAGTTCTGGGGAAAGTAGACTATAGTTGTCACTATGGACCCATTCCCTTACCCCAGTGGAGCAACTCCTACTCAGGGAAGAGAGATGCACAGAGATATAATAATGAATCCTTTCTCTATTCTTACTCTCCTTTCTCCTTTCATTGTCTGTAGCCTTTCCATCTTCTCCAACATCTTCTCCCCTTTCAACCATAACCTCTGCCCACCTTTTTCTCTTCCGTTCTCAGTGTTCCTTCCCCACCCCCCCATCATCCCTTGCTGCTTCTCTCTGACCCACTCTCCATCTTTCAATTTACTCAAGTCTGATAAAGAAAGTGGAGAAACTAAAAGCACCTAAATAAGGGAAGGGAAGCTGCTACATAAGTAAACATTTTAACCAACAAATATTCACCTACTATGTATAAGGTACTATGCTAGGAACCGCTGAGGATACTAAGAACGATGGATCACAGAATTTGATAATTGGAAAAGACCTCAGCAGTTATCCAGTCCAAACCAAAAACAAAAGGAATCCCCACTATGACATACCCAACAAGAGCTCATCTAGCCTCTGCTTGAAGACCTCCAAGGAGGAGGAAACTTCCACCTCCCTGTGCAGCCCTTTCCACTTTGGGCTAGCTCTAATGGTTAGGGCAACTAAGTGGCACAATGGATAGAGTGCTGAGCCTCAGATACTTACTAGTTACGTGACCCTGAGCAAGTCACTTAACCCTGTTTGTCTCTGTTTCTTCATCTGCAAATGAGCTAGAGAAAGAAATGGCAAACCACTCCAGGATCTTTGCCAAGAAAATCCAAAATGGGATCACAAAGAGTCAGACATGCCTGAAACAACTGAACAACAACAAACAATAACAATGATTGGGGAATTTTTTTTCTGACAATCACTCTAAATCAGCCTCTTTGCAACTGCCACAGATCATTGCATCTGGTTCTACCTTCTGGGGTCAAACAGAAACAGCCTAATCCTTCCTACACAATAGCCCTTCATCCAGTTTAAGACAGCTATCATGTCTTCCCAAGGCTTCCCTTCTCTAGGCTACAAATTCTGAGATCCTCCAACTGATCTTCACATGGCATGTGTTCCATGCCTCTGGACATTCTCTAGTTTATCAACATTCTTCTTAAACTGTGGACCCCAGAAGTGAACACATTACTCCACATGATGTCTGGTTAGTAGAGAACAGTGAGAAATCATCCTCCTGTTCCCAGAATCTAGGCTGCTTTTAGTGGAGCCTGAGATTGAATTAGCTTTTTTTTTCTTTTTTTTTGCCGACACATTCCTCTGCTGACTCGTATTGAAATTACAATTCACTAAAGTCTCTTGCCAACTGCTGCCTGATCACCCCTCACCCCATTTGTACTTGTAAAGCTGATTTTTTTCTAACAGAGGAAGACTTTATATCTGTTCCTATTAAATTTAATCATATTCAATTCAGCACAATATACCAGCCTTCCAAGTTCCTTTTAGATCCTTACTCTGTAATCCAGAATGTCAGCTCTCCCTCCCAGCTTTTTGTGAATTTGATGAGCATACCATCTTATACCTTTATTCAAATGTGATAGGAGCAATATCTCCTAGGCCCCGTGTATGTCGACTGGATTAACTTTTTCTGGGGTCCTACCCCACACAGGTTAGAGTAGTGTTCACCCTGGAAGATTCCTGTGCCATACTGGCCCCTTTCTCTCACTAAAGAGTCCTTTTTAGTCCCTCCATTTTGGGGATGTACATAGGCCAAAGAGCCTTCATTCTTCTCTGTACTTTGTGCTAGAGGTGATACAAGTATGATAAGGTTCCTGCCCTTAGAAAACATACTAATAGGAGCCATCAGATGTGTACACAAATAAATAAAATATAAATTAGAATGTAAGTGTATAAGAATAACATAAATTGAATGAGGGAAAATTCACTTCCATCTAGGAAAATCAAGAAAGGCAGTGGTTGAGCCAAGTTTTAAAAAGAGTAGGATATCAAAAGTTGAAAATGTAAGGAAAGGGCATTGCAGTTATAGGAAATAATAAGCAAAGATAGTGTCAAAAATGGACAAGACAGTAAATACTCTAGGTTGCCTGAGGTATAGAGAACTTAGGAATTTTTTTTGATATTTCTGATACTACCAAAATGGTAGGCATGAAACAAACAATAAATATTTATTGGTTTTTTCTTTGTTTTTTGAGCTCTTATTTAGTTTTATGACATTAAAAGAATAAGCCAACTACCCTTTAAATTCCAAAAAACATTAATCACAAATTTAAAAGCTGTAAGACACAGCAAAAAATCCAATGTCATGTTGAAAAGCCATAAGCCTTTCATATGGACTTAGAAAGCAATAGCAGTATGATGGGAATGCCACTCATATGTCCTAGTAAGGTGGGTGCTTTTGCCTCTGAGCCTGTCTCTTGGATGGGTCTCAGCTGGGAGTCCTGCACTACCATTTCTGGATGCTAAGAGCTAGGTGGTACAGTATGTCGATCAAGTCAATAAGCATGTATTAAGCACCTACTATGAGCCAGGCACTGTGCTAAGCACTAGGGCTATGAAGAAAAGCAAACAGTAGTCCCTATTCTCAAGGAGCTCACAGTCTAATGAGGGAGGCAACATACAAACTACTATGTACAAACAAAATATATAGAGGATAAATTGAGGGTAGTCTCAGACAGAAGGCACTAGTATTTTTTTTTTTTTTAGGCAATTGGGGTTAAGTGACTTGCCCAGGGTCACACAGCTAGTAAGGGTCAAGTGTTTGGTTTGAGGCCGGATTTGAACTCAGGTCCTCCTGACTTCAGGGCCGGTGGTCTATCCACTGTGCCACCTAGCTGCCCCAGAAGGCATTAGTATTAAAGAGGTTCAGGAAAGGGTCCTTGCAGAAGTTGGGATTTTCAGCTGAGAATTGAAAATAACCAGAGAAGCCAGGAGAATTTGATCATGGCAGCAGACTCAGGGAACAGTACAGTGCCCAGGGATGATAAGGGGACTAAACTACTGGTCAGAAAGAGATTCCAGGAATCACTGTACTAGCCGTGGGTACAGAATTGGGTGCCATTTGGTAACTCTGTTGCTTATTAACCAATTCTGGGTTAAAGTTCCAGGGCAGAGAGGAGTGATTCTGGTTACAAGGGAACAGAAGCCCTGTGTCTTGAAGGAGAACAAAACAGACTAGGGGAAGGGAGATGGAGTAAAGAGAACTCTCTGGGGTTCACATCATATTGGAAGCGCCAAAAACTTACAGGCTCCCAGCCTGAGATGTGAAAGCAGCAGGAGGACATAAAAGACAGAAGCTCAGGCCAGACATTCTCACACCGCCTCCAGGGGTAAGCAGAGACTAACTTTAACAAAAAGTCCAAAGTCAAGAAATAGTCTGAGAAAATGAGCAAACAATAACAACAACAAAGAACCTAACCACAAAAAACTGCTATAGTGACGAGGAAACTCAAGAAACAAACTCAAGGGGCAGCTAGGTGGTGCAGTGGATAGAGCACCAGCCCTGAAGTCAGGAGGACCTGAGTTCAAATCCAGCCTCAGACACATAACACTCACTAGCTGTGTGACTCTGGGCAAATCACTTAACTCCAACTGCCCTCACAAAAAGAAAAAAAGAAACAAACTCAAAAGAAGACAATGACTTGGAAAATATCTATAAGCAAAGCCTCAAAGAAATATACAGACTGGACATAAGCCCCAAAAGTATCCTTAAAAGAGCTAAGAAAAGATATTTTTAATATTGAAAAAAATTAATTATTTTAAAAATCAGAGTGGTAGAGGAGAAATGGGGGGGGAGTGAGAGCTATGGAAGAAAATTATGAAATTAGAATTAAAGACTGGTAAAAGATACACAAAAATACTGAAGAAAAAAACCTCCTTGCCGAATGGTGAAAGAAGTACAAAAAAAATACTGAAGAAAATAACTACTTAAAAATCAGAATTGACCAAATAGTAAAAGAAGTACAAAACCTCACTGAAGGAAATGATAACCTAAAAATTAAAACTGTTCAGGTGGAAGCTAATGATTCCATGAGACATTAAGAAACAATAAAACTAAGTCAAAGGACTGGAAAAAATAGAAGAAAATGTGAAATAACCTCATAGGAAAAACAAGGGGAGATCAAGGAGAGGTGATTTAAGAATTATTGGAATACCTGAAAATGATGATGCAAAAAAAAGAGTTTAGACATAATATTTCAAGAAATTATAAAAGAAAATTGTCTAGATACTTATATCCAGATGGTAAAATAGAAATTGAAAGAATCCACCAGTCACCAACTGAAAGAGATCCCAAAATGAAAACTCTCAGGAATATTATAACCATAATGCAGAACTCCCAGGTCAAGGAGCATATATGACAAGCAGTCAGAAAGAAATAATTCAAATATTTGGAGCCACAATCAGGATCACCCAAGATTGAGCAGCTACCACATTAAAAGAACAGAGGGCTTGGACTATGATATTCCAGAATGCAAAGGAGTTAGAATTAGAGATAAGAATAACATACCCAGCAAAACTGAGTATAATCCTATAGTGGGGAAATGGATAGTTAATGAAATAGGGGACTTTCAAGAATTTCTGATGAAAAGACCAAAGTTGAATAGAAACTTTGACATTCAAACACAAGACTCAAGAGAAACATAAAAAGGTAAACATGAGTGACAAATCATAAGGAACTTAAGATTATATTTTTTATATTCCCATATGGGAAGATGATTTAAGTAATCCCTAAAAACTTTATCATTATTAGGGCAGGTAAAAGGAGTCTACTTAGACAGAAGACATGATTGGCAGTCTACTCTGTTGAGATAATCTCAGAAAAAAAGAATGGAAAGTTGAAAAAACATGGTGCACTGGGAGAAGTGGGAAAGGAGAGGAAGAATAGGGGAAATTATCTCATATAAATGAGGCATGCAAGAAAGAGTCTATACAACGAATGGGAAAATTGAGTGGCAGAATGGGCAATGCTCACTCACATCTGAACTGCTTCAAGGAGGGAAGAATATAAATAACACAGAGTTAGGGACAGAAATTCATCTCACCCAATGGGAAGTAGTAAGGGGAAGAGGCTAAGAGAAAGGAGGAAAGAGAGAGGAGGTAGATTAAGAGTGGTGGTAGTCAAAAGTAAAACAGACTCTTGAGGAAGGAACAAGGTAAAAAAAATTCATTTAAGAGAATAAGATAGAGGGAAATAAACATCAAGCAATCATAACTGTAAATGTGAATAGGATAAATTCATCTATAAAAAGGAAGAGGATAGAAGCAAGGATTAGAAACCAATCCACCAACATATTGTTTACAAGAAACAGATTTGAAACAAAAAGATATACATAGAGTTAAAATAAGGAGTTGGAGCAAAATCTATTATGCTTCAGCTGAAATTTAAAAAAAAATAGAAGGGGTAGTAATCATGCTGTCAGACAAAGCAAAAGCAAAAATAGAACTAATTAAAAGAGATAATCAGGTAAAGTATTTTGCTAAAATGTACCATAGACAATGAAGTAATATCATTATTGAACATATATGCACCAAATTCTTGAAGGAAAAGTTAAATGAGTTATAGGAGGAAATAGATAATAAAATTATACTAGTGGGGAACCTCAATTTACCCTTCTCAGAACTAGATAAATCTGACCATAAAATAAAAAAGAAAGAAGTTATGGAGTTGAAAAGAATTTTAGAAAGGTTAGATATGATAGATCTGTGCAGAATATTGAATGGGAATAAAAAAAAGTATACCTAAACCTGGAAAGACTTGTATGGTCTGATGCTGAGTGAAGTGAGCAGAACCAAGAGAATGTTGTACACAATAACAGCCACGTTGTGTGATGACTGATATTGATAAACTTATCCCTTCCTGGCAATACAAGGATCTAAGACATCTCCAGAGGCCTTGTGATGGAAGATGCTATCCATACCCAAACAAAGAACTATGGAAGCCAAATTGTTATTTTTTTTCTCTTCTGTTGAGTTTTGTTTCCTCTTTCTGATGGCTCCTCCTATTGGTTTTAATTTCTACTTACAATATCACTAATGTGAAAATATGTTTAATATGAATGTAAATATATAGCCTATATCAGATTATGCACCATCTTGGGGAGGGTGGTGGGGAGGAAGGGGGAGAAAAATTTTAAACTCAAAAGCATATGGAAGTGATTATTGATAAATCAAAATAAATTAATAAAAAAAAGAAAAAAAGGAGTATACCTTTTGTCAGTTATACATGGCATGTTACTCAAAATTCAATAAGATTTAGGGCATAAAAGCCTCGCAAGCAAATGCAGAAAAGCAGAAATGTTAAAAGCACACTTTTTGGACCATTACCACAAAATAAAAATTTCATTTGATAAAGGGCTTTTGAAGCAAATGTTGAAAATTAATTGGAAATTGGGCAGCTAGGTGTGCGGCACAGTGGATAGAGCACTGGCCCTGGAGTCAGAAGTACCTGAGTTCAAATTCAGCCTCAGACACATAACTTCCTACTGGTGTGACTCTGGGCAAGTCACTTAACCCCAATTGCTGCACAAAAAAAAAGAAAGAAAGAAAGAAAGAGAAAGAAAAAGAAAGAAAGAAAGAAAGAAAGAAAGAAAGAAAGAAAGAAAGAAA
>NW_020954557.1:51856263-51866658 GCF_900497805.2 Vombatus ursinus
AAAGAAAGAAAGAAAGAAAGAAAGAAAGAAAGAAAGAAAGAAAGAAAGAAAGAAAGAGAAAGAAAAAGAAAGAAAGAAAGAAGAAAATTAATTGGAGATTGAATGATCTAATTATAAAGAATGAGAATCATAGAAACAATCAATAATTTTATTAAAGATAATGTCAACAATAAGACAACATGCCAAAATTTGTGGACTTCATTCAAAGCAATATTTAGGGGAAATTTTCTATCTAGAAATGCTTACATCAATAAAAGAGATAAAGAGTAAATCAATGAATTAGTCATGCAGCTAAAAAATCTAAAAAAACAGCAAATTAAATCTCCCCCAACTAAACATCAAATAAAAATCCTGAAAATCAAGAGAGACTAATAAAATTGAATAGAAAAAAATATTGAACTAATAAATGAAACTAGGAGCTGGTTTTATTTAAAAGAAAAACAATAAAATAGATAAACCATTGACTAATTTGATTTTAAAAAAAGAAAGAAAAAATCAAATTATCAGTATAAAAATGAAAAGGGTGAATGCACAACCAATGAAAATTAAATTAAAGCAATTATCAGGAGCTATTTTGCCCAACAATAAGCCAATAAAACACAGTCCAAATGAAATGGATGAAATGGACAAGAATATAAATTGCCAAATGTACAGAAGAGAAAGTAGAATATTTAAAATAATCATATCTAGGAAAAGAAATTGTACAAGCCATAAATAAGCTCCGTAAGGGGGAAAATAAACAAACCCAAGACCAGATGTATAGAACAAAGCTGTAATCACCAAAATATTTGGTACTGGATAAAAAATAGAATGGTTGATCAATGGAATGGATGAGATAACACACTATCACAATATATAGCAGCAAATAAGCACAATTTGTATTTGGTAAACCTAAAGATCCTAGGTATTGGGGGCAAAAATTCTCTATTTAACAAAAACTGCTGAAAACAATAGATTCATGCCAACATCTCACAACATATAGCAAGATAACCACAAAATGGGTACATAATTTAGACATAAAGAGTGATATCATAAGTAAATTAGGAGAGCATGGAAAAAATTACCTGTCAGATCTATGGGGGAAGCATTCATGATGAAGAGAGAGAGAGAGAGAAAGAGAGAGAGAGAGAGAGAGAGAGAGAGAGAGAGAGAGAGAGAGAGAGAGAGAGGTTCATGGGAAGAAAAATGAATAATTTTGATTATATAAAATGTTAAAGGTTTTGAACAAACAAAACCAATGCAGCCAAAATTATAAGAAAATAAGGAAATTGAGGGGAAAATTGTTGCCAAGTGTCTCAGATAAAGATCTCATTTCTCAAATATATAAGGAACTGAACCAACTTTGTAAGAATAAGAGCCATTCCCCAATTGATCAGTGGTCCTGGAATATGATGAGACATATTTCAGAGGAAGAAATCAAAGCTATCAATAATCACATAAAAAAACTCTAAATCACTGAACACAAGTTAAAATAACTCTCAGGTACCACCTTACACCCATCATACTGGCAAAGATGACAGAAAAGGGAAATGACAAATGCTAGAGGAATATAGGTACAACAATGCACCAATATACTAATAGTAAAACTGTGAACAGTCCAACCATTCTGGAAAGCAAATCAAAACTATGCCCAGAAGGTGTTTAAATTATGCATAACCCTTTACCCAACAATACTACTATTAAGTCTATATGCCAAAGATATCATAAATATGGAAAATGGCCCATAAGTACAAAATATTTATAGGAGCTCTTTTTGTAGTGGTGAAGAGTGGAAAATTCAGGAGACGTTCCTCAATTGGGAATGGCTGAACAAGTTATGGTATGTGAATATGATAGAATTCTATTGTGCTGTAAAAAATGATGAAGGAGATGGTTTCAAGAAAACCTGGGAGGACTTGTATGAACTGATACAGTGTGAGGCTAGCAGAACCAGAAAAAATTACACAGTAATAGCAATATTATAAAAATAATCAAGTGTGAAAGACTTGGTAATTATGTTCAATACAATGATCTACCACAATCACAATTCTACAGGACTCATGATGAAAAATTCTATCCATCTCCAAATAAAGAACTAATGAACTCAGAGTACAGATTGTATCATATTTTTTCTCTTTCCTTTTTCTTGTTTTTTTTTAAACTTAACTAATACAGAAATATGTTTTGCATGATTTCATGTATATAATAGATATAATTTTTGCCTTCACAGTGGATGAGGAAAGGGTCGAGGAAGGGAGAGAATTTGTAAGAAAAGATAAAAATAAAATTGAATTATAAAAATAAGTAAAAACAAATAAGCATAATCAAAACAAATTTGCATATTGGCTGCAGATGATGTTTTCAGCACCTTGTTATACAAGAAACCCCAGCCAATCAGCTAAGTGAACTTCCAGTGCTAGTCATTGGCCATCAAGGGAGAAAATACTTCAGTGGGATTTCTCCATTGGCAAAATTGAATATTTGATGTCAAAACAACCATGTCTGAATATCACAAGTAAGTGTAACAACCCAATAGTTTGTACTTTTCCCCGAGTTCTGTCAAGCATTTCATTCATCAACACAAATAATTATATTGATGGATGTGTGATCTCTCTGGTGTGGACCTCCACCAGTATAGACCACAGCCAATCCATACTTCTTACTATATGATTTTTGTTTATATCTTTCCATTAATCTCCCATAGAAGATCTACTTAATACACTAGAGTTTTTCCTCTGGGTCTTTTAGTATTTCATGGATATTGATGCTTGTTGGCACCTGATGATAATAAATTAATCTAGCACCTAGCTTTCAATGATAAAAAAAAAATACATAACATGAAAAATGAACTAAGTACTTGTCTTCAAAGAATTTTTGTTCTGATTTTAAGTTGCAATTGAAACATGTGAAGGTATAAAGAATAATGTCACAATCTCATTAATGTTTTTACGTACTCACTTCAGGATAAGGCATGGGGGAAATGTTATTGGTGTGGATACTGGGAAAGGGAAAGCTTTCTGTTGGAGTTTTTTCCATGAGAAGAATATTATGCTTTCATTCAATCCAAGTAATAAAAAAATTCACTTTGTTAGGGAATAGAAGCAGGACAAGTGAAATACAGAACAGCTGTCTATCCTATTGCATAAGAAGAAAACACTGTGGGTTGTAGTTTAGAATGTTCCCAAAATGGATGTGTTGAGGAGCATGCATAATAGAAATCACCATGAATTCTATTATGCAACAGATTCAAAAAATTCTTAAAATTTAGATATTAGTAATGATAGGAGAAAGAGGCAGTTCCTACATAAGTTCTTTTCAAATCTAAAATGGGGCTAGATACATAAAATAATCCGATGCTATTATAAATAAGATTTTGACATTTTTCATGATGAATATTAATAGTGTTATGAACAACCACTGCAATATCAACTGTGAATGTCATATTGATGATTCATCCTCAGGGTAATTAAGCATCAGTGACCTGAAAAAAACCATAGTACCAATGCTATGAGTTTGAGTTTCCATTTTCATTGATGTTTATTCATTTAATATTCATTTCACTGGAAGGCAGTCTGAAATATTTTAGGCCTTCTTTGTCAGAACATCCAACTCGACTCATGCTAACTATGGAGGCAGTGGGGTACAGGAGGAAGAGAGCTCAATTTAGGGCCGAACAATGGGCACTGAGTCCCAGCTTTGTGATTCACTAGGTAGTAGCAGGTCACTTGATCTCTCTGGGCATTAGTTTCCTTAACTGTGAAATTAAAGGGTTAGATGACCTGTAAGGTACCTTTCAAGCTATAAATTGATGATCCTATAAATACATTTAAAGTGCTTGCATTTATTACAGACTTCTACCAAGAATCAATTTACATGTGGGTCCAGTCTGTTCAGTTATCACATTCATTATATCTCAAAATTTTACTTCTATATATCTATAAAATAGTTTTAAACACAGGCAATGGTTCCCTCAATCAAAATTTCATGCTAAAAGGGTATTTAGGATTGCAGCTAAAATCCTGTTTAAATATCTTTCCTCATGACAACCTTTCTAGGTTGTACTACAATTGGTTTTCTTGTTTAAGGAAGATGTTATTTGCCAAGTCACAGAACATCACCTTCCTTTAGTGTACTCAGAGCCGTTTAGATCAACATCAAATTAGAATAAAGGCACTTCCTGAGAACGTGGCCTTGTTTACTTGGCCACAGTTGCAGTTTGAATTTTCCCACTAACTTGCAGGTGAAGAGGTTGACCAATCATTGGCCCCAAATATTCAGAAGATGTTTCCCCAGAGCTCTGATTTGGGAAGGTATATGGTACCTGGCAAATGGCAACTTGGCAGTTAAAAAAAGCAAAAATGAAATGGTCATTTTGTTGACTGGAGTCAAATTTAATGAAGGGTATATAAATCAATTCACCATTACATATTCAGTGAATTTAATTTAGTGTAAAGACATTATATTCTTTTGATATGACAAATCTTACAGGCCACAAACTTTCACAGAATCACATAATATCATTCATATTGGTAATATCTTTACTGATCCAAACAGATGTTTTAGTTGCTTAGGCTGTGTAGAGTCCTGCTTACCATTTTCAAGTTTCTGCTTTGCCAAACTAGATTATACACTACTAAGGACAGGGGCTATTACATGCCTTTGTATTGACCCACTGTACCTAGCCCAGAATCCAGCAGAGAGGTCTCTGACTTTCACATAATCCAAATTATTCTGTATTTACTTTGTATATAGTTTGTGTTTGTTTCACCATAAATTGAGCAGACATAATTTCATTTTTATTTTTGCATACCCAGCATTTGGCAGAGTGTACCTGGTGTACTTTAGGCATTTATTAGATGATAATTAATCAATTGATACTTGGCACTGAATACAGATTTGTTAAAAGAATGCTTAGTTACAAAGTATAGCAAAGTTGTGGAGTTCTAGATTCCTATTTCAAAGCAATTGGCTGTCAACTACTTGTGTGTCTAAGGTAGTATCAGACTATGATGAGGCATTGTATAAAAGAATATCACATAATAAGTTGCTATCTGAATGGATATATTTCAACACTTTATTTGGAATTTATAAGCTTCCTTAAGTGGCTATGTAATTTTTCTTCATGTTGTTGATACTTAGGGATTAATATCATCCACTGAGAGTTGGGTTTAGTAAGTAGTGTGTAAGCATAATATACATTGTTATTTTGGCTAAAATTTATTATGCAAATAATAATCCAGAGTTGAGTTTAGAACAGTTTCTCTGGCCAGAACAATTTTGACACAATTATTCTTGATCATTCAGGCAAAAATAAATAACAATTCTAAATGACCTGATTAATGCCCTCAATTCTCCACTTGATTTGTTACCACTGGTCTGTACAGCGACTTGTTTTGTTTTTTTTCTCTGACTCTCACATTCCCTTTCTCTCTCTCTCTCTCTCTCTCTCTCTCTCTCTCTCTCTCTCTCTCTTTCTCTCTCTCTCTCTTTCTCTCCCTTCCCACCTCCCCCCTAGGTCTTTCCTGGAAGACCTGGCCCTTAACAATGAAATTATATTTTCCACTTAATGTTATATAGGTCTTGAATCCACTCTGGGCTTCCCCAAAGCATGCTTTTCTATTCCAGATTAAACTTCCTCAATGTTCTAAATTTTACCAGATTGTGGTGTTTGCTACAGTTCCATACACTTAGCTAAGCTGAGCTGACAGATATTTGCTTAGGTCAATAAAAATTGAGCCCCTTTTCTTGTTCTCAAATAGGTATCTAACTACTTTTCCTCCTCACGATTATGTCAGTGACTAATTTGGACCTCTACCACCCTAAAAATCCCACACAGGACACACCATCATATTAACATATCTTCACCCTCCACCCAATAATTTTACAGGATCAAATCACTACAGACTGCCTAGCTCTCTGTTCTTTGAAGACATTTAGGTGGGGCTTTGAAAATTCCTTTTGCAGGCCCAGGAAACTAGCTCAGTGACCAAAGGCCTAACACACAATGTAATCACACTCAAGATTGTGGAAGACCACCACGCAAGAAATATGGAACACGATGCTCATAATGTCTCTTTGATTTTAATTTAGGACATTTTAAAATTCTTGTAACAATGAGGAGTTTTCAGGAGAGGGGATGTTTACATAAAAAAGCCCCAAAAAAATGCTTTTTGGCATTTTTCAAAATGTTCCGTTAGAATACAACACATTTTTTATATTCCAGCACTGATTAAAGAAACCTTATTAGATATAAATGAGAAGCATGTGCTTCTGGTGGCATTTTACCCAAAGGATCCCAGTTAAGTATAGTCTGAACTTTTGGAGTATGTTAAACACACCCAGTTGAGCAGTAAAGGGACTATTTCCAACTTAGAGGGGGGAATTGTTTTAAAAGATCAAATGCCCCAAAAGAACATTTATAGGAGGAAGAAGTAGTGAAGGCTTTTTCAGTATTCCCCTTCTGATGATTTTTAGTAGATGTATCTGAAGAAATGCTGCTCTGTCTCATCTTTGGGACCACTGCATTGCTTTATAATTTATTTTGAATGTCACAAGGCAACCTTTTACCTTCATTAATAAGACCAAAGAACAAAATCTGGAAGGGGAGTGTTTCAATCTTAGCAATACTAAAAATGAATTAAGAAGCTAGTAGTGTAATGAAAGGCAAGTGAAAAGTAAATTCATTTGTTTTTTCCATCTGTTAATACCAAATTCAAACATTCCTCCCAAATTTTTCTCTAATTGTTTGTTTCCCAGCAACAAATGGCAAAAATCAACCAAATCTTTCTTGATTCTTTGAGAAAACTGCTATACTGCAATTTAGATTTTAAAATCTGTAAACCATTTAACATCCTCATTTACAAGCAAGAAACACAACACATACACTCCCTCCCTACTGCTCTGTGGGGGCAGCTAGTGTTTTCTATTCTCTGTTCTCCACAGTACCTAAAATAGTTCTTTGAACATAGAAGGTATTTGATTAAATGAATGGGTAAATGAAAGTACTCTTAATGAATAAGTGTAATTCAACCTGTGAAAACTGAGACTTCTAGCTCTGGATCTCCATGTTACTTTCCCCAAGTATGACATGATGTGTTTGGGATAATCCTTTGGTTTTTTTAAATTATAGCCAAACCCCTGAAAACACAACATTTTCTTTTAACAGATTATACAAAATATAACTCCAATAGCAAAGAAGCATTTCACTAAGTCATAAAAATTTAATAATATCAGTGTTAATAATGAGAGAAAAGGAAGTGGTAATCATCCTCTGCCTCCATACACAAGTAGACAATCCTTTACAGGCTCTAGGAACATTTGAACTTAATCCTTTTCAGCATATAAGGCAGTCAACATAGTTACTTCAGAACTCATAGCCTGGAGGTAAAATTTTAGGGTTCAATACTATATGCTTCATAGTTGTCTATGCAAGTCTCAAAGTAAACTAGAATCTAATAAAGCCTCCTAACTTTGGGAATGGCTGGATATCAGAATTCTATTGGAATTCCTGAGTTTAGGGATGCCACAGCTCTGCTTCTTCTTTCTGTTTTCCAACTCCAGCCACAGAATAGGACTTCCTCTCTGGATATGCTTTTTCCTATCGCTCTGAGAGCCCATTAAAACGTTGCCTTTCCCTGCTATCTTCTCTCTCTCTCTTTCTCTCGTTCTTGTATGTACCTCCTAAAGTATTTATCTCCTGAACCAATTTTTTATTCAAACATATCTCCCAGGATTTTGATGCCTTGGAGCTTCATCCAAGGCAAGGCTCCCTTGCCTCACCATTATGGATCCCAAGATACAATACGCCAACATACTCATAGCATCACTTTTTTGTGGTAGCAAAGAACTGAAAACAAAGTGGGTGCCCATTGATTGGGGAATGTCTGAGAAAGTTGTGGTATATGAATGTAATGAAATATTTAGATGTGAGGAATATGAAGAATTTAGAGAAACTGGGGAGATTTGTAAGAACTGATGCAGCATGAAAGAAGCAGACCTTAAAAACAATATGCAATGACTATACCAATGTGAATGAAAAGATCACTACAAGGAAGTGAAAGTCTGAGTAGTTAAAAAACCAGTAATAAAACCAGATAGCTACTAATTAAACACACATCCCCTTCTTAGCAGCGAAGTAAGGGGCTAAAAGGCAATATACTTCGTTTTTCATGAGATATAGTAACTGTGGTGAGTGTTTTCATTTGTTACAGAGGGGTTCAATACTGGCAAAGCTATTTCCAGAAATGACATGATATAAAATAAAAGGCATCAATAAAATGTAATTTAAAGAATGTGAACTGTAAACTCTTTATGAAAAAAAAGACAAATTTTCATTTCTAAAATTACAGTTTAGTTGCTTTTTATAGTTGAGAGAACCTTGTTGTATAATTAATAATGTCAATTTAAGAGAACATAAATGATGTCATTTAAATATTCCTGCTCTTTGCTATAACAATTAAACACACACACACACACACACACACACACAAATTAATCTACTGATTTTTAAGAGTGGTAGCAGAAAAACGTTATTTGGGGAAGTGGAATTCTCAATTTATGGTGCCTTGTCCTTGAAGAACAATGTTATTTGGCTCAGGGCCTCCAGACACATCAATGTTGCACTGAAGTAAATTGAATTGAAATAGGATTAAGTTTTCTTAGTCTGAATTATCCAGAGAATTCCATTGATTCTCTTCTTTTCTTTGGATGTGGAGAGAGTTCAATTTTCACATGAAAATATCTCCACTATCTACTTCACAGGGTTGTTGTGAGGAACAAATGAGAAGAATTATGCAATTACTTTGTAAATTATAAAGCATTATTTTTAACATATTTCTACATATTTGTACGTAACAGAAAATTTTTGTATGTGAATGATTATATTATACATCATTAGACTGTATGTTTGAGATCAAGAATATCCTAGGATATTCATAGATCTAGAATTGTAAGGGATCTTGAATGTCACCTGGTATCTGGTATGGGATAGCCTCTATTTCCCCCACTACAGAAAATGCACAGAACAAAAAGAATGTACACAAACTCATGAAAAACATACACAAATATAAAGCACCCCCACAGCCCATGACATTTTCCCCAAAGGTACAGTAGGAAACAAAAACACCACCACTTTGCAGAGGTGCTAGACAAATACTCCCCATTCACCTGGACTTGCATCTTCAGAGCAGCTCCTTGCAATCATAGAGTAGACAAGGTTTGATTTTCTTGTCCCCCATCCCCATATAGAGCATGACTTCAGTCCTAAGGGGCAGCTAGGTAGTGAAGTGGATAGAGTATTGGGCCTGAAATCAGGGAGACTCTTCACGAGTTCAAATCTGTCATCAGACACTTATCAGCTATATGACCATGGGCAAGTCACTTAACTCTGTTTGCCTCATTTTCCTCATCTGTAAAATCAGCTGGAGAAGAAAATGGCAAATCACTCTAGTGTCTTTGCCAAGAAAATCCCAAAGAGTTGGACGTGACTGAAAAATATTGAACAATACAAAATCAGTCCTAAAGCCACAGGGCAATCTTTTGTTGCATATTCTTTTTCCAAGAAAAAGGCCTGACTCTCCAACTCAGGAATTCTCTAGAATTCCTGGACAGAGCCTTGAATGTGGACTTGTGAATTCCACTTGATACTTAATTAGCTGGGCAAGTCATTAAACCTTTATAGGTACCAGTTTCCTCATCTGTTAATACAAGAAGATTGGACTCCATGATTTCTAAGGTCCCTTCCAGCTCTAAATCTATGACCCTACGATTTCAAAAACTTGAACAGAAAGGTCATTTTCAGGAATTCTAGTCTTTGACCTACGCTCAGAAAAAGCAAACAGTAAAATAAAAGAAGGCAGCCGGGATCTCCCTCTCAGACTCCCACAGGTAGGCATAGGCTACCTTGTCCTTCTTCTACAACCATTTATTGCTGCCGTGGGGGTGAGGGTGAGGTGGGGAAGAGGGAAAAGGAGAAACTCTCTCACATTCACATGCGTGTTTGTGTGTGTATGTATGTATGTATGTATAATTCATATATATGTATGTATGCATGTATGTATTTGTTCAGTTGTTTTCAGTCATGTCCAAATCTTCATGACCCCATTTGGAGAGTATGTATGTGTGTGTGTATAGATACACACATGTATATAATTATATGTATTAGATATAATCAGCTAGGTGGCACATGTGTATGTGTATATATTATACGTGTATGTATATATATCACAAAATTGATCAGGGACTTCCCAATCAACCACTTTTACATACACATAAAGAAACTGAGGTCCAGAGAGGTTACATGAAGTAATTAGTAACAGAGGCATGCAGATCTGGTGACTCAAAGACACCTTTCCATCGTGCCACATTTCAATATGAGGGATTTGTTTGTTTTAGAGGGGTAGTTTACAAAAAAAAAAA
>NW_020954557.1:51866668-51989632 GCF_900497805.2 Vombatus ursinus
TTGAAGCTTTCTGAGCAGGGATTAGTGTGGTCACACTTGAATTTTAGACATAAGTTTGGCAACAATATGTATTATAAGACTGAGGGGGTGCATGGATAGCAATTAGGTTCTTTCTGGGCAAAAGGAGTTAGGGTATGTGTCTATATTTTGATGGGGGGGATCCAGAAGGAGACAGAAGTGAGAGATATTGATGATGGGGTACTTGACAAATTTGGCAATTGATTGGACATAGAAAGTGAGGGTTAGTGAAAAGTTGAGGGTGACTCCTAGGTTGCCTGGGTGATTAAAAGAATGGTGATGCCACCAAATGAATGGAGAAGTTAGGTAGAGAATGGGGTAGGGAATAAGAGAGATGAATTTTGTTTTGGATATGTTGAATTTGACATACCCACGAAACATCCAGGTAGAAATGTCCCATAGGTATTTGGAGGTAGAGAACTGGAACTTAGGAGAGAAATGAAGGCTGGATATGCAGATTTGGGAATCATGGATAGAATTTATTGTGGACCATTTATCAGATATGTTGTAGAGGGGATCCCTGTTCTAGGTCAATAGTTAGATGATTTCTTTCTGAGGTCCCTTCAAACGCTGAAGTACGCTGTGGTAATCTGATTTGTTGAGTATTATTTTGTTTTGGATTAGTATTTTTTGATATGATAACATTTTGAGAAAATCAGCTTTTTTCTCTTTTACTAGAGGATAAGGTGAGTAATTTTATTTGTGTCAACTTAGCTTACAAAATAAAATTTAACTAATTTTTTGTGTGAATATTCTGAGAATTTAATTGAATAAAGTGTTTAACAATATGTTATACATTTACAGGTTAAATGGAAGGAGAGAATCAGGTTGTTTTGAGGGAAAGAATATTATTCAGATTATATCTGTAGATTGTTTCTAGTATAAGAAATATATTAGACGTGTAATTGTTATGCTAACTGAAGCTACAGTACTGTGCTTTATTACTTTGTACGTACCTAGTACACTGTTGACAGTTGCCTTTTTGTGGATTTAGTGTCTTCTTGGGCAAAATCCTTTCTAAAAGAATTTTTTATTGATCTGTTTGCATTATAGCAAATATAATAAAATAGCACCTATAACTGCAGTCCTCAGAGAGGTTTATAAAAGAAAAAAAAACTAATGTTGCTGTAAGTAATGTTAGATCTGAGATAATGTGTGAAATCTGTAACTGACTATTTTTTAACTTCCAGATGTATTGAGCAAAAATTTAAACGCTGTCCTCCTTTGCCTACCACAAGTGTCATAATAATTTTTCACAATGAAGCATGGTCTACTCTGTTCAGAACAGTCCACAGTGTACTCTATTCTTCACCAGCCATACTACTGAAAGAAATCATTTTGGTAGATGATGCCAGTGAGGATGGTAAGAAAAAAAATGCAATTAAATTATCCTTTATAAGATTGTGTGGGGTTGGCTAAAATCTATTTAGGAATAGTTATCCACCTATCAGTCTACCTTCTCAGAGATGTGCCATCCCTCTTTGGATGACCTGTGTTGATGGAAAGTTGAGATCAATGGGAATGAACATATGAGTATTTTTTGAGGGCTGAAGAAAAATTGTAAAAGGCACCTTTCCTCATCACTTCAGGATTATTTAACTAGAATGAGTTATTTTGAAAAAATCAATTTTAGGGATTATTACCTTCTCTCCAGGTTTCTAAATGGTCCCTGTGGAAGTAAATAGTTTTGGAGGGTAGCCTAACCTTTTGTCTAAATTATAGGCATCTAAATTATTATGCAGTTCATCCACCTTTATGACCTCAGGAACCTTTAGGAGACCTTTAGGTCTCTGCCTTTCACAGCTTCTTCAAATGTTTAAAAAAAAAAACCTACCAGATTAAATGATCTCTGAAAGCCTTTCCAATTCTAAAAATCTTACAATCCTAAATTATCTATTGAAGACATGTTCAGTGTAGTAACTGCTGGGTGCTGGAAAAGAAGTATATGATACTGTCCCTGCTCTCTGCTTGATTTTGTAATCTAGTTGGGGAGATGAGATATAAGCATGTTAAAATGAAAGAACAAATACATAAATAAATAAAATGAAAGGATAATATGAGTTTAATAGTAATATACGACAAAGAAGACATTGTAAATAACCAAATGAATAGTGTTGACTCTAGATTTAGAGGAGAGTGTGATTAACATGAACTGCTGTGTTGCATTGAAATCTAAATTTTCTAATTCTGATTTTTTTTAAAAACATTGGAGAGGGGGTGCTTTTGTGAAAGGAAACCCACTGTGCTTCCTTTTTTAAAAAAAATATCAAAAAGTAGTGGCAGATGCCTGTAATTACTGATGCTAAGGAGACTGATACTGTTAGATCGTTCAAGTTAGGGAGTTCTGAGCTGCAGTAGTAGGGCTAAGCTGCTGATTGCAACAAGGCCAGCATCACATAGCAAGGCCTTGGGGTGTGGGGAGGGGTGGGGGGCGGAGAGAAGGATCAGGGAGGGCAGGGATCAGACTGCCTAAGGAGGGGGCAACTAGCTCAGGTCAGAAACATAGCAAGTCAAAGCTCCTGGTGCCATTCAATAGTGGGATCAGGCCTATAAGTGGCTATTGCACTTCCAGCCTGAGTGATATAGGGAATCCCATCCTCTCCCAAAATAAATGAATAAATAAAAAGAAGAATACACCTTCAAAAGCCTGTAATATATCTATTTGTAAATTCTTACTTTGTTAAAGCAGAACACACCTATGTTTGTGTTTTCTTGTCAATTTTTATTTCCAATTTTATTTCTGGTAACTAGTTCTAATGTGTTCAGGGAATAGTTTACATAGGCTTACTTTTCTACTCAGTTGATTTAGAATCCCATCTCCTTCATGTTTGAAGCAGTCAACTTTGTTGTCCTTTCTAATGAGTGATAGAATAAACAATATATTTAATGCATCTATACATATTTGAATATGCATTTGCCTTCATATTTTCATATCTCATTGAGGCATTTGTGAAAACTAAGAACTAGGATAGGAAGAAGGTCACATGTAGCATTCATAAGTAACCAAGAGTTAACTATATTTGAGCAAATAGGCAAATGTTTATAAATAGTGACCATATTTGATTGACTTATTGGTTTTTCCCTTTACTTGCTTGTCCCAGTTTTTATCCAGTAGACATCTCACTTAGTTTGGAATTACAAGTTTCTATGATAGGCATATTGCTACATATTTCCTTGATCTTAATTAACATATGCTTTCATGCTAGTTATATCTTGGAAACTTTCAATTTTGCAAGGCTCTTAGACTTAGTAAGTAGGTAGTTGGGTATTAATAAGTCTTCTGACAACACATGTAGGTAGTTACTTTCTGGGAGGCTGTATTCCCAGATAGTTGCATCTGATTCCTTCATCAAGTTGGGAAAGCCACAAGGTTATTCTAGATTCTATATTCATCCTTTTTTCTCTAAGACTCCTATTTTCACCTCAGTTTTTAAAAGATTTATTAGAATTTGCTTCAAGTCCAAATGTGTTTCATTTGACACTCAGTAAAATCTCTTAACTTCTAAATACTTTCTTCTGGCCCCACTTGACAGCCATTCATCTAATTCCTATCCCCTCTCATTTTTTTTCTAAAACCTTTAAAGTCACTAATCTATATGAAAGGTAGAAGATAAGTATTTTATGTGTTGCAAGTATTTTGTGTGGTACAAGTCATAGCTTAGAGTATTTGAGAAAGTTGATTTTTATTCAGCTATGAAGAGTTAAATTAGGATTAAAACATTAATTTTTTCTTGATTTGAAGGACTTTATACAACTGGTTACTAAAGCAATGTCTCAGCACTATTTTTGTTTGATTATTTTGCATTGTTTTTGTTTTTATTTGGTATATTTGTATTTTTGAAATTGTGTTTGTTATTTTGTATATTTTACTTGTAGGTGTTGAATATGAAAATAAATTCTTAAACTAGAATGTTTTTCTTACAGAATATTTGCATGATAAACTAGATGAATATGTTAAGCAATTTCAAATAGTAAAAGTTGTCCGACAAAAAGAAAGACAAGGTCTGATCAATGCCCGGTTGTTAGGAGCATCAGTAGCAACTGCTGAAACACTCACCTTTTTGGATTCCCACTGTAAGTATCTGAAATTAAGTCTCTTAACATTCCAGATTTAAAGAAAATCTATTTTTTATTCATATCCTTTTTCCAAAAATTGCTTAACTTTGGCCTTTCAGGGATACTGACTGGTCTTGTTGACTCTTCTTCAGGACCAGCTCTTCCTCAGTGAAGGTGACAATCTTGACAACTTGCACCCGAGCCTAGCTAAGGATGTGAGCTACCACTCTGTCACATGGAGCTCTGTTCTCTGTACTGTTTGAACCTGCTGCTATCCAACAATAGCTAGTCTTAACATTTCTCCTAGTGAGCTTTCATTTTTAGATGCACAATCTTCAGAAGATGATCAATCCTATGTTTCTATTATTTTTAAGATTTACAAAGCCTTCAAAGGAACTTTTCTTTGAAATGCCTTTATATGATGCTAGATTTGTGTTGTTAATCTCTACCCTTAATCTATCAATGCTATGGAAAATATAAACTACTTACTAGTTTTTGTTTTTTTTTATAATAGCCATCATCAACAATCTTTGGGCCAAATTGCTTTTGTCCAGCTTTATTCTCTATTATCTCTTCTAGGAGCATGTGTTTTTTGCTTTCTTTACCCTTTTACTATTATCAATCATTACTATGAATGTTTTGAGTGCACCTCTTCCTCCCTGCCCAGCTTTTTAGATACTTATTTTATCTCTTGGGTTTATGAATTCAGTGCATTTTAAATGTCAATAATAACTTGGAGCATTTCCATTAAGGCTTTTTGTCTTTGAAAGAGCTTATTAGGCAAAATTAAAAAAAATTGGCAGCCAATTTTAAGTATAAAGTAACATCCAAAATGTAAATAATTTTATAGTATACTTATTTTTTTTGTTAAATAAAAAAACTCGTGTCTTTTTTAAAGTAATTAAAATTTTGTTCCCTCCAGGTGAGTGCTTTTATGGTTGGTTAGAACCTATGTTGTCAAGAATAGCTGAAAACCACACGGCAGTTGTAAGTCCAGATATTGCAACAATAGATCTTAATACTTTTGAATTCAGCAAACCGTCTCCATATGGACATAACCATAACCGTGGAAATTTTGACTGGAGTTTATCATTTGGCTGGGAATCTCTTCCTGATCATGAAAAGCAAAGAAGAAAAGATGAAACCTATCCAATTAGGTGATTAACCAAATATTATGTCAATAAATGTACATGAACATGATTGATTTACTCCACAAATTTTTTTTGCACTTGCTATACTTGGGTTAGTCCTGATGTACAGGGTCATAGGATTATAGATTTAGAGCAAGAATGGAGTTATATAGTCCTGGTTACATGGTTATGTAGTCATTTTACAAATGAAGAAACTTAAGCCCCCAAAAGTGAAGTGGATTGCTAAAGGTCATACCTCTGGCAAATGGCATGCCTGGGACTCAAACCCAGGTTTTCTGACTCTCAAATGCTTAGCACTGCTAATCCAACTCATGCTAAGTAGCAAGTAATTGAAGTTAAAATCAAATATTGGGGAAATAGGAAAATCGTGTTTCCTTTTCCTTATGTTTCATGCCACTGAGAATGACTTGTCTAGTGAAGGGCCTAGTGCAGATAGCATCTTTGACTATTTTCTTCAAAAGTTGATTTTGAAGTGACATTTACAAAATGCTCTCTTAACTTTTATTTGGTTCCATTAGCTCTTTTAAAACTTTTTTTTATTTTAGTTTTTGGTTTTGTTTTTAAGTTTCACCATGACTTTGTTTTGCAGAACACCCACTTTTGCGGGCGGTCTTTTTTCTATATCAAAAGAATATTTTGAATATATTGGAACTTATGATGAAGAAATGAAAATCTGGGGAGGAGAAAATATAGAAATGTCTTTCAGAGTAAGTTTATTGGAGATTAACTATATTAAGCATTTAGATTACTTTGTGAAAATCAATTGATACGGATTATAAAGTGTGTGTTATATGCACTTTAAATTTTAAGTGCTAGAAAATTTGGAAGAAAAATCTTCCCTTTAAAGATATAATTTGATGTATTTAATGCTGTAGAAATACAGGAGAATAGAGTTAAGCCCCTGTGTTTGAGCAATAATACCTATTAATGCACTTATAGCTAAGACAAATATAATCAAATCATTATGCTTCAGGAAATAATTTGATTGCCAAAGGAATCAGAATGGAAAAATGATTATGTAAGATTTTAAAGGTCATAGGACTTAGTTGTTTGAACAAAGGAAGCAGTTTTCTGGGTAGAATGTAGTGTGTAATACTAACTCTAATATAAGAAGCAAAGCAGTAGCTTTGGATGCTCACCCACATATGACTCATATTTATTTGATCCATTGCTTAGCACAGTGCCTGGCACATAGGGAGCACTTAATGCTTTTGGTTGAACAATTTCTTCTTATGAGATTTATTTTCAATGTTTGTCATGATTTGTTTTCACCCCTTAGGTTAGTATACTTTAGAGCAGTAGAAGACCTGGGCTCAAGTCTCCATTTTAACATTTATAACCAGAGGACCTTCGGCAGATATTTTGCAGATCAGGAAGCCTGGGCTTCCTGAAAAGAGGGATAATGATATGCCCCACCTGCCTCACAAGATTCTTATATGGATCAAATAGGAACTATAAATATAGGAAATACAAATGCTCTTTGTAAATGGCAAAGCATTATACAATGTAGTGGCAATAATGAATCTTAAGTTCCTTATTCTTATATTTTTAAAGATTGAAGACATTCATATGAGTAACATTGAGTTAATATTTCATCTGGATTTAACCTATCAGATTGTAATCAGATTTTGCAATGTTCAATTAAATATTCATAACTAGAAGGAAAGGGCAGGGAATAAGCATTTATATAATGCCTGTTATGTTCAAGGTACTGTGCTAAATGCTTATTAGAAATACCATTTGATCATCACAAAAACCCTGTGAAGTAGGTACTATTATTATCCCCGTTTTACACTTGAAGAAACTGAGAAAAATAGTGGCTTGCCCGGAGTCATAGAGCCTAGTAAGTGTCTGAGGCTGGATTTGAATCCAAGGATTCAGACTCCAGACCCAGCACTCTATCCATTTTACCCATCAGCTACCTTAGAAGTATAACATCAGATTGGAAAGTTATAGTTTAAAGGCTTAAAAAAACAGCGTTTTGCTCATACTATGACGTTTTAGAACTACTTTTTATGTCACAGAGCTATAATTTACATGTTTATATCGAATGAACTAACATCAATGCGAATAACAACCTTATAATATGATTCTGTGATTAAAGTTCACTTGTAAACATTTATAACTAACCAGATTTCAGGATGCTTGTTATTGAGAGCCTTTAGTTGAAGGAGACAAAATTATTTTAAAAAAAACATTTAAAGAAGAAAATATTGATACAATCGCACTTGAATCATTTGTTACTGGAAGAAGGACATATTAAGAATTTTCAGCTTAAAAGATAACTGTTTTTACAAATAATACCTGGCTCCTCTTCCTTATGGTAATAAAAATAACAATTTGTTGTTGCTGTGAGATTTTAAATAATATATAAAACTGACATCTTGCTAGAGCAGAGTAGAACCTGGGTCTTCCTATACTTAGATTACTGGTATATGCTTCCATTTGCCCATGTCATTTATGTATAATGACCATGAGAGTTGTGTCAGTGGCTAGATGTATAACACAAAAGAAGACCTTTATCTTGGTATACTTATTGAATATAAGTAGATCTTCAACTTGCTGCTAGATATACTGTGGTATAATGTTTAGGGTGTTGGATTTGTTACTAACTAGCTGTGTGACCATGGACAAGTCATTTCATCTCTCTGAGGTTCAGTTTCTTCAACTGAAAAATGGGGATTATACCTGTAGAATCTACCCCCAAGAGTTGTTGAGATTCAAGTAAGAGAATAGATGTAAAGCACTTTCCAGACTTTAAAACACTGTACAAATGCCACCTGTTGACAAAGGAGAATGCATAGTAGAATAATGTAGAAGTTAAATTTTGTGAGGTTTTATATAAAACATCCAAAATAGAGTCAGGATTTTCACTCTGACATACTGTGATGTTTGGTTACTGGCATATGGCTTTGTAGGTTGTTAGATGTTCATATTGATGTTAGTTCATTCACTGTAAACATGTGAATTGTAGCTCTGTGAGTTAAACATGAATTATATATAATGCTCTAAGCTAGGTTCTGGGGAAACAAGAACACAAATTAAATAATTCCTGCCCTGAAGAAAACTTGCTTATATTCTACTGGGGGCACTCAAAGTACATATACAAAATATAATACAAGGTAGGCAGTGAAGGGGGCAAAAGAGAATTTTAAAGAAGGACTCTGGGAAAATTTGAAGTGGGAAAGTATACTAACATAGTGGGGCAGGTAAGATATTAGAGAAGACTTCATGGAGAAGATTGCATCTGAATTGATCTTTGTAGAAATATTTTGAAAGGTGAAAATGAATAATAAATTGCAGTCATAGGGAAACCACTGTGTGAATACACAGAGACAGATGATGGAATGTTGAGTTCAGGAAACAGCTAGTAGGTTAGTTTAATTGGAATGTGGAATTCATGAAGGAGAGGGTAATGTGCAACAAGGCTGAGTCTGTGTAGGTAGCAGCTAGATTATAGAGGGTCTTAAATGCTTGTCTGGACAACAGGAAACTACTAAAAGCTTCTGATTAGGCAAAGTGACACTTTCAAGCCTGTGTTTTAGGAAGACTTGTTTTAGCAATTATGTGAAGCAGTAACTGAAAGGGGAGAGATTGAGACCATATTATAATAGACAACAGGTGATAAGGGATCAGGGTGGTAGCAATGGGAGTGTATAGGAAGGAAAGACTTGAGCAGCAACTAGATATGGATTTGAAGGAGAGAGGAAAGTCAGGGGTGACTGGGAGGATGATGTTGCCCACCAGAGAAAAAAGGAATTTGGAGAAGAGACAGGTTTGAGAAGGACCAGGAACATCAATTGACACAAAAATTATTATAATTTTGCTTTAAAATAAAAAATGTCATCCTGCCATCTCTATTTTCTTTGCCTCATGGATTAAAAAAAAATTGTATTGTCAATTGATGCAGTTTGGTCCTTTGAGATATTCTTAAATTCTGCTCCTTCTCTTATTAATGGGAAAATGATGTGTTTGGGTTTAGATCGGTTGAGTTTTGATATTCTCCTGAAATTTCCAGGCAATGATCATCTAATATGCTGGAGTTTAGGGGATAGATTAAATCTGGATGTAAAGATTTGGTAATCATCTGTGAATCCCAGGAATTGAATGAGATCACCAAATAAGAGAGTATGGAGAAAAAGGAAAGAAAGGTCCCAGGACAGAGTCTTAGGGAGTAATAATGCTTACAAGCTAGAAAAGCTGGGGCAGCTAGGTGGCGCAGTGGATAGAGCACAGGCCCTGGATTCAGGAGGACCTGAGTTCAAAAACGACCTCAGACATATAACACATATTAGCTGTGTGACCCTGGGCAAGTCACTTAACTTGATTGCCTAACCAAAAAGCAAAAAAAGCAAACAAACAAAAACCAAGCTAGAAAAGCTTAAGCATGATGTAGCAAATGTGCTGAAGATAATTTGCATGGGTAGAAGAACCAGCCCGGTTATATAATATAAGGTAGCGTAGAGAATCCAGAAAAAGGGAGTGGCCATCAGAAAAGTCAAGGGAATAAAGCCACAATAGGAAATAGGATTCAACATTTGGAATTATTGGTAATCTTTGAGACAGTGGTTTCAGTAAGGTGGGATTAGAAGTCAGATTTCAAGGGGTTGACAAGTGAGTTTGCAGTAAAGAAATGCATGTGGCAAGTGCAGTGTAAGGGAGGACAGAAGACAATAATTTGAAAGGATGGCAAGATTTGTGTGTGTGTGTGTGTGTGTGTGTGTATTTCTTAATATGGAGGAGACCAAAGTATATTTATAGGCAGCAATTGAGGAAGGACCCAGTAGTTGGGAAGAGATTGAAGATAACAGAGAGGGAATGATTGAGGGGGCATGTTCTTTGTGGAGTTGTAAAGGGGTGGGATTAAGGGCACAGGAAAGCCCTTAGCCTTGGCAAAGAGAAGGAAAACTTTATCCTCTGGAACTGAAACAAAGGAAGAGAGAGGACAGGTGATGAAGATGTAGAGAAGTTTTGAGATATGGAACTGGAGAGATAATTGAGCTCAGGGTGGATGGCCTTCCAAAACAAAAGTATATTTAGTTGCCACTGAAGGATGGGTTGTTTTGTAAAAAGTGGTACAAATGAATTTAAGAAAGTGATATTAAATTTCAGGAGAATAACTCTATTTGTGAAGTTGGGATGTCTTTTTCCCCCATCTGTCTTTTTGGCAAGATGTTTAAAGATGAAGTTGAAAACCACTTTGATTTTTATTTTACATTTAAAATCTTCCAAATACTGTAAATTTATACAAAAATATCATTAATTATCAGGTATGGCAATGTGGTGGGCAGTTGGAGATTATGCCTTGCTCTGTTGTTGGACATGTTTTTCGCAGCAAAAGCCCTCATTCGTTTCCAAAAGGCACTCAGGTGATAGCTCGTAACCAAGTTCGTCTTGCAGAAGTCTGGATGGATGAATTTAAAGACATATTTTATCGAAGAAACACAGAAGCAGCAAAAATTTTTAAACAGGTAGGTTATAAACAAAAACCCGAAGTTGCACATAATAGATTCCTTATTGAAATCTTCCTAACTAGAAACCATAAAATAAAGATTAAAAAAAAAAACAGTCAAAGGCATTGTTTCAATTGTAGAAAGAAAAGAAACTTTTCATTTTAGTAGGAGATTAGTTTTTAGTCTTTTTTTCTTTATGCAAAATGACTAGGATCAGTATATCAGTGTTAGTGTAACGTGGCAAGGATATAGCATATTTATAGCATTATGACACTAGGTTACTGTCTTTTCTCTTAGGTCAAAGTCACATTCACCCTGTTACTCAAACTGCAAAGGGCACACACATACTAATAGACATATATGGTGAATTGCACATAGCTAAGTAGCCACTTCCTGGTGAGAAATTCAAGAACAACATACTTTCACTTCAGAAGTTCCTCAGATTTTGGGGCAAGGCCTTTATATTTTGAATTTGACACCATAGTTTCAATTTAATTCATCAAAGAGTTAAGCATTTACTATGTGCACAGCACTGTTGTAGGCACTGGTAGAGATATAAAAATGTATGAGACTGGGCCCTTGCCTCATGGAGCTTAGGGACTAGTAGACAGATATGAACAAAATATTCTTAACTATATTGCTGCACTTACACACTTCACTCTTAAATGCAACAAAAGATTTAATGTTTAGCAAATTAAATGATTGTTCTTGGCTTTTCTTGGAGATATCTTTGTAATGTAATGTTTCTTATTTTTTATTTGATTTTTTTGGTGGGGAGGGAGTCATAACTGTTAGACAAATACTTTGAGTAATGAGCTTTAATTTAATTTTTTTCTTCATTATCATTTGAAATAAGTAAATAGAGCCCTCTAAATGAGATTATCCTCTGATCCTACTGTTTTGACACTCTTAATTGGAAATAGTAGAGAGTCACAGTCTATAAGTGCTGTTTTTATTTATATCTAATGATGTGAGTTTCATTGATTTTACCAAAAAAAAATTATTTCATAGATAAACCTGGTAAATTATGGCTACTCCTGGTTTAATTCATTTAGACTCAAAAGATCTGGGTTCAAGTTCTGACATTATCACTTATCCATCATTTGACTTTGGGCAATTCACTTCCACAGATTGTTAATTGAAGAGGATTGGACAGTTGATCTAGAAAGATCCCTTCCATCTCATATTCTGAAAGGTTTAGTGAATACCTTTGGGTGGGAGAAGTTCTGTCACTTATGAGGTATATATCTGAAGTAGTATAGCTATTTCTGTTTTGGTCAGAAACCCTGGGGGTCTTCTCCTCAGAGTTTTTTTTTTTTATTGTTTGATTTTTGGAATAGGTAAAAGAGACCATTCTTTGCCTCATTTCTTATCTAGCCTTAATCATTGAATGGGCATTGCCTCAGTCAAACTGAGACCTGGGAGAGACCTTAGCTTAAAAAGGCCAAGGTCTCCCACTGTATCTAGGAGAACATGAGGCTGGTGACTTTGCACAGCCCTCCCTCACTTAAATCCAATTCACTTGCAAGTCATGGCACCACCTTCCTGATGTCATGGTCCTCTTCAAGAATGAAGGACAAACAACATCAGAAGTAGTAGAACAAGTACTGTCATGACTTCTAATCACTGAAACAGCATTGATGATACCTTCTATGAAAACAGAGGTCATCTTCTAGACACCAATTGGTGCAGTTAAGCTGAAACTCATTGGTTGCCCAGAGTTTTTGAGACCTGAATTTGAGCACACATCCTTCCTCCCCCCCAAAAAAAGATTTGAAATTTTGAAATTAGATATGAATTTATATGAGATATTCTATACCTTCTGATTATTTCTCTTATCTTCCTCAGAAAACTTTTGGAGATATTTCAAAAAGACTTGAAATAAAACACCGTCTCCAATGTAAAAATTTTACTTGGTATTTAAACAATGTTTATCCGGAAATATATGTGCCAGATCTTAACCCTGTAATATCTGGATACGTAAGTATCTTCTTTTTTCCTCATTGGTTACTTAATTGTACCAAGACACCCTTTCAAGTCTGAGATTCTGTGATTTTTTTTTTTGTGACTGATAATGATTTTATTTGAATAATAGAATTTGTTGACCACATGATAGATGTCCAAGAATGTCAACTTTGTTGATAGGTTACTTATGAGATTTTTCTAAACTAACACTCCTGTATTTTATTCATTCACATTGATTTTTCTCTTACTTGAACATGTATATAAATAATAATTTCTTGAATTTTAAATATAACTAACTTGAAAAAAAAATTTCCTTCAGATACAAAATAAAGGCCTCCAATCATGTTTGGATGTTGGAGAAAACAACCAAGGAGCCAAACCACTAATTATGTATACATGTCATGGTCTTGGGGGAAATCAGGTAAAGTACCATATTAAATGATGTAGTCTACTTGTTAGCATGTATAGATTAATGTAAATTTAGTATTTCTGCTTTTTCTTATAGCCTAATATTTTGTGCTTAGGATCACATTTTGCTTTAAGCACTATCTACTTTGTGGATACGTGAATTTCTGTAAAATTAGATAATTTATATTTAAGGTGCAAGGAATATACTGTTTTACACATTTATTCTTTGACCCATGGCAGCAGCTTGTATCTATATAACTTGTATCTATATAATATCCTTCCAGCAGAAATACCTAATGAGAAAATAACTGAGTTTAATTCATACAATTTTTATTAAAATTGTAATTCACTTTATTAAATACCTTAATATTAATGGCTTATTAAAGTTATTCTTGTTGGCATGAAACTAGTAGAAAATTACACACAAAGACCATGTGTTGAAGTAGATGACCCCATGCTATTATATAATATTTATGGTTAATCCCTAAGTGGTACCATTATAAATTATTCCTGTGAAAAACATTATTATTATGTGAAAGCTTATTTCAGCAGGAAACATCCCATTCACATTTCTACTCTGAGTTATCTATAGCCTATAAATTAGTGGAAAGCCCAGCTCTCAAATTCATTATCTTTGATGCTCTCTGATTAGCATCAGCATTGTTACTAACTCCTCCTTTCCTACCCTCCTACCAATTAGAACTAAAATGTCAGAACCAGAAATTTGGTCAACTTGTATTTATTGAGGAAAATCAAGACAGAAAAACCTTGTAAGAATGCAGTCACTAGATTTTTCTCTCCTTGACCTTTACAAAACAATTGTTGGCAGGATTGTGTTATCTCTTTGAGCATGCAAGGAAAATGTTTGTGATGTCTGGTGTTAAAAGCATAAAGCCTTGAAAATGTGAGACTTAGGAAGATGAGTTCTTTCTCTCCCCCTCAACACCACCCAGTTTTCCTCTTCTCTAACTTTCCTTAACCTAGTGGACCTTAGGTCCCCCCAATCTCTTAATACTGATACCAGTGAATCCAGAGGGGGTCAGTTTTGAAAAGACTAAGGAAAATGATTAGAACCAATGATGAGTTGGGCCCAAGAATGAAAAACCAAGAACTGTGATTGCCTTAACATTGCCTTCTCACCTTACATTTCCCACCTCATGTTGTTATTGCTATTGTTGCTGCTGTTCAGTCATTGCATTTGGGGTTTTCTTGGAAGAGATATGGAGTGGTTTGTCATTTTCTTCTCCAGCTCCTACAGATGTGGTAACGAAGGCAAACAGGGCCAAGTGACTTGCCCAGGGTCACACAGCTAGTAAGTGTCTGAGGCCAGATTTGAACTCAGAAAGATGAGTCTTCCTGACTTCAGGCCTAGCACTCTCATTTTAGAAGATATAGTTAATGTAGTTTAAAACTAGGTTTTTGTGTGAACTAACAATGAGCTGCACTGTTAAAAATCATCCTTTTTAGAATGCTTTGACTGCCTCTTTATTAGGTAATGTCCATCTCTTTTCATTTGTGGTTAAACTCTGATTTTCACGGTAAGTCACCCTTGGGTACATCCTGAGCTCCTTTATTCTTCAGGATACATTGTTCCATTCGTTTATGTGGGTAGGTGCAGAATAATTTTGTTATTCAATTTTCTTTCCTTTGTATTTGAAAATCTTTTTCTTGATTGCTCATAGAATTTGTTGTGTCTTAATGGAATTGTTAAGTTGAACCACTATGTGTCTTGAGTTTGTAGCCTTGTGTTTGTTTTTTTTTCTGGGGAATGTCTATGGATTCTTTCAATTGGCATTTTGACTTCTATGTTCAGAAGTTCTGGGCAGTTTTCCCATGTTACTCCAAAGCATTAGGTTGTCCAGGTTTTTTGACTCGTGTTCTTTTAAGAGACCTATATTTCTTAAGTGGTCTCTACACATCCTATCTTTGATATCAATATGTTTGCTTGAATAGAGAGCATACTTTCTTTTAATGTCATGTTTTTTGCTTACTGTCCTTTACTTCTATGTACTTGCCTTCCTGATCATTCATTCTCTTTTTTGTTTCTTTGATGAGACTTAATGTCGCGGATTCAAGTTTTTTCTATTCTGCCCATTATTTTTGCTGTGCAGGCCATAAAATCTGTTCTCAGAAGTCTCATTCCTCTTTTAAAATCTATATTCTCCTCTAAATCCACAGGGTCCTCTATCTCATCAAGTGTTGAATCTTTTTCCTTTGTTTTGCAGCATTTATTCATTGATGTCTGAACTCCTATCTGGAGGTCATATTTCCTTCTGCTGTTGAAGTTTTCCCTTTTGACTTATCTGCTTGTGCTCAAGGTCTTTGAATTTTCTTACTCACAAGATCTTTGGGAATTTAAGAGTTTTTTCCCTTATTTTCTCTTGATTCCCTCACTTCTGATAGTGATTTCCTTGGTGGCTGGATCTCAAAAGTGTCTCAGCCTCCTCTTGCACTGGGCAATTTATGGTTCACCAGCCTAGGTCACTGTGCCCAAGTGTTTTTTTGGGGGGAAGAACCGAGCCAGCTTGATTCTGGGCCCTGTTCTATCAAGATTAGTAGAGTGCCACACAGCCCTCAACATGGTGTCCTGTCCAGTTCCTTCCGTTCCTCAGTTCTCTAGCCTAACAATACAGAGCATAGCCATACTGATAATATTGTAGCTTGGGGCAATTTCTGTCATTTGGAGTTTGTCTCTGTGAGGCCAGGGGTTGTTGGAGAGCAGGATTGAGCTCTATTTCAAGCCCAGACATGTGTTTTGCCCTTTTCTCTCTGTTCCTCCATTCTCCTGTAGAGATATTTTGCAGCACAGAACACTACCATGGTGGTCTTGAGGCCTCAGTAAATATCTGTAGTTTGGTGCTTAGAGCTCAATGGCATTAGAAAGAGGGAGGAGGTGGAAAGACTGTAGTATAAGATTGTGTTTTGTTGTAATTCCATGAATCTGATTGGCTAGGGCAGTCTTGCTGCTATGGGAGGGGATGCATTCAGAAAGAGTGCACGTTAGGAATTAATTAATGCATTTTTGGATTTTGTTTGGTTTTTTTAACTTTCTTTGGGGTTCCTGATGCCCATCTAAAGTTGCTTTGTCTTTGATGCACAGTTTCTGTTTTTGAGTAGTTTGAAAGATCACACGGTTCAGAGGAAATGTCTAATTCTACATCTTATTGGTCATGGGATTCAGAAGTTTAATAAAAAACCATTCTTTTTTTATAAAATGTCAAACATTTTCTCCACAATTCCCTTAATTTTAATTTGTTAGCCACCCTGATTGTATTATTTACTTATTGCCAGAACATGATCCCTGCTTTCCTGCCTCTTGGCTTTGACTCATGCAGTTCTTTCCACCTTGGAATGCCCTTTGCCTCATCCTACCTTCTCTCCTAAACTAATTCAAATACAAAATTCTTCAAGACACTTTCCCTAATCCTTTCTTTTCTCACCCAGAAGAAATTTCGCCTTCCTCAGAACTCCCAAAAAGAGGCATTTTATTTGTATTCTTAAGGCATGAAAGATGTCTCATTATCTTTTTTTTTCTTTTAAGTGATCATCATGGTCCAGACCTGTGACTTTTATTTCTGTGGTGAATTTAGGGTAAAAACTCCCCTTTAACAGTGCAGCTTAACAATTCATGTGTAAGTTATGGTGTTAGAGCAGGTTCTTAATCTTTTTTATATCATGGGTCCTCTGGCAGTCCGGTGAAGCCTATGGACTCGTCTTCAGAGTAGTGTTTTTAAATGCATAAAATAAAATGCAAGCTTTGAAGTCAATTATAGTGAAATACAGTTCTCAAAGTATTGAAAAAAATTTTCACAGACCCCCAGTTAAGAAAAATTCCTGTAGGGAGTTGCTTAGGTCATTGAAATGACCTGTCCATGGTCACAGAGCTAATAAGTTTAAGAGTCAGGATTTGACACCACATCTTTCTGGCTTCAGGATTGATTCTTCATCTACCTAGGTCGTGCTACCCCTCCCCCCAAAAATCCTTCTTTCAGAAACATAACCAAAGTATTTTAAACCTTTCAGAGGCAGCGTGATATAGTAGATAAGAGTGTGGGCTGAAAGTCAGGAAGGAATTAAATCCTAACTCAGATGCTTACTAACTTTGTGACCCTGGCCAAGTCACCTAATCTTTATTTTCCTTATCTTTGAAATGAGGGGGTTAGACTCAGTGGTCACTAAGGGCCTCTCTTCCAGCTCAAGATTGTGTGATCCTAGTTTTGCCTCAGTATAAAGATTTCCTGATCAGTTAAAAAGTTAATATGATTAATATGTAAAAGTTCTTCACCAAATAAGTGGAAGCTGAAGGGAAATTAAAAAGACCAGAACTACTTGAAAAAGCAGCATTTTGAAAAATACATTTATTAAGATAAAGGCTTTTTAAAGTAAGAATATTAAAGAGGAAGAAAAGCAAAAAAAAAAAAAAAATCAGCAAAACTGATTAGTGCATCAGAACCCGGCATCCACTGGGATTTTCCGCGGCCCTAGGACACCACCCACCCCCAACGTCTGCAAAAGAGTAGCAGGAAAGGATATATTCCTGTCTGTTCTCGGAAGGCCAGGCTTGTTCTTTGTCATTTTGCAATATACATTTTTTGAAATTTTGTGGTTCTATCTACATTTTGGTAGTCAATGTGTATTCCTTGACTGTTTACTTCACTTTCCATGTTTCTCTGGATTCATCATTGTTACAACGTAGCAATATTCTATTACATTCCCGTATCATAATATTTTTAGCCATTTCCTAAAGGGTGGGCATCAACTTTTGCAAGTTCTTTGCTACCACAAAAAGTGCAGACGGCATGTTTTATGACATCCTATGTGTGTGCTTCTTGCAACCTATCCAGTAGTTTTGTAGGCATTAGTGTTCCACTGAGGGTCCTTGTGTTTTCAGAGTTCTGATCCGCCCCCCTCTTCCAACTTTCTTGATAGCCTTCTCATATCTTACTATTGAAAGAATATGAACCAGATATTAAATCTCGGACTAGGGATCTAAGTTGGGTCATAGACTGATCTAGATTTATATCCTCTTTTGTTATGTAATTGTTTAAAATATCATGTAAATATTCTTATAAATTGTATTTGTTCTCAATTACATATTTTATTGGAGTATTTGTGTAGTTGAAGAATAAAAGGAGTAATAGGATCATAGAATCTGACAAATGGAAGTGATGCCAGAAGTCATATAATACAACTCCGTTGTTTTACAAATAAGGAAATTTAACATATAAGAGCTATATAACATATATAAGAGATCTTAAGAAATATCTTAAGAAATTTGAGATATTAAAGTGTTAAGAAATTACATATAAGGAAATTTAGTTTAGCTAGTTAGTGAGAGAACCCAGATCCCCTGGCATCTTACTTGGTCATAAGATAAGCTGATGATTTGAAATAGGCTTATGTCAGTGTATTTTTATTTGAAGTACTTTATTCTACAATTGAACCGTCATTCTTATGTGGCAACTTAGTATCTAATAGAATTCTTCTTTTCTCCACAGTATTTTGAATACTCTGCGCAGCATGAAATTAGGCATAGCATCCAGCAGGAATTATGTCTTCATGCTATTCAAGGCCCGGTTCAGCTGAAGACATGCAGCTACAGAGGTCAGAAAACACTTACTGTTGGTGAACAGAAATGGGAGATTCAAAAGGTATTTGTTAGTTTATACCTTTGTGTAATTAATTTTGTTAGGCTGCAAACATTTGTACACTTAATAAAGTAATATATGAAATGTCACTTCATTTATAATACCCATTGAGAATTTTCTACCATGTCAATTATGCTGGTGTATATACTCATCAAGTATATTTGGTTGTTTTACACTGATAAGCTTACAAAATTTTTGTACTCATCTATTTCACTGTAGTTCCTATGAATATCTACATAAGTTATTACTCATGAGACTTCATGATTTCATGGTATATTCTGGTAAATTCTTTCTATTATTAATCCCTTAAACCTTATTCCACCTCAAAGCAATATTTTGGTACTTGTGCTACTTTATGTATGCTTTTTGTTTCTTTCTCTCTTAGATAAAAGAGAAGAAATTTCTCATTCTTGCCTTCATTATTTGAATTACTTAACACTTTCTCATTTTTCTGGACAAGGCTCAACTCAGGCCTTTTAAAATTATTAAAATTCTAGGTTAGAATGCAGTGAGACACTTTTGTGGATCTTAAAATGAAATAAAAGCAAATTTACTTAGAATGATTAGAAGGATTCAATTCTTAACGTTAGAAAGGTTACTAATAAAATGCTGTTCTTCACCACCTTCTTAATCACCGTGACAGCCAGCCACATTGGTCAGAAAGACATTCTCGAGGACAAATTATGCTATATGTTCCAACATCAGTTCCTTAGGCCTTCTAGGCACTGCACTGGATCTATTAGTCCTCCAACTACAAGAAAGCCAGATCATTGATGATCCTGAGAATGACCCTTCCTGCCTCTTAAAAGAGAAACAATCCCACTTTACTTAAAACAGGTGCCATTCCTACTACACTCATGAACCTGGTGATAAGTGTCATTTCTCCTTTGTAGCTAAATGTGCCTTTTTAAAGCTATCTATAAAGTTAGAATCTAACTTTAATGTCTAAATCATTTAATCGTGTGTAAAATAAATTCATTATTTCAGGGATAATGTAAGAAGATGTTTTTAAAAGTCAAGCTTTAATTGATGCTATTTTTCCTTTCAGATACATTTCTTTGATTATTTGGTTCTAGAGTAGCTAGGAGTTTTTAAAATTCTTTAATCTAGTACCTTCATGTAAGTTTTAGGATATTGTAGTGATCAAAGTGATACAACTGTAAAATAGCTGAGAAGCTACAAAAACTATTTGTAAAAGTTTTTGTCATTATAAAGAGCAAATTAGGTGACATATCTAGAAAGCAATGTGAGGTTCAAAGTTTTGCCAAAACAAGAATTTGAAATTTGTTTGGTATTTGATAAGTATGAAACTGAGTCTCTCTCTTCTTATCTTCACTTCAGGATCAACTACTATACAATCCATCACTAAACATGTGTCTTACGGGAAATGGAGAGCATCCAAGCTTGGTGCCATGCAATCCATCAGATGTATTCCAGCAGTGGGATTTTGTCCATCAGGATTAAGTGTTACTTAGAATTAGGGAATTAAAACAGGAGATACACTTTCTTATAAAACTGTGACTAGGCATACACTGTAGTTTTGGAAAATTATGCAAAAGCAGCTAATTGTAACTTATTCCAAGTGCATTTTTCCTTATTTATATCTTTAAATGTGCAAGTGGTATGACTGCTACAGAAATCTCTTAAGGTTCTGTTTTAAAGCACAATAATAGCTAGTAATACCAAAGACTATTTTTGGAGACGTCCAGGTTTAGGGAAGAGGTGTTTACAGTATGCTGAAAGTTAATTTGCAGAATAAGGTGGTGTTTGTGTGTCATATCTTTAAACAAAGATGCATACAGATAAATGCACACTCCCAACTTAAAGATATTATATTTCCCCAAGTTTCTGGGGAGTTAGTATAGATTTGATAGTGTATTTTTTTAATGACTTAGAAATTGATCAATGAAGGTCAAGTATTGACCTTTATATATGGTGTGCAAACCAGAAAATTTTATAGGTCTAGGATTTATATTTTTATTTAAATATACAGATAATAGATTTTTGCCTTTGGTGCACTTGTCTGGCAAGTGTTTCCTTAAATATGATATTAAATGAATAAGGTGGTAGAGAAATATTTTTAGCATTTCAGTCTTGGCAGATTTTTAACACTACCGTTTTCAAGCCCAGTGCCCATTCCTCTTGAAGCACTTATGTCTTCCTTAAATGACCTTTCTTAAATAACTTTACTGTGTGTTTTCCTTAAGCAACATTTTTTTAAACTTTTCATAAATGACTTTCTATGGAAAAGGTGCTTTCTAATGTTGATGTCTTCTTTTTCTACTATAAGTTGTTAATCTTGTATCTTTGTGAAATTTAAATTCAAATACAAAATTCACAAGTCTTTTGAACACTAAATTTTATTTGCTACTGGTTCAATTACAAAAAAGTACTTTTTATGGCCTGTTTTTCTTATCAGAAAAGTTTTATTTCTTTTTGTCTGGTGAAAAACACAATAAAGAAATCCTCAATATAACTCCTTTCGTTTTGTGAATTTTCTTGTCTGGATTAAATATTTAAAATGATAGAGGGAAGGGGGCATAAAAATTTTAAAAAATTTTGCTAAGCTTTTATAGTTTAAATATTTATTTTGATAAATTTAGAATTTTTTGATGGGTTGGTGGGGGTGGCAGTGTTTCACATTTCATCCAGATGTAGGGGAAGATAGGTGTAGCAAAAAGGTAAAAAAAGATATAGAATCAATTATAGATTCTCGAAGAATTGGTTTCTATATGAACTCTGAAATTTAATTTCTCTCTTTAATTTCTTTATTGGTTTAAAGTGGGGAGAGGAATATAAAAATGGTGATGACTATTGCTGCCCACAGCACTTCTGAGGTGATAGGTATATACATAGATACATGTATATTTGTTTTTTGAAAAAAAGTTAAATGCTCACTTAAAGTACTTGTCTTCCTTAAATAACTTATCTTAAATACGTTACTGTTTTTGTTCCTTAGGCATACTTCAAAATGTTCCTTAAAATATTGCAAATGTCAGTGGATCTGTGATCTCATTAACATACTCTTTCTCCTCACAACTGTGGATTATAACTCATCCTAATCTCATTTTATATGACTCTTGTCCATATCCTCCTTTAATCCTTCATGCATGTCCACTTAATATACTTTCATTACTTAGCACAGTGCCTGGCACATAGGTAATTTATAAAATGTGTATTTACTGACACAGAAGATGTTCCTTGTAGTTTTTTGAAAACATTAAAAAAAATTTTTTAAACATTGCCATTATCCTTGATTTGTCCATTTATTATACATTATTCTTGCTACATGTTCAACCTATTTCAAGCATTTATCAAAGAAGACTTGAAAATGTGCTTACTAATGTCAGTCTTTCTATTACTATTCATTACATTCATTCATTTTTGAGGTGTGATTTCAAAAACAATCTTTTGAATGCTAAATGTTATTTGCCACTGATTAAGTTAATGTAGAGTTATGATCAAGGTATTTTAATATAAAATGTATTAGAACTCACTGATTGTCTTTTAATATTATTCGTACAATTTGTTTTTATATTTCCTTCATTTCTAAATATATACTTCACCCTCTCCTACTCAGAGAGACATACCTTTCAACAAAGATTTTTTTCAGACTGGATTTCATTTTTTCTCTCTCTTGAGCTGGAAATCCAGTGGCTACTCATAGGCCTGGTCATAATACTTTTCTGCATGGAAGTTGTAATCTGCCCTTTTTTTCTGTTGTGAGCCAGTTTGCCCCTCCTTAGGTAGCCTTGTGGCCTTCTGCTCCCTGGAGCTAACCATATCAGTGCTGTACTTGGTGCAGACTCCCAGTTAGCTTTAGCCATATAGCAGCTTAGAACTCCCAGTCTCCAAGAGATCCATCCCCCTCGGCCTTTCCAGCCCCAGAGACTCCAAGCATGTGCCACCATCCCTTCCATTGCAAAGATTTAAGAGGGGCAAAAAAAAGTTCCACAAAATCAACCAACACATCAGCCATGTCTGGCAATATATACAGTATTCCAAACCCTTAATTCCCTAGCTCTGCATCAGGGTGTGCACCCAGAGATTTTTTTTAAATGTGAAGAAACTGAAACGTATTTAAATTAGTGACTTCACTTAAAAATACAAACTTGAAATATTCCATCAAGTTTTTTGCTGTAGTGATAAACAAGTACTTTGCTGTTGTTTAGTTGTTTCAGTCATGTCTGACTCTTTGTGATGACCACACTTGGGGTTTTCTTGGCAAAGACACTGGAGTAGTTTGCCATTTCCTTCTCCAGGTCTTTTTTTTTTCCATTTGTTTTTTACAGATGAGGAACTGAGGAAGTTGCCCAGCTAGTAAATGTCTAAGTTCAGATTTGAACTCAGGTCCTCTCCAAGACTGACATTCTATCCACTGTACCACCTAGCTTCCCCAACCAGGCATAGACAGAGATACAATTGTCAATGCCAATAATCAATGACTCTAGGAGTGGGTAAAATAAAGTTACTCCTTTCTGCTCTTTTGTATCAATCATACTGGTAATAAACATATTAATCTGAGTGGATTTCTCCCCTCATAGGAGAATGAACATTCTCTACATGCATTTTTGCACTGCTATTAAAACTGAAAATATGTTGGGATACTTCTCATCATAGCTAAAGAGTTATGTCACCTTTTCACCCACTGTTATTGCAGCAGGTCAGTTAAGATCTACAACTTTGAGAACCTCATTTTTATTGCCATTTGGAGACTAGGAATTTGCAAAAGGCAAAGGTGATCTTCAATTAATTTAGTTCATCAATAGGGCCCCTGGATTTTATTTCAGCATCAGCAAGGCAAGTTGTTTTGGCAACCTCTTATAATGATTAAAGACTGTTAAATATGGTTGGGGGTGCAATTCATAATCTTACCTAGTTCAGGAACCTTCCTGTCATTTTCCCATCTTTTCATACAAATTATTTTATTAGGAAATGGCATCCTTGGAATGGGAAGAATTTCCTTAAATTCTGACTCTTGTTACAGTGGTTAATAGAAAGTTATTCACTAGAACCAGATAGCATTCATCTGAGAATTTTAGAAGAATTCAAGTGAAATTCTAGTATTAGTCAGCAAAATGAGATTCATTACAAATGGCCATCTTACCAATAGACTGGCAGACTGCTGATGTGATTCCCATTCATAAGAAGGCTTTCAGAGATTAGTGAGCCACACTTCTATAATGGACAGGTTGGTAGGATCAGTGAAGAATTGAACATGGTGAGAAATATAATTCTCGTAATGGAAAAGTCTATAAACACTGCCCCCTATTCAAAGGTTCACAGGCAGATCTGTAAAGAGATTTAAAGGTGAGCTAGTCTACCCTGCTCATTTTACAGATGAGGAAACTGAGGTCCAGGTAAGTTAATGTTCAATATCAGGAAGTGGCGGAAACAAAAATTGTCACAACTGCTTTCTATCCCTCACCATCCAAAGCCTACTCTGCTGCCCTTGAGAGAATGGGAGATGATTTTTTTTCCTCTTAACAAGTAAGATTATCACAGAATCCTCACTATGAAGCCATTAGTCATGACCCCAGCTATCAAAACCTCTGCCTTTCCAACTCCTTCCTAAAACTCATCCCCAGGAGCCAAATCCTCTACCCCTACCCAGAACACCTGCTACAGTTGAGTGTTCCTCAGGCTCATGAGTGTGTGTTTGGAGAGAGGATTGTGTACCACGTGTGGAATAGTGAATTCTTTAAACTTCAGTGGGGATAGGGAAGAAGGAAGAAAAATGTTCCTGATCTTCATTTGGAATTTGGAACATAGCTTTCCAAATAAATAATGCTATAAATGGTGGCTCAGGTTTATAGTATGAAGGTTTAATGATATTATTAAACAGAATTTTTGTAGGTTGACTTAAAACCTAATCATGTAGAAAATTATTTCTGTAAGAAAATATTTCCACATTCCCATTGGGGATAGTATATTCCTAAACATTTGGAATGTAAGCCACAGTATAAGTTGGAGACTGCTTGCCTGTATTAGTGTTTGAGGGTGGAGTAAATAGCCATTTGGATAGAGGGGAGCCAGTAGATGCAATATAGTTGAACTTTCAAAAAGTCCTTGATGGTTTCACACACCTTCCCTTTTACCCCTCATCTAAAATCAACATGTTATTTTTAAGATTACTGTTTTGTTTGGTTTTTGTTTTTCACAAATAAATGCCTGATGTATCTGACTAGTCCAAATCTAGTCTAAATTTCCATTTTTTAGAAAGAATAAACATGATCAGACAGGGTACTTTGACTTGTCCAACCACATCGTCTCAGTCAATTTAGAATGTTGAATGTCTGGATCCCTAGACTTTCTGCTTACTGTCATTCATAATGATATTTGTGTAACATTTTAAAGCTTAGAAATTCTTTGCTCACAACAAACTCAAAATAATAGATTTCTCATCACTTGAAGGTTTTTCAAATGGATTCTGGGTGACCACTTGGGGGATGATGTAGACGGGTTCTTGTTTTAGGTACAGTTTACAGAAGAGGGCCTCTGGGGTCCCTTCCAACTCAGATTCTGTGATTTGAGGGAGGGGTATGCCCAGTGAAATCTCAAATGACAGATGATATAAAAATGACCTAGGCATGTGAAAAGTCACAGAATTTGGCTTGTAAGAGAATTCAGTGACTTTTCGATCCAGTCCATACCAGACTAGATTCTTTGCAATGTACCTAACATTCAGTCTTTGCTTAAATACCTTTTCTTGAGAGAAAACCCCACTAACCCCTGAAGCAACCCATTCTACTTCAGAGTAGCTACAGCTAAGAAAGTTTTTTTTCACTTCAAGCCTAAATTCGCCTCAGTCAAACTTCAATCCATCATTCCTGTTTATCTTCTGGGAACATATCAGAACAATTCCTCTTCTAAGGGTGGTCTTTAACATGTTTAGGGAGCTATTATGCATGCCCCTCCCAAACCCATTTCTTCTCCAGATTAAATACTTCCAGTTCCTTCTGTGGTTCCCCATATGACATAATCTAGAAAGCCTTCACCATACTAGTCACTTTTTCACATGGCTAGTCACCATGCTAGTCAGTTCTTCCACATACTTCCTAAAATATGACAACCACAAATGAGCACAATACTCCACTTGCCTTAACTAAGGACAGAATACAGCAGGACTTTTACCTCTTTAGTCTTAGACTATGACTCTTAGCATTTGCCTTTTGGCTTCTCATATTGTATTGTTGAATCATTGTACTTTCAGACTACTAAAATCCCCAATCATTTTTCAGACACTGCTATTAGACACATCTTTCCCTTGTGAATTAATCCTTTATAACCTACGTGTAAGACTTTACATTTACCACAATTTAGTTTTATCATTTTAGATAAAATTTAAGCCATGATGCTTTGGGACTTGATCTCGGGAAGAAGGGGGCTACTTTCTTTTCTTTAATTCTACTTCTCCAGTGAAGCCATTTCTCTTATGCCAGTAAGCAAGCAACAAGTCCAGTTGGTGTCTATTTGGCTTTTGCCTCTTCTGCTTTTGGGGGCTCCCTCCCTTCCTATTTCTATGCTTTCCAGTAACAACACATTTCTCAGGTGTTTTGAAAGGTAATGTATTACAGAGCACTACAGAAGAAATGGAACAAAATATAAAAACCCAATTCTGACAAATTAGAAATCACTGTTCCAACTGGCTGCTTCACTCCTTAAGACCCTGCAAGAAAGGCTGTATTACTGAAAAGATAAAAAAAAATTATATTGGTATATGTCCATGCTTTTCTCTCTTTATAATCATCATACCAACATACAGTCTTCAGGATCTATCTTCAAGAGGAGGAGCCTCAGGCCAGAACAAAGATTTAACACCCTAAGTAGGGATAGTGACTGGCTAAGAACAATGTGGTGCAGCTGATATAATTGTGAGGCTCAAACTGTAAAGCATCATACAGATGTTTGTTGTTATTATTGAACATCAATAATGTTCAAATGGTTGTATTTTGTCCTTCATTCTTGAAGAGGACTATGACATCAAAAAGATGATCCACCCTCCCCACCCCACCACCACACTCCACTGTAACTTCTGAATCTATCAAGAAAATACTTCTCTTGTGGTCTCCCAGTTGGAACCTTTTATAGGATTCCTTATCTTAGCTAGCTTCTGACTTGGAGAACTAGAGAAGCAGGTCTTGCTCAGTGAGAGAGACTTCTTTACCCAGGCCATAAAGCTATTTTCCTCCTCCTGGCTCTGACTTCTTGCCATTTCTCCCATTACCTGGCATTTTCCATTTCAGCACTGGTTCTGCAGAGTTCTTAAGTCATGCAAAAGTGTTGTTTTTTTTTTTAGGAGGGGGAACATCTAATCCAACCCTTTATTTGAAAGATGAGGAAGTCAACATCTGGAGCTGTTACTTCCTACACAAAAAAGGGAATGTGTTTTGTCAGTTGCAGAAGTTAGATGCATCTATGGAGCACCTTCCTGGTTCAAATTCCATTTTCCCTTTCTCTCTCTTCTGGCATCCTCCTCTAATCTTCCCCTGTCCTGTCTTTCTTGAAAGTCCCCTAGCAGATGTACTGCAAAGATTTCCTGTCTGCCAGAATCTGGACTAGGGTCATCAACTGTTGTGGTCTTCACAGTTGGTGGGGTGGAAAAGCTGTACTTTTCAAGAAGGATTTCCCCTCTTCCTATAGGTAAAACAATAGAACGGTCAGAGCAGTACAGCTAAAATGACCAGGGAGATAGGTGTATGGAGATGGACCAAAAAAAATAGAGCTAGGGGCAGCTAGGTGGTGCAGTGAATAGAGCACCAGCCCTGGAATCAGGGGGACCTGAGTTCAAAATTGGCCTCAGACACATAACACTCATGTGACTCTGGACAAGTCACTTAACCCCAATTGCCTTAAAAAAAAAAACTAGAACTAGAATACAAGGTCTATCAATGAACTATGGCCTAAGTCCGTAAAGCTATGAATGGACATGGTAAACATAGACTTGTTAGCCAAGTTTCAGAGTACTGAACTAAGGGGGTAATCTTGAAGTTTTGAAAGGTAAATTTAGGACAAATGAAAGAAAGTACTATTACACAGAGCAAGTAATGTACACGTGAGATTTATTACCTGCAAAAGACTGAATATGTGAATAGATTAAAACACACTTACATGAATCCATAATGAATTGCTAAAGGAAGCAATAATATTTAGTTCCTCTTTCTAATTCAGCATTTTTATTATCTCTACTTTTATCAGATGTTAGTTCACATTATTCTACTTTCCATTCTCTGATCCATTTAAACTGAATAATTAGTTGTTTCCACTAGTTGTGCATTTATACAAGCCATTCTTCATGCCTGGAATATACTCCTTCCTCATCTCTACTTTTCAGGGTCCCTTATCTTTCCTTAAGGTTGATCTCACGTACCATATCCTCTGTGAAATTGCTTCTGGTCCCCCTCAGCTAGAAGTATTCCCTCCCTCTTCCAGTTTTCCTAAAAAACTATGTCTATATCTAACCTTTGCCCTCTAGACCCTACCATGTATTATGTTTACCCATATTCATCAAATCAAATCAAATGAGATAACACATCAGAAGAACTTTGCAAATGTTAAAGCATCATATAAATGTTAGCTATTCATATAATATCCATACCAGTAGAATATAAGCCGGGATTGTCATTTTTAATCTTTGCATCATCAAGGCCCTGCAGATATTGGACACACAATTAAATCACTATAAGCAGAGAACTATGTTAGGCTCTGGAGAGATAAAAAATTTTGATAAGATACAGTCCTTGCCTTCACAGAACTTAGTTTTGTATGAGGAAATAACTAATACAAAATAATGCACCAGTGCTTAAAAGGAATGCAAAGCGCTAGGCGGAGTCTGAAGGTGGGAAAGACTTTGTGGAAGAAGTGGCTTTTCAGGCTGACTTTTTAAAAAGGACAGATATTTGAAATTAATAAGTAAGAAGAGGCGTGTAGGACATGTCAAGAATGAACGAAGGCACAAAAGTGACAAATTAAAAGGCCTTTATGATGGATGATGAATAGTTCAGTTTGGCTGGAGTGAAAAACAGGAGGAGAATAGAATAAGATAGGTCAGAGTGGTGTCAGATCCTGAAGGGTTTTAAGTGATGAGTAAGGGAGTTCAAACTTTATTTGGTAGGTAATGGGGAGCCACCCAGTGCTTTGAGACAAAAAGAACTGCATAACCAGATCTACCCCAAGAGTAGATTAGTCTGGGGGCAGGTAGGTGGTGCAGTAGAGCACTAGCCCTGGAGTCAGGAGGACCTGAGTTCAAATCCAGCCTCAGACACTTGATACTTACTAACTGTGTGACCCTCGGCAAGTCACTTAACCCCAATACCTAGCCAAAAAAAAAAAAAAGAGTAGATCAGTCTGGCAGAAATCAGAAGGATATATCAGAGGAAGGAAAAAAGGATAGATGATTTGTTAGATGTAATGGCAATAGTAGAGGTGAGTGATGAGTGTTTGTACAATATTGATGACATTCAAAATAGAAAAGAAAGGGTGGACTTGAGAAATGCTGTGGTTGTGGAATCAATAGGATGTGATAGCTGGAAAATGGAAAAGGTAAGAATCAAAGATAATCCCAAGGTTTCAATTATTGGATACTTTGTAAATTGTAGTACTATCATAAGGAATAATGTAGTCAGAAGGAGGGAGGAGTAAGTTTTGGAGGAAAATATCATGTCTCTAGTGACCTCTGAGGTCAAAGGCCCATCACAAATTAAAGATGGCATAGTTAGCTGGATGGAATCATGAGTTTGACTCACTGAGGCAATGCTTGTTGGGTTTTTTTTTATTTAATCATTTAACTTCAAAATGTACATTCATTCTAATCTCTCATACATCAGCATTGGCAACATAAAGTGCTATAGTAGAAAAATTTTTGTTTTTTTCTGTATTTTATAATTTTCCTCATTGGTTGGAAAGATGATCTATAAATTTAAAAGGCATAGATAGACTTTAAATTGATTAGAAATTTCAACTGTAATAAAATACCTAGAAAAGGAAGTCTGAAGCTTTGCCTTTTTCATTGATCTTTTTAATGTTAATGGCTTGGACTTCTGGAAGACAAGATGGTGGAGTAAGCTGTAAATTGCTGCAGCTCTTCCATATTTACCTCCAAACAATCATAAAATAATGCCCCAAACAAACTCTGGAACAACAGAACCAGCAAAAAGACAGAGTGAAACAATCTTTTAGCCCAAGAAACTTGGAAGATTGGCATTAAAGGTCTGTCTCACTCCGGTAAAAGGGGAATACAGTCTAGGACAGGAAGTGTCCCAGCAAACCAGCAGCAAGCCCCACCTCAGCAAACCAACAAGAGATCCTGAACCTCTGTGCAGTGGAGCAAGCAAATGCCAGCACCCAGGATCCTCCACGTGCTTCAACATAGCCCCTGGAAAATAGGCAACCTCCAGCAGCCAGGCCACTGCATCCTTCAATGTAATCCTGGGGAAACAAAAAAAACACTCCACTGGGTCTCAGCATATGCCAGACACCAGCACTAGGACCCTGGCTCAGCACCAGGGAAGCTGCTAGACCCCTACAGACTCCAGAAGCACCAACCACACCCCCACCCCACCTCCTCAGCACAGCACCAGACAGGAGGGTCCCCCATGGGCCTCAGGGCAACATCAGTGCAATACCAGGTAAATAGACAGGGTTTGCAGACCCTGGCACAAGAAGTCTGAGACAGTGCCCTTCCAAGCCAGGAACAGAATTCAAATTTAAAGGAAAGAATAAAGACCAAAAATGGCGAGCAAAAAACAGCAAAAAAAGAAACTGAACATAGAAAGTTATTATGGTGACAGGGAAGATTAAGACACAAACTCAGAAGAAGACAAAAATGTCAAAACACCTATGGGCAAAATCCCAAAGAAAAACAGAAAGTGGCATCAAACCCAGAAATAACTCATGGAATAGCTCAAAAAGGAGCTTAAAATCATATAAGAGAGGTAGAAGAAAATTTGGGGAAACAAAAAGAGAGTGATACAAGAGAATTATGAAAAAAAAAAAAGAGTCAACAGTTTGGAAAAACAAAACAACTGCCCAAAAGGTAGAATTGGCCAAATGGAAAAAGAAGTACAAAAGCTGGGGAAAACAGCTCCTTAAAAGTTATAATTGGTCAAATGGAAGCTAATGACTATAAGACATCATGAATCAGTCAACTAAATTCAAAAGAATGAAAATACAGAAGAAAATGTAAAATATCTCATTAGAAAAACAAGTGACCTGGAAAATAGATCCAAAAGAGACAATATCAGAATCATTGGACTACCTGAAAGCCATAATCAAAGGACAACCTGGACAGCATGTTTCAAGAAATTATCAAGGAAAACTGATCTGATATCCTGGAACCAGAGGGCAAAATAGGCATTGAAAGAATTCATCTATCACCTCAGGAGAGAGATCCCAAAATTAAAAACTCCAAGGAACATTACAGCATTGTAGCAAAATTTCAGAACTTACTGCAAGTGGCCAGAAAGAAAAAATTCAAGTATCAAGGAGTCACAATCAGGATTACACAGGATTTAGCAGCTGCAACATTGCAGGATTGGAGGTCCTGGAACATGATATTCTGGAAGGCAATCAAACTGTGCATATCTTTGATCCAGCAATACCACTACTAGGTCTGTATCCCAAAGAGATCATAAAGAAAAGGAAAAGGACCTATGTGTGCAAAATATTTATAGGATTCCTTTTCATGGTGATAAAATATTGGAAATTGAGGGAATGCCCATTAATTGGGGAATAGCTGAACAAGCTGTGGTACATGAATACAATGGAATACTTTCGTGCAATAAGAAGTGATGAACAGGCGGTTTTCAGAAAAACCTGGAAAGACTTACATGAACTGATGCAAAGTGAAATGAGCAGAACCAAGAAAACATTGTACACAGTATCAGCAACATTGTGTGATAATCAACTATGAATGATTCAACTCTTCTCACCAATACAATGATCCAAGATAAGTATAAAGGACTGATGAAGGAAAATGCTATCCACACCCAGAAAAAGAACTGATGGACTCTTAATGGAGATCAAAGCATACTTTTTTCACTTACTTTATTCTTTTTCATGGTTTTTCCCCCCTTTTGATGTTTCTTCTTTCACAACTGTGACTAATATGGAAATGTGTTTTACATAGTAGCACATTTAACCTATATTGAATTGCTTACCATTTTAGGAAGAGGGGAGGGGAGGGAAGGAGAAAAATTTGGAATTAAAAATCTTGGGAAAATGAATGCTAAAAATTGTCTTCACATGTAATTGGGAAAAAATAAAATACTGTTTTAAAAAATTATTAAGGACGGGGCAGTTAGGTGGTACAGTGGATAGAGCACTGGCCCTGACATCAGGAGTACCTGAGTTCAAATCCAGCCTTAGACCAAACACTTGACACTTACTAGCTATGTGACCCTGGGCAAGTCACTTAACCCCAATTGCCTAAAAAAAAAAAAAGTGATTAAAGGGATAGTTTCAGAGAAACTTGGAAAGGCTTACATAGACTGATGCAGAGTTAAAGTGAGCAGAACCAGGACAATTTATACTTTAACATTAATACTGCAAAAATGAATAAGTGAGACTGGTGACTGCACAGCCCTCCCTCACTTAAATCCAGTTCACTTGCAGGTCATAGTCATGGTCCTCTTCAAGAACAAAGGACAAACAAAACCAAAAATAAATAATTTTATTACACTATGTTAAGGAATTGCTTATTTTATTCCATAAATTAAAAAATAAGTTAAAAAACAAAAACGAAAAATGAAGTTAATGACTTATTTGACATAGGCTACCAAAATTCATTTTGGAAAGTTTTATTGATTTTTTTTCTTACATCAGCAATTTCCCCAATATAAAGAGAATCAGCATGCTCAAACTTCTGCTATCCCTCCTACTATCATCTTTGATTCCCTTGTAATGAAGAAAACACCTAGAAAAGAAATACATCTGCTACATATGCAGCATTGTATTACTGAGACGCAAGGAAGTCCACCTGCCTCTTTTTTATTTGCCCTCTGGGACTAAGATTGGTCACTGTAATTAATTTGGGTTCAACTGCTCTTTAGTGTCACTTTCATTCAAAATCATTGTGGGTGTTGTTCTCCTGGTTATATTTACTTGACTCTGCCACCAGTTCTCAAAAATCTTCCTTATATCTTTGAATTCCTTGTATTTTTCATTTCTTATAGTGCCATGATATTACATTTTTCAGTCATTCCTCTATCAGTGGGCTACTATTTTTTGCCACTATAAAAAGGGTTACTATGAATATTTTATTATATTTCTATTTCTACATCTATAACCTTTATTTCCGTCTTTCACTTCCTTGGATGGGGTCAATGGATGTGAACAATTCAATAGCTTTTCTTTATTGTTGTTGTTGTTCAGGCATGTCTGACACTTCATGACTCCAGGGAAAATAGCATGCCAGGGCCTTCTATCCTCCACTCTCTCTCAGAGTGTGTCCAAGTTCGCGTTGGTCATTTCCATGACACTATCTATCCACCTCATCCTCTGCCATACCGTTCTCTTTTTGGCTTCAATCTTTCCCAACATCAGGGTCTTTTCCAATAAGTATTGTCTTCTCATTAGGTAGTCAAATATTTAAACGTCAGCTTCAGTATTTGACTTTCCAATGAATAGTCTGAATTAATTTAATTATTGACTGATTTTATCTTCTTGCTGACCAAGGATCTCAAAAGTCTTCTCCAGCACCAATTTGAAAATGTTAATTCTGCAGCTCTCAGCTTACTTTATAGCCCAACTTTCAAAGTCATACATTGCTATAGAAAAAGCAGTAGCTTTGACTATATGGACCTTTGTCAGCAAGGTAATGTCTCTGCTTTTCAGTATGCTGTACAGATTTGCCATAGCTTTCCTTCTAAGAAGCAAATGTCTTTTAATTTCATGGTTGCAATCACTGAAGTGATCTTTGAGCCCATGAATATAAAATCTGATACTGTTTCCATTTCTTCTCCTTCTATTTGCCAGGAAATGATGGGACCAGTTGCCAAGATCTTAGTTTTTTGGTTTTTTTTGATGTTAAGCTTCAAGCCAGCTTTTCCACTTTCCTCTTTCACCCTCATCAAGAAGCTTCTTAATTCCTCTTCACTTTCTGACATCAGAACGGTATCATCTGCTTATTTGAGATGGTTGATATTTCTCTTGGCAACCTTTATTCCAGCTTTTGATTCATCCAGTCTGGCATTTTGCATGATGTACTCTACATATAAGTTAACTAAATAAAGTGACAATATAAGGCTTTGTGGTACTCCTTTTCCAATCTTAAACTAATCAGATGTTCCATGTTTAGTTCTAACTGTTGCTTCTTGGCCTGCATAAAGATTCCTCAGGTGGCAAATAAGATGATCTGGTATTCCCATCTCTTTGAGGACTTGCTACATTTTGTTGTGATCCACACAATCAAAGGCTTTAGTATAGTCAGAAGTAGACTTTTTTTTTTTCTGGAACTCCCTTGCTTTCTCCCACAATCCAGCAAATGTTGACAATTTGGTCTCTAATTCCTCTGTCTCTTAGAAAGCCAACCTGCTCTTCTGGTAATCCTCAGTTCACATATTGCTGAAGTCTAACTTGGAGAATCTTAAGCATAACCTTTCTGGTGTGTAAAATGAGCACAATTGTTGGGTAATTTGAACATTCCTTGGCATTGCTCTTTTTTAGGGTTGTGATGTAAATTGATCATCCAGTGGCCATTGCTGAGTTTTCTTACATAATTCTAAATTAACTTTCAGAATGGTTGAATAAATTCACTATTTCTATCTTATAACATCCCTGACAATTTGATGATATGAGGTTAAAAACCTCCAAATTGTTTCTCGTGATTTAGAGCATGTTTTCATATGGTTATTGATCTTTTGCATTTCTCTTAAAAACTGTTCATCCCCTTCATTTAGGATCATATCATAGATTTAGAGATGAAAAAGACCATTGAGTACAACCTCTTCAATTAACAGTTGTGGAGACTGAGGCACAGAGAGGTAAACAACTTGTCCAGGGTCACAGAGCCATTAAGTGTCAGGTAGGTTTTAACCTGAGTCTTCCCAACTTCTAAGTCTAGAGCCCCCTCTGCTGTACAACACTGCCTCTTCATTTATGGGGGGGAATGATTCTTGTTTTTATGTTTATGTGTTAATTGTCCATGTATTTTGGGGTGTCAGATGTTTACCTGAGATTTTTGATGTAGATATTTCTCCCATTCATCAGTTTCTCTTCTTACTCAAGCTGTAGCGATTTTTCTTTTTATGCAGAATCTTTTTAATTGCTTTGATTAAAATGGTCTTTTTTAAGTTTAATGATCCTCTTTCTCCTTTGGTTAAGAATTTTCCTTTTCATAATAGATCTGAAAATCTCCTATGCTCAAGTTTTTTTATGAAGTGACCTTTTGTACTTAGGTCTGGTATCTATTTGCACCTTATTGTGGTATACGGTACTGATTTTTTTTTTAAAAGCTATCTTTAGCCAGGTGGGGCATTGTTTAGTTTGAATAATAATATTCATTCACTCAAATATTCATGAAGCGTTTACTTAATGCGATGCAGTGGGTTCTGCAGAAAAGGCAATTTCCTGGCCTGAACGAACTTTTAATCATCTGCATTGTATCATTTCACAGTCTTGAAGATTTGAGTGATTTTTTAAAAATACTGATCTAATTTTCATCTATTTTTTCTGGTTGTTGAACTAACTCTGAATGCTTCAGGGCCTATAAAATTAATGATGACTGGCTTTTTCCCTCCCCTAACCTTTAAATCCAGATGGTATGGCAAACACATTTAACCTAGGTGTGCCCATGGAAGAAAATTTCGGTGCCCTCCCAAACACCGATAGTTGTAGTACAAAGACGCATTGGCCTCTTGACACCTCCTTTCTTTGGATATGGGAGGAAATAGAGAATGGTGGGCATAGTCTGTTCTTTATCTTTCCCTGCTTAACTCTTTTAGTGCATATTGCATCCTCACTTCCACCTAACTGTTAACTGTTAGAAGATCTGAGACTCTGTGTTTCAGCACAGGAGGACTATTTAGAACTTCAAACACTTTATTCTCAAACTATATCAAAGGCTTTCTCTCCACCGTTTCTTGAAGCAAAGCGCAGAACTCCTGCTTGGATGAAAGCATGGATATTTACTGTCATCCCAGCAGCAGAGTTAATGTTTCTACATTTGTGACAGGTACCAGGCAACCTCTTAACTATTTCCTTTAAATCACATCTTTGAGTGATAGTTGAAGCTGAGATTCAGGAATTTTTCACATTTGCAATTAAACGTGCAACTGCCAACCTCCCTCCCTGTTTGCCAGATGACTCAAGGTGACACTAAGAAATTTTGGCCTCAACACTTACTTTTTTGAGTTGTTTATGTTCCAGTTCGTTTTTTAGGCATACGTTGCTTTCGACAAATAGACAGTGAGCCATAGGGATCAGTCACCACGTTCTCCTCCTTTGTCACAGTTTATGTTTTTCTTCACTCGTTTATTTCATGTCTTTTAACAGTGACAAAACACTCAATTCTACTTCATGATATCATAGTGATCTTCATATTACAAATGAGAAAACTGAGGCCTATAGAGGTTAACTTATTTTCCCAAGGTCATACAGGGAGTTAAGTGGGGAAGCCTGCATTTGAATGTAGGTCCTAGGATTCCACATCCAGGGATCTCTCCACTCAGCTTGTTCAGTTATGTCTGACTCTTTGTGCCGCCGTTTGGGGTTTTCTTGGCAAAGATATTGAAGTGGTTTGCCATTTTCTTCTCCAACTCATTTTACACCTGAGGCAACTGAGGCAAACAATGTTATATGACCTGCCCAGGGTAGCACAGCTAATAATTATCTGAGACCAGATTTGAACTCAGGAAGATGAGTCTTTCTAGCTCCAGGCCCGGTACTCTATCCATTGTGCTCCCTAGCTACTCAATTTTTTTTTTTTACTTTAGTACTTGAGTATTTGCTATTTTGTTATTGTTATTATTCAGATTGTATCATGGCAAAAAAGTTGTTTGAGGTTTTTTGTTTGTTTGCTTACAAGATGCATAAAAATGTTATCCCCATTTTTCAGATAAGCAAACTGAGGTTAAGTGACTTGCCCAGGGTCACACAGCTAGTAAGGATCTGAGACTGGATTTGAGCTTAGGTCTTCTTGACTCCAGGCCTGGCACTCCTGTGCTACCTGGCTGCCCCTCCATTCTACTAGGTTCTCTTTTTGTTTAAATTTTACCTCTTCTACAATGATTGAATAAAACTGTTGGTAACAATGAATATATTCCTTCTTAAAGAGACCTATAAGCAATTGAGATTATTCAAATGGTTACAGTATTCTCAACACTACCTTTAACAGATGTTAGAACCCCCCCATTAGAAAAGCAATAACCTAGTTTATAATTGTATCATAAAGAGATAAGGAATCCAAGATTTAAAGATGTGTGCCTCACTCAGTGTAATATGCATCTCTTTGGTTTTAGAAACAAATCAAGAAAAAGCAGTTTTTGTGATTCTCTTCCACCTCTGCATGGAACATTTATTTAATAGTAAACTAGCAATGCTATGTAAAGTGTTCCCTCTTCCTGTGTTAATGTGACATAATTACTGAAATGTCTGTGTGAAATGGGAAATTTCTCAAATAAATCACCAGAAAATGAGATTTCATAAGAGGTGCCTAACATACTTTTACAAAATAACGATTTCTCCCCAGATTCCTTAATATTGAGATCAAGAATAGTAAGGTCATAATATTTCCCACTTAAGGTGTTTTTTGGTAATCTTAGTAGAGATGAATAACTAAAAGGTTTGTTTTCTTTGCCATCAGTTTGCAGGTGACACAAACCAGTGAAAATGACTTAAGGATTTTAATAAAGTATAAGCTCAACATGAGTCACCTTTGGCTACTAAGTCACAATATTGTAGTAGTCAAAAAAGTTCATATGAATTCAAGCCACTAAAAGAGACAATATCAAGAACATGGGAGGAAATTGTCCTTCTGTTTTCTGCCTTTTCTAGACCACAATTCAGAGGATTGTTTTAGTTCTGGGCACTGCCTTTAGGAAGTTCATTGATCTGAAGAATTTACAGAGACAAGTGACTCCATAAAAAGATCATTTTGTCTTGTCAGAGAGGTGGTGGATGAGGGGTGCAAAACGAGACATCAATTTTCAGACACAGTCAACATGTGGATTTGTTTTACATGATAATGCAAGTTAAGGCTTTTCATTTTTCTTTCCTTTTTTTGTGAGAAGGAGTAAATTGGGAGAGTAAAAGGAGAAGTGACAATAATACTAAAAAAGAAAAGAGCATCAATGAATCACTAAAAAAAAATAGAAGTGAGCAGAAAGAAATGTAAGAGGGGACACAGACAAGCAGGGCAGTGCTGTTAATACTATGTGAAATTTGAATTATACTTTTCCCATATGTAGTAGGGGGAAAAAAACATTGTGCATGGAAGTTTACAATTTCACATAAACTTTCCCCCTTTTTGCTTTTCTTTGTATATTGAAAATTAGGTATTTCTATCATGTTTATAATTTTTTAAAACACATATTTTTTCCAAAACAGAATCAGTCGAAGAAATGGGAGATGTTCAGCCTAGAGTATATCAAAGACGTGAAGGGGCTAGGGTGAAGGTGAGTAGGACATGATAGCTGCCTTCAAATGTGTAAAAGTCTATTATATGGAAGAAGTATTAGAGTTATTTTACTTTGACTCAGAGTACAAAGCTAGGAACAACAGGGAGATGGTACAGAGAGGGAAATTGGACCCAATGTGAGGAAAAGATGGGTTACTTCGCCCCCTTCCCCCACACCCTCACTCCCTAACACCTGTCCAAAAACTAAAAAATCAACTTGTCTGAAATCTTCAGTCAGAATCTGGACCACCACTTGTTGGGCATATTGTCAAAGGGACAGACACCTGGTTAGGCCAGGGTTAGATGACATGATTTCTGAGATCCCTTTCCATTCTGATCCTGTCATTTTGATTCTGTTACTACCATGGACTTTGGTCTCTAAATTAATCATCAAGAATATTATTGTATGCCACGTTCTGGTAGGCACTCACTGCATAAAAGAAAATGAATTAAAATTACTTGAAATGGTCCCTTATTTAATGTCATCTGTTTAGGTCCAAGTGCACAGTTTCTTTCTGATTTTAGGAGAAAGAGACTATCTGCTGTGTTCAACACAAGCATTGACTCTTATGATGTACGTATTAAGGAAGTGATAAACTGGTATCTGACTACAAAGTCCATTACCATTCTATATTCTAGCATTCCTGACTCCAGAGAAAGCTCGTATAACCAGAAGTAGGACCAAAGAACAAAAGATTTAGATCTAGAAGAGACCATAGAGGTCATCAAGTCTAACGTCTTCATTTTACAGATGAGAAAACTGAGGCTGAGAGCAGTGGAGTGCCTTGCCCAGGATCACACAGCTCCTAAGTGTTCAAGACAGGACTTGAACTCAGGTTTTTCTGATTCCATACTCCATATCATTTGGGTCAAAAGTCAAAGTTGAGTGACCTAATTCCCCTTTGTTGTACAGTTGAGTTTATTCTCAGTAAAGGAAGAATTATTCACAAGATCAGTGTGAGTTATTCCAAATAATCTGTTGCAGTGGCAATTGGCCATTTTGCAAAGGATCTTTCAGCACAGTTCAGTGGAGAGTGCTGGATTTGAAGTCCAAGGATGGGTTTAAACCTCAGTTCAGTTATTACTTGTATGACCTTAAACAGGACACTTAGTTTCTGGGGGGGGTCTCATTTTCTTCATAGAAATAGAATGAGAGTGTTGGACAATGAACTCTGAAATTATCTGACTTCTCTCTGAGATATCACCTCTGAGTTATCAACTCAGGCTGCATCCTCCTAGGCCCACCCCACATTAAGTCAATGAACACTATGTACTTTGATCTCTAAGCCAATAAAAAGAGGCAGGATCTTTATATTTGTTCTAGACAGCTAAATGGATACATTCATAAGTGTGTTTTATTTATTATTGTTTAATAACAGGAAGGAGGGGCAATGATAGACACCAGCTAGTTAACAGAAAGCAGAGAAACAAATTTTGTGTGTATCATTTCTAATAAGTATTCAATAATTACCTCTTAACCAGGCATATCAATCAATTAAGTGCCTATTATGTGCCAACCATGGTGCTAGACAGGAGGGATAAAATGGTAAGTGGTGGCATCCCTGGGAATAGAGGAAGATTGAGATAGAGTTAGTTGGGGGAAAGGTCATGAGTTCTACTCCTACTCCCTGGAAGCGTGTACCTACATTAAGATGAGGGCCCAAGATTCAATTGACTGGTGACTGAGACTATTGGATTCCAGTGCTATTGAATAGGTTCTTATGCTGGAGCAAAGCCGGAAGTGGTAAATGTGACAAGAGGGGATCTTAGGTACCTAGATTGTCAACTGTGGTGTTTTCTAAGGGGCCAGAGGACTAATTTCTAATTCTCCATCTGCTTTCTCTTGCTCTAGTTCTTGATGCTGAGAAGGGACATGGACACAAACACACCCTTTACTTACTCTTTTACATTAACTAAGGGAATGGAGGCAGAGCGGGGAGGGAGGGCAAGATAGTAATTTCCTTGACTACCCCCCAAAGGGGAAGAATTATTGTCAAATGGCTGGATAGATATGGTCCAATATTGGGGATTTCTTCCTCTCCCCTTTTTTGCTGTGTTTGATAAACTATGTGCTCACAGTACATTAAGCAAATACTTGTGAATGTCAGAGAAGCTAGAAGCAGAAAAAGAAGAGTCTCAAGATGGCAAAGTACAGGTCAAAGGTTTTATATCTTTGTATTTTGAGTAATATTCCATTTCATCCCCTAGAACAAATTCTGAATCCATCTAGTGTCACAGTTAGAAGCTACAGTCTCAATGATAGTGGTGATGGGGTGAGAGATGTTTGGCAGAGGGATATGTATCTGCTTGTCTGAGAGTCCTCTAACAGCCACCAGCCTTTAGATATGATGCTTTCCTTCTCAATTTATGAAAATAATTTGTGAAGTATGGATACTAATTGTTATTTAAAAATTTGGTAGAATTGTCCTGTGGACCCATCAGTATCAGTAGATATTTTTTTTTCCCTTTATAGTTAGATTTATTTCTTTTCTGAATTTGGGTAATTAAGATCTCTATCTGCACTTCTGATAGCTTGGGCATTTTTTTTTGTTTGTTTTTGAAAGTATTCCTCTTTCTTTTGTGTCCTCAATTTTGTTAGCATATGCATACTATGTTCTGATTATTCTTTATATTTCTTCTGGTTTTGCTGTGATTTCATCTTGCTCATTTGTGTTTTTACTGATGTGATTTTCTGTACTCTTCTTTTTAATCAGATTTGCTAAGGGTTTGTCAATTTTATTAATCTTTTCAAACAATCAGCTTTTACTTTTATTTATTGTTTCTATGGGATTTTTTGGTTTCCAATTAATCTATTTCTCCTCTAATTTTCAATATTTCCTCTTTTGTGTTTATTTTAGGTTTGTTTATTTGTTGGTTTTCCAATTTTTAAAAATTCATATTCAGTTCATTAATCTTCTCTTTTTCATTTTGTCATTGTATGTTGCAGGGATGTGATTTTTCCCCTGAGGACTGCTTTAGCACATCTCAGAAATGTTGGTATATTATTTCATCATTATCATTTTCTTTTGTAGTTATTAATTGTTTCTATAATTTGTTCTTTGACTCACACATTGGCCAGTAGCCTTTAGGAAGTTTATCCCAAGCATGCACCAGAGAGACTCTGAAGAGACCATTTGGCTTGGTGGTTAGAGGGGATTATTAGCTTTTGAGCAACTACTTTCCTTCACTAGACAATTATTAACCTCCTGGCTTTTTGTAGGTTTAAGGAAAGAAGCACATGAGCCAAGCTGGATGACATTTTAGTGCCACAAGTGTCACAGAACAAAGGTTGAACAAGTGAAATATATAAATATTTCTGTTATATTGCGATCAAACAACGAGTCTACTTGCTGGGAACGAGGAAGTCATGAGCACACTGTGCTTATTTATCTGGGTTGTACTTCCAAGGAATGAGAGGCCAAATGATGTAGTGGAAAGATCACTGAACTAGAAAACAGGAACCTGAATTCTGGTCTTTAAGCTGCTTTGAACTGGTTGTGGAACCTTGAGCAAGTCACTCTTAAGACCTCTGTTTCCAACTCTTTAGAATGAGAGTTGGACCTGATCAATTCTAAGTTTTTCCCAGTACTTTGTTATTCCTAAATTTCCCCTTTTCCAAGGGAAAGGGGAGAATAGTAGAACTGTTGAATGGGAAAAGAATTGTTTGAGCAATTGGGAGGAATCAAGTTTCAAACTTTTAATTATTGGGATCTTTGATATTTTGACTTTTGAGACACAAAAGTCTTTTTCCTTATAGCATCCTACTTTATAGGATAGAGCATCCACCCAGTAATGCTCCACTCTGGCTTCCACATACCCTAGTCATGTCCTCAACCCACAAAAGCCAAAAATTTTTAAAAATATTTTTCTTCTACATAGGCATCTCCTTAAACATAAGACCAAAATATTGGTCTATGGATACAATCACAATGTCGATGGCATCTATAGTTGGCATTTTTGTTTTTCAAGTGCACCAATAATTTTTATTTCCCATCTGCCCAGTGGATGATGATAAAAATCATGTTTACTTCCTGTCCTTTATGATTTGGTTACTATTTTTAGTCCCATTTCTTTCAGCTATAGCAGTGTAACTGACCCTTCGTACATCTTATCACTTAAGGCTTTTGAGTATTTCTAAAAGTAAAGCAACCAAATTCACAAGAATTAGAAACCAGGCCAGAAGCCTTAGCAAAAGTATGATGTAGATAGCTCATCTCTTATAGTTTTCTACATCTACTTTCAGTTTCCTTTCCTCTTTATTTCCCTCCTTCCCTCTCAGCCCTCCTGCTCTCATCACTCTTCCATCAAACCTAACCTCAGTTTTCCTTTTCTTTTTTTTAACCAGACTTGTGTTCCCCAATTGGTAAATGATCAAAGGAAATGAATAGGCAGTTTTTAGAGGAAGAAATCCAAGCTATAAATAGTCACATGAAAAGGTGCTCTAAATCACTAATAATGTGAGAAATGAAAATCAAAACAACTTGGAGGCACTACCTCATACCCATCTGATTGGCTAAATTGGAAAAAAAAAAAGGAAAATGACAAATGCTGCGGGAGTTGTAGGAAAACAAATGCATTCTTGGTGGAGCTGTGAACTGATCCAGCCCTTCTGGAAAGCAGTCTGGAACTATGCCCCAAAAGTTATTAAACTGTGCATACCTTTTGACCCAGTCATACTGCTGGCAGGTTTACACTCCAAAGAGATCAAAGAAAGAGGAAAAAAAACTTATACAGACAAAAAATATTTATAGCTGTTCTTTTTATGGCAGCAAAGAGTTGGAAACTAAGAGAACACCCATTAATTAGGGAAAGACTGAATAAGTTATGATATATGAATGTGATGGACTACTATTGTACTGTAAGAAATTAAGGGGATGGTTTCAGAAAAACCTAGAAAAACTTGTATGAACTGATTCAGAGTGAAGTGAGCAAAACCAAAAGAAGAATTTATGTAAAAACAATATTGTAAGGACAACCAACTGAAAAAATTAGTAATTGATCAATGTCATGACCAACCGTAATTCTACTAAGGAATCATGATGAAACAGGCTATCTACCTCCAGATAGAGAAGTGATGGACTCAAAGTTCAGATAAAAGCATTTTCTTTGTTTCTTTGGTTGTTTGTTTATTTGTTTGTTTGTTTCTTTCTTCCTTCCTTCCTTTCCTTTCTTCCTCTCTTCTTCCTTCTTCCTTCCTTTGTTTCTCAAGGCTAACATGTAAATTTGTTTTGCATGATAACACATGTTTATAGCGGGCTTTTTTTTTTCCATGAGTGATGAGAGGGGAAGGGAAGAGGAAGAATTTGTAAATGAAAATAAAATAAAATTGGAAATTTTGTTTTAATTTTAAAAAAGAAATTGACCAGATGTGATTTCATTGATAAGACTTGTGACTTCATTGTAAGGAACTCATGGTAAGTAAGCATCCTCCATTAAAGCAACTGAGCAACTGCTATGAAACTTGAGGCCGTAGAGAGTTCAAGAGTTTTGGTGGCCTGCTGATGCTCATAGGATAGTATATGTTAGAAGGAGGACCAGGACTCCTGGGACGGGTACTCTATCCACCAGTCACCTCCCTCTTATTTATTATTAGAATTACCCTCAACAATTAAACCCATTTACAGAATTCCCCAACTTCTGCTGGAACAGACCCTGGAGGAAAGAGGGAGGCTGAAGACTTCATGCAGCTCTGCCTCACCTAAATCCAGTTCACACACAAGTCAAGACAGCACCCTCCTGATGGCATTGGTCCTGTTCCAAAGAACAACAGCAATCCCATTTACACTAAAGTCTTTTGAATGTGGCTAAGGCTTAATGTCAGATCTTCCCTGGGGTGTTTACATTTTAATCAAAGGACTGAATCTCCCAAGGTAAAACTCCCAAGGTAAAACTTCTAGAACTTGCTTGTCCAGGTAAGGAAAGATATTTTAGAGTAGGAAGGGAAACGTTTCACCTTACTCTGGCCCTGGTTAGAAAGACAAATTTCTTTTAAACTATATTTCGTTGTGTAGTAAAATTCTGAAGGGAATCATGTAGTGCGGTGGACCATTCACTAGCTCTATGACTTTGGAAAAATCATCTAATTTCCCTGATTTTTAGTTTCTTTGTCTATAAAGTGGGGATAACAATAGTAGAACTATCTCCCTCACACAGTTCAATCACCCAACATTCATTTATTAAGCCCCTATCATGTGCCAAGCATTGTACTAGGCACTGGGAATACTAATACAAAAACAAGATATCTACCTTAGAGGAATTTTACATTTTGGAGAGCTGTGAGGGAAATGCTTCATAAGTAGAAAATCCCTTTATAAATGTGAGCTCATAATTAATTCACCAAAGTCCTAATTTGTTCCCTCATCCTGGCATGGACATGGCTCTGGGTTCTTGAAGTCTATGCCAAGAGAATGCCAGCTTGGGCAGGTAAATATACACTCAGGGGCAGACTCTCCTTCTTACAGTCTTTGATCCAGTTGAACTGGCTTTCTCTCTGTTCCTCACACACAACATTCTATCTGCTACCTCTGTGCCTTTGCAAATGGGAGTCCCAAATGCCTGGAAAGCACTCTCTTCTTACCTCCACTCAATAGTCTCTCTCGCCTTCAAAACGAATTTAAAGCTAGACATGATGGAAAGGAATCCTAGGTACTAAGGAGGTTAGGGCTGGTGGATCTCAGGAGTTCTGAGCTATCCTGGGCTAAGTTATGTGACCCTGAGAAAACAACCTCGGGCTGCCTCAGTTTCCTCATCTATAAAAATGGGGATAATAATTGCACTTATCTCCTAGGGTTGTTGTGAAAATATAATGTGTCCACACTAACTTTGGCATTAATATGGTGAGTCCAGGTTGCCCAAAAAGGCAAGGCCAGAAGCAGAGCACCTCAAAGCTTTTTCACCAGAGTGGAACTGGGTCAGTGAATAGCTCCTGTTCTTCTTTCAGGCTGGGCAAGATAGACAGATCCAGTCTTCAGAAAAATTAAAGATGTAACTCAAGTACCATTCTCTTCATAAAGTCTTTTCTGACCCCTCCTCTAGCCGCTAGTGACTTTCCTCCAAAACTACCTTTTATCAAACTACTTTGTGTGTATTTGTATTTATTCACTTCATATTTATGCTGTCTATATTTTTATATGTACTGATTGTCTCCCCAATTAGAATGTAAACAGGAACAGTTTCATTCTTTCTACTTATATTCCCTGTGCCTGGCACCACACTTGGCACCTACTACACGTTTAATGAATACTTGTTTATTGATTGATTGATATATGTCTTCTGTCTCAGGGACCAGTCCTAGCTGAGTCCAAGAGGAATACTACCTGGCTACCAGGTGAAGAGATGACATGTTATTTTTTTCAGGTGATAGATAGTAGCTCATCTACAAAGGTCATGGATCTTGAGTATTGAGGGAAGGGAACTAACTTGTCACACAACTAGTAAGCTTCAGAGGTGAGATTTGAATTCAGGTCCTCTGAGTTTATAGCTAGTGTTCTTTCCACCACACCACACTGCTTACCTGACCCTGGAAAAGAAAATGCTCTTTCCTCATATTTTATTTCATTGTGGGTTTTTTCCCTCCAATTTGTTGAGTATTCTTTAAATTTTACCTCTTCCTTGCCAGATACCAGCCATCCCTCCAGACTCAGTATCATGTTTTTGATTAACTGAAAACTAGCCCACTAGGACTTGCCTTTGTATGACCATTTAAGGTGAGTTTGGCCCAGTTGATGCTCAATAAATATTTCATAGGGAAATAAATTAGGTCATCAGTTAATGTTGGAAGGGGTAGAAGCACTTTGAAGTTGGAGCAGCCTGCAATGCCGAGGGCTCTGAAAGGGCAGAGGAGAGCTACTGTTGTCTTTGTGGGAGGGGAGGTGGGTGTCCTGGGTCAACAGAAGAAGTTGCTCCAAATTGCTGAGCATCTGTTTGAGTCAACACACAGGCCCCAGTCCAATTTTAACCTGAAAGTCTATGGAAAGGCACTATTAGCCTTTGTTTATGTAGGCCTCTGGGGGGTTTAGAGACTCAGCCAAGTTAATGAAATTCATTCAAATCAGTGCTGATCTCCAGCTGTTTCATTAGGGCTATGAAATCAGAGAGATGTGAATTAGATAAGGGCACTACAGGTGTGCTTTGCTTTACCAAGCTGTGTCCCTGGGAAGTTGGGCATTAAGGAAATTTCTGTAAATGGAGTTATTATAAATGATTGCTGTGGGAAGGAAATGGCTATTCTTAAAGCAGGACCGATTGATACCTGAGTGAAAGTATTTGGGGGAATCAAGCGTGGTCTGTCTTGGTAGCATAATGGGTAACGCACTGGAATTGGTGTCAGGAGTACTTGAGTCCAAATAGTTATGTGATCCTGAGGCAAGTCAGTTAAGTTTCCTCAGCCTCAGTTTCCTCATTTGTAAAATGGAGATAGTAATAGCACCTACCCTCATAGGATCATTATGAAAATCAAATGAGATAATGTATGTAATGTGCATTGCAAACCTTAAAGCATGATAAAGATGTTACCTATTATCATTACAAGCAAGTCATACAAAAGGCCACCCTATCGCTGTACTGCCCTTTGGGGAAAAACTAGGATTTTTTTTTTTTTTTAGAGAACCCATGAGCTCAGAATGGAAGAATTGTGAGAAGTAGGATAGTTTAGGGAAGCTAATCTGGAGGTAAGTCTACAGGCCAAAAAAAAAAATTCTCTCGCTGTCCTGGATGTTTTCATTATCATTTTACTGGATCTCCCACCTAAAGTTCCAACCATTAGATATTGTTTCTCTGATTTTCCTTTTTTCTAATGATTTTTCTAATTTCATATCTTCAGTGGCTAGAGCACTCCATCTGGAGTCAGGAAGACCTGAGCTCAAATCCAGCCTCAGACACAGGCCTCAATCCAATTTTAACTTGAACATTTACGAAAAGACACTGTTAGCTTTTGTTTATGTAGGCCTGGGGGGGTGGGGAGGGGGAGGAGGCAAGGCGGGGCGTTTAGAGACTCAACCAAGATCTCCAGCTGTTACTAGTACGAACACACTAGTTATGTGATTGAGAGTCACTTAACCTCTGTCAGCCCAAGTCTCCTCATCTGTAAAAATGGGAATAATAATAGCACCTCCCTCCCAGGGTTGTTGTCAAGATAAAATGAGGTAATATTTGTAAAGCATTTTACCAACCTTAAAGTGCTAAGGAAATGTGAGTTATTATTATTACAAACGAAAACACCCCCGTGAAGGTTAAGGGCTAATTCACACGCTCCAGTGTGAATTAACTCCACCAGATTGCTTCCTCCTAACACCTTCCTGAAATAGTTATAGGAAAGAAATGAAGTTTTGATTGGTTGGAACAGGATCATAGATTTAGAGCTGTGAGCTACTTTGAAATAATTACTGAGTTCAACCTCCTTGTTTTACAGGTGAGGAAGCTGAGGCCCAGAGGTCAAGTGACTTAACCAGGATCACACAGCCGATAAATGTTCCTCTCTCTAAGTCTAGCACTTTGTTCTGTCCACCACACGTCAGTAGCTAACTTTGGAATTTGATTCTGTATATAGTGTTGCTTTGGTAGACCTAAGAAAACATGAAGGGAGAGACTTGTGTGTCTAAAGACTCAGGACTCGAGTAGGAGAAGGGTGTGAAAAGGAAGACACAATGGAATGGAACCCCAGAGGACATAACTGAACCAACTGAACAAGAATCACAGACTCCAAAGCACAAATGCACTGACAACATACTCAGTAAGTATTTTTTCTAGCCCTCATTTGACAGCCTCTAGTAATGAGAAAAACACTCTGCTCCTGAGGTAGTCCGTTTGAATTCTACATAGAACCAAATGGTTTTCTTTGTTGAAACAAAGTCTGTATTTCTATAACTTTGAACCAGTACTCCTGATTCCAAACAAAATAAGTCTAATGACTACAGAAGATAATCCTTTAAATATATGAGAATAGCTATGAGTAGGCAGATCAGGGGTCAATCCTGCTTCTGATGCTTAATAGTTGATGCTTAATGGTTGTGTGACCCTGGGAAAATCATTAAAATTCTCAATGATCTAAGCCAGAGGTATCAAACTCACTGCTCTGAGACTGCAAATGTCCTCAAAACTCTCTAGTATGACTTGAGCCAGATTAAAATGGAATTGGGAAATGGTTAACAAAATAAATAAAAATGCAATACAATATAGATAATGTTAATTTGTGATTTTCTAAGTCAATATGCAGCTTACAGGGATTCCTTTCTGTTTGTTTGACACCACAGCATAAGCAATGCTCTAGCCAATAAACATTATTAAGTGCTTACTATGTGCCAGGCACTGTGCTAAGTGTTGGGGATGAAAAGGCAAAAAATCATCCAGCTCTCAGTCTAAAGGAAGAAGACAGACAACATGGAAACAATTATGTGCAAACAAGATATTCAAATACAGTCCTAATTTATCTAATTTATCATATCTAACCCATTAGAATATAAACTCCTTGGGAGCAGGAACTGTTTTTTGCCTCTTTTTGTAATCCCAGTGTTTAGCACAGTGCCTGACACATAGTAGTTGATTAATAAATTTTGATTGATTAATTTTCTCCTAGTCATTAGTCTTATTTTTACCACTTGTTTACTGAATCTCTATCTAAATGTCCTGTAGGCATTGTAAACTCAATAACATATGACCAAAATGAATTCATATATAGCTAGACAGGAGTCTATCCAAAGTAAATTTGGTGCTGTTAGTGGATTACAAACTTAATATGTCATAATAGTGTGACATAGCAACAACCACTCAGAAAAGCTAATGTAAACTTAGTCTTCATTAAGATAATTGAATCCATGGCAGCTGATAAGATTATCCAGGTGAGAATGTAAAGAGGGCCTGGGACAGAGCATTAGAATAACCACTAGTGGACAAGAAGAGAATGATTCAACAAACAAGACTAAGGAAGAACAATCAGATAAAAGGAAAGTCAAGAGAGCAGTGTCACAGGGTCAGAAGAGAGAATGAACAGGAGGGGAGAGTCAACAGTGTCTAAAGCTCAAAAATAAAAGGATTCGGGGAAAAAAAACCATTTGGTTTAGTAGTTAAAATTTTTTATTAAAGTAGCTGGATATATTTAACTTGAACATGACTAGGAATAATCCTTGACTAAAGCTTGTAAGGGTAAGATTGGTGATAGTAAACGAGGGCAAAGGATTCAAAAGAAAACAATGTAGAGTTCAACTGATTTTCCAAGGGGTCAAGATGAAGAAAGGAAAGGAAGAGAATAAAGCTAGGGCAGAGGTGATAGACTGAGAAAGAACTAAGGAGTTGAAGGACTGGAGGTTTTGGTGAAGATGAAGAACAGGGTTTGGGGTTGCAAGGCAGAGGGAAAAGTGGGATGACCCTAGATTGTGATTAGATAAGGGAACATCATAGTTCATGAACATTTAAGTGATATATTTTGTGGGTAATGGCAAGATCAAACGTATGACCATCTCTTTGTGTGACTGAAGGGGAATGGAAAAGTAGATCATAGGAAATGAATGAATTGAGGAACTGGAAGGTTAGGGTGTTTAAACAAGTATCACTTTCTATATTGAGGGCAGGTGTTGGGGAGGAGATTTGGGCTCTATTCACTACCTTCACCTTGCAGCCTCAATGATACTTAGAACTAACCGAGAGTGAAAAGTTTCCTTGGGAGATAGGAGTTTCCCCCTCTCTGACAGTCTTTAAGCAAAGGTTGAATGACCACTTGTTGGGGATTTAGAGGGCATTCTTGACTCTGAGGTCCCTTCCAACTTGGATGTTCTGTGGCTCTGTAACCCTGAAACATAATGGTCTCATTCGCCAATAGTCCAGTTACATAATTCCCCCCCCCCACCCCTGCCTTGTATCAGATTTAGATTATTTACTTTTGAATACAGGTATGAATGATATTTTGGGAATTCAGTTAAAGCAAAATAAGGAAGTCACACTGAACACCTGATGCAGGAAGAGCCAGGGAAAATTATCTAGAGTCTTCATCCTTATCTATATTTCCCTCCTCCCTGCAAACTATACCATGTGGGGAATGGATTGTTCTCTTCCCTGGTAGTTGGTACTCAGCACCAGCATAAGCAATGGGACCTTAACAGAGCTGTTAACCCTCCAAACTTCTCGGGAGTTGGGATTGTTCAAGACGGAGGTACCCACCCTTTTGCTGAGAATCCTCTCAATTTCTCCAAAGCCTTACAATTGCCAATAGCTAGCATTTACATAGTATTTTAAAGTTTTCAGAACACTGTGTGTAAGGTATCTCATTTGGTCCCCACAAAACCCCTGTAAAATAGGTGCTATTATTCCCACTTTACAGATGAGGAAACTGAGGCTGAGTGAGATGAAATGATTTGGACAGGGGCACGCACCTAGTGAGTGTCTGGGGTAGGATTTGTACTTGGGTCTTCTGTATTCCAAGTCCAGTACTTACAGATTGTGTATCTAGCCGTTTATGGAATAAATTGCTGCCAGTGATAAGTATTTAGCTTTGCTTCCTTCTCTGCTAAGAGTCTTTCTTCTCAAGCCAGACTGCCAGGGACACACTTGTTGGTTTCAAGTTCAACCAGTTAAAGATTGAGATCTCATAGTGGAGTTGGAACAACATGGAACTGTTGTTCAGTGATTTCTCAGTCCTGTCTGAATCTTTGTGACCCTATCTGGGGTTTTCTTGGCAGAGATACTGGGCTGGTTTGCCATTTCCTTTTGCAGCTCATTTTACAGATGAGGAACTGAGGCAAACAGGGTTAAGTGGTTTGACCAGGGTCACACAGTTAGTAAGTGTCTGAGGCTGGATTGGAACTCAGGTCTTTCTGACCCCAGGCTTGGCACTCAATCCACTGTGCCACCTAGTTGCACAGAAATGGCACCTGTGGTTAAAAGGTGCCGAGGAACTTCTCTCGTGAGGTATGGGAAATACTGCCCATCAATCCAGGTGGTGATAACTGTGAACAGAAAGAGGTGCCTGTTTCCTTCGAATCATGAAAGGGATTAATAAAGCAAAGAACAAATGTTAAATCTGACGTCAATTGACCTCTTGCTTATTAGTTAACCTTGATAGTTTTTTTTTTATACATATATGAAGAGATAACTGGGAAGCACATTTTCTTGAAATTAGCATATAATTAGTGCAAGCTTGAGAACAGATGACCTGGTTTCAAATACTGCCTCTGATACAAACTATCTGCATGACCTTGGGCAAATCCCTTATTTTTCTTATACTGTCTTTGTTTTCTCATATGTAAGATAAGGAGTTGGACTGGATGACTCCCAAAATCCCTTTTAGTTGTAGAAATATGATTATATGATCTACATCAATCATACCTTCTGAAAAATTTCTTTCCTCAGAGTTAATCAATCAACAAGCATTTACTAAGTACCTACTATGAGTCAGGCATTGTGCTAAGGGATAGGGATTAAGGGCAGAAGGGAAGCAATCTCTACTCTCAAGAAGCTTATTGTCTAATGGCAGGAAGAACATATGGATAAAATATGTATATATATATATATACACACATATATAGATATATAAAGATACACACAGAGTAGTTACAAGGCATTGACATGGGGGGAGGGGGAGGGGGGAAGAAAGTTCTCTTGTAGAAGATGACACCAGCTGAGTCTTGAAAGAAACAACTTGAAAGAAACCAAGAGGAAATGGGGGTTGGGGGGCAGGGAAGGGGAAAAAAAGAAATTTGCATGATAACTTTATTATATATTTAAAAAGAATAGCAAGTTGTACATAACAGATTTGCAGTTTCATGTGCAATCCTCCTTTTCATTATACTATATTATGGAAATGTTTGTTTTATTCCATAAATTAAAATAAAATAATAAAAAGTTTTTAAAAAAGAAAGAAACCAGGGATTCTAAGAAATAGTGGTAAAGAGGAAGAACATTCCAAGCATGGGTACAGCTAGTGCAAAGACATGCAAATGGAAAATGGAGATCATGTGTGGGGCATAGTAAGTAGTCAGCTATGATTGAACCTAGAGTTCATAGAAGAGAATAATGTGTAAGAAAACTGGAAAAGTATAAAGAGGTCAGAACATAAAGAGCTTTAAATGCCAGACAGAGGATTCTGAATCTAAAGGTAACATAGGGTCAATGGAGTAAACACTGAGTAGGGTGGTGGCATGGTCAAACCTGTACTTTAAGGGTGTCACCTCTAGACTCATGATGGAAAATGCTATCCATATTCAGAAAAAGAACTATGGAGTCTCAATGCAGATCGAAGCACACTATTTGCTCTCTCTCTTTTTTGTTTTGTTTTGTTTCTTCTTTCTCATGGTTCCTCCCATTGGTTCTAATTCTTCTTTACAACATGACTAATGTGAAAATATGTTTAATATGAATGTCTATGTACAGCCTATATCAGATTGCATGCCATCTTGGGGAGGTGGGAGGGAAGGCAGGGGGAGAAAATTTAGAACTCAAAATCTTATGGAAGTGAATGTTGGAAACTAAAACTAAATTAATTAATTAAAAAAAAGAATGTCACTTTTTCAGTTTGTGGAGGATGGATGGGAATGAGGGACAATTTGAAGCAGGGAGACCAATTAGGAGGCAACTTCAATAGTCATGTAAGGACCTAAACTAGTTCAGTGGCTGAAGAGAAGGGGGAATATATGAGAAATAATAAAGATAAGAATGATGGGATTTGGCACATGATTGGGGTGAACAAGAGTGAGGAGTCAAGGACAATGTCAAAGTTGCAATCTGGGGGACTGGAAGTATGATGATGCCTTATGACAGTAGCTAACCCAAAAATGGGCTCTTAATAGACACATTCCCTTTCCCCTTTCTTCCCTTTTCTCTTCCAACATAATAGGGAAATTGGGGAGAGGAATGGGTTTGGAGGAAAGTATAATGAGGTCCATTTTTCACGTGTTGAGTTTGAGATGTCTATGATACTTATCCAATACATAGTTGGTGATGTTGGACTGGAACCAAGGTTGGATATGTTCAGTGGAAATTATCTGCATAGAAATGATCATTGAACACAGGGAAGCTGATAAAGTGAAGAAATGAGAGAGTGTAGGGAGAAAAGAGAAGAAGGCCTAGGACAGAGTCTTGGGAAAAATCCACCGTTAATTGGCATGACGTGAATGAAGCTCCAGCATATGAAACTGAGAAAGAATGGAAAAATAGGAGAGGGGAAGGGAGTGGAGGAGGAGGAAACTGGGGAGGAGAAAAGGAGGTGGGATGATGAGATGTCCTATGAAAAACCAGAGGGGAGAGAATATACAGGAATAGAGGAAAGTGGTCAACAGTATCAAATCTTGAGGCTGAATTCAAAGATGAGGCCTGAGAAAAGGCATTTCATCTGAATAATGAGATTAGATGCTAATTTGCAGAATGTTTAGAAGTTAGTGAGAAGAGAGGAAATGGAGCCATATTTTTTTTTTTTAGAGGCAATTGAGGTTAAGTGATTTGCCCAGGGTCACACAGCTAGTAAATATCTGAGCTTGGCTATTTACTAGTCACATGACCTTGGGCAAGTCACTTAATTTCTCTACATTTGTTTCCTCATCTGTTAAATGAAAGGATTTAACTAGATAACTTTTGAAGTTCCTTCCAGCTTTTGATCTATAATCATTTGAGAGTTGATGATAATGGGCCAGAATGTACCTGATTTCTTCCCAAATTAAATTTGATTATTCCTCCTTTACTCTAGTTTCTGAAGAAAGGGTGGTCCTTTTCCTCACCAATGCTTAGCACAGTGCCTGGCATATAGTAGATGCTTAATAAACATTTATTGAATTGAAATTGAATTGGATGTCTAGAATTAAAATGAAGCTAGAAAACCCACAGCTCGAGACTTACAGTTTCCCTGGGGAGATAGGGCGTGTTCAAAGGCTGCTTCTTGTTAAGTACCAAATGAGTAGTGCAGAGGGTAAGTGCCTTAGGCCTAGGTAGGTGAATCTGGGTGGCTCCAGCACCCACCCATCTCCCTTGGGGAAGACCCTACAGCTGGCAAAACTCATCGTAGCCACTTGGGCCCTATACTTAGCAAAATCCTTTCATTGGATCCATAGCAAAGACTGAGTGTGTGTGTAATTTACTCTGGAACATATGCTTATTATTGCTGCCAAAGTAATGCCTAGGATGTACTAACTGGTTCTTATAAATTTAATTATATAGTGGGTAAGGACTTTCATTGAGACATATTCTATTCCAGGTAATGGTCATCAAAGGAGTAAACCTTAGAGAAGGGAAAGCAGAGTTCACTTTAAGTAAAATATTAATTAGGTTGCCCTTAATTTAAAGAGGAGATTGAGCTAAGTTAATTAAATCAGGATTATTAATGTAAGAGCTTTGTGCTGAAAATTTGAAGTAGGTCTTGAAGGGTAGGACTTGGACCGGAAGAGAAGAGCTGGAGGACATTTCCTGAGCTGCGTGAGCAAAGCCAGCAAGAAGGGAGTTAGTTTTTCTTGTTGGTCTTTTCAAGAAAAGATGAATTGACTTGTTTGCCTGTAGTAAAGGGTTGTAGTAAAGCAATGGTGTGAGATGAGGTTGGACAAGTAAACAGAGGAAAAGAATTTACGGGTGACCATGAATGCCAGGCTAAGATTTGCATGTCATCTGGTCAATAGTGGGATGCTATAGGGCTTGGGTGGCAGCAGCATGATAATATGAGATATTTTAGGATAAATCATGACCTTAAAACTGTGAGAAATTTTGGGACCATTAAGCTCTGAATACACTTAAGCTTTTAGTGGTTGAAGTAGGACAAAAGAAAAAAAATGGCAGTCGGGTAAAAAGTGATGATGAATCCAGGTGTTGTTTTTGATAGAGAGTAAAAGGTATGCCTTGAAGTTGTTGTTCAGTCATGTCTGACTCTTTTCGACCCCATTTGGGGTTTTCTTGGCAAAGATACTGGAATGGTTTTCCATTTCCTTCTCCAGCTCATTTTACAGATGAAGGAAACTAGGCAAAGAGGGTTAAGTGACTTGCTCAGGGTCACACAGGTAGTAAATGTTTAAGACCAGATTTGAACTCAAGAAGACTTGACTCTAGGTCCAGCACTCTATGCATTGAACTACCCAGCTGTCCTAGAGACTGGGAGAGTTCTGTCCCTGAGTTCAAGTCCTGACTTTGACACATAGGAGAGGAAAGAGGAAGAGAAAGATGAAACACCCTACTATTGATTACTCTTTCCCTGCTAAGGAAATTACTTCTCTTCTAAACAGGCAACTTCATATGGGAAGTCTTTAGAAAACTTTGCAGTCAAAAATAGGGGCTGTCCCTATAATGACACAATAGCCAAAGGCCTCAGTCTCCTCTCTACAAAGTTGGTGAAGCCTTGCTTTCCTAGTCAGGTAATTATTCCCTTCAGTCAGATTACCCGTCCAATTTTGCAATAGACTGAGGCTTCAGAGCCCCTCGGGGATTTTACAAATACTATGGCATCATGATTAGTCAACCAACAGGAGAAGCTTGTTTTAAGAGTTCTTTTCCCTTCTGGCTACCCAGCAATTCTCAATGACCTGAGCCCCAGAAATCAAACTAATGAACAAAAGCAGAAAAGGCCCTACTCCAGGCAGGGGAGGAGCAGGTTCCTAGATCAGCTGAGTAATTACAGGCAGGTTTGCTAGTGCAACTGGCATTTTATCTATGCACAAGGAACACTAGCATATTCCAAGTTTTAAAATAGTTTACTAGAGCAAGAAGGCAGTATGGTGAAATGATTTGAGAGCCAGGCTTGGAGGCAGGACAACCTAAGCTGTGAATCTCAATTTAACTTACTATCCACAGAAAGAGAGGAAGCTGAAAGAGGGATCAGGGTATAGTGGAATGAGCAATGCCCTGGGAGTCAGAGGAACCATACCCTATGGTATGGAGGTATGACACTCAACCTCTTCAGTGATCTGGCCAAGTTTCAAAACGTTTAAGTGCAGAAGGGGTGCAAATCTACACTAGTGAAGATAATTTCCTCATCTGGGAGTCCCTGTTGGGGAATTTCTCAGTAACGGTTCCTAGACTACTCATAGATGAGACTGGAGGTCACATAACTTGACAGATTGAAAAAAAATATTAGGTTTGTTCTAATTCATGATGAAAAATGACTCCTCAAAAATGATTCATCTTGGGAGAACTTGTGTCCCAACATCCAGTTCCCAGTGTAAAGATGGAAGGAAAGGACAGACAGCCAACAGAAGACCAGAAGGGGAAACAAACAAAGTTGGGGGTTTCTGGGGGAATATTTGGAAATATGCTGGCAGGACTTATTGTCCAACTGAGACAACCTTCCCAGTGCAGAGGGCAAAAAAAGAAGAGGAAGTTACTGAATCTTTTACCATTGTTAAAGAAGTCTTTGATCTAAAACAGCTGGGTTGAACTAATCTAATCTCTTTTCCAAGGTCATCAGATAGCTTTTACAATGGTGGATGAGACTTCCTGCTTTACATTGTCACTGTATAGTTTATTATATTTTATTTCTCCATTTCCTATACCAATGAATTTCCTATACCAGTCTCTACATCAATAGGGATTAATTGGATTTGGACCAATGATTTAAAGACCTAGAAAAGACTTTAGGGCTCACTTGCTGGTGGTGGGGGGACCCTCTCTCAAGTTTTACAGGTGAGGAAACTAAAATATGGAGAGATTAATTGCCTGGTCCAAGTCATACCAGGGTACTTAGGTGGTACAGTGGACTTCCTAGTCAGGAAGACTCGTTTTCCTGAGTTCACATCTGGCCTCACACACTTAACCCTGGGCAACTCACTTAACCCTGTTTGCCTCAGTTCCTCATCTGTAAAATGAGCTGGTCAAGGAAATGGCAAACCCAGTCAGTATCTTTGCCAAGAAAACTCTGAAAGGGGTCACAAAGAGTTGGACACAACTAAAAAAAATGACTCAACAACAACCAAGTCAGAGTGAGGACCTAGGTTCTCTTACTCGAAATCTAGGGCTCCCTCCACTGCACCCTGCTCCCTCTCTCTGTTTCCTCACTTTCTGGGGACAATTTGATAAACTGAGATTGACGTCTTTCCCTTTAATGATGTATATTGACTGCATTGATGACTTGTCTCATTGTTCCTAGCCTATCCAAGTCCTCTTCTCTTTAAATTCTAGGGATTTGGCTGAGTTTTTGCAAAAAATAAATGACAAGTTTTAGGTGTGCTTCCTAATGGATATTACCTGGAATAGACTGTGGCCCAGTACAAGACCTGTCCCACTATATATGTAAAGTTAGAAAGATTAGTTAATACTAGCAAGATGCTATTTATGCAGCAGTTAACGGGGTTGTGCTTCAGAGTCAATACACATTCAATATTTGCTGTACTTTCAGTTTCAAATGAAAGAATACCCTAAAGGATATGGCCTGTGTGGCTATGCTGGGGCCCTCTAGCTACAGGGGGCTTTCCGGAGGAAGTAGGAGCTGGGGCAGTCCCCCAGATCTTAATTGTTATGCCACCCACTAGCTCAGTGTAAATAAAAATGTGAATTTTGTGAGTTTACATTCCCAGAGGGCAAGGATCTGGTCCTTTAGTATAGCAACTAGCACAGGGCACTGTACATGGTACCCATTCTACAAAGATTACTTCCATCTTAGAAAGAAACCTAGAAGGAAGGGATCGAAATGAATAGGAGAAAGAAGAAGAGAGCTTGCTTCTGGACTGTTCATGGTGAGTAACTATTTATCTTTAATGCTATTGAGTGTGGCTACCCACCTGCTGTGAGACTTGACTCACATCTTTTCTTAGGAAATGTGGGATCTGATCCACTGCCAGCCCCATCACACTATAGGTATCCCTCCCCCTTGCAGCTGGGAGCACAGTACTCCTCCTGACCCTAAGCCTTGGGGTCTTGGGTTGCTGCTCTTCTCGTTTCACTGCTCTGCTCTCCAAATCAGTCAGGAAGCCTCTGGGTCAAAGCAATTTATCTTAGCTAAATCACAAGACTCATTAAAGATGTTTAGAAACTTAAATCAGGTGGTCTCTTTAAAAACAATCAAACAAACCCGAAAACCTCAAACTAAATTGTATTTTATTTCTAAAAGATTATATTAGCCTTCTCTACTGACACCTACATTTTTGGGGGGGGGGGCGGGTGGAGAGGGGGAGCCCTGGCCTCATTGTTCCCCCATAGGAGAAAAAATGTTCCTTTCTCCCAAATCACCTAAAGTATTAACTCCCTTCTATTGTTAACACTAAAGAATAATTTTTAAAAACCTATTTAGAATGGACAACTTAAATATTTGGAAATTAAACTGATATAGTCCATCCTGCTAGTATAAATAATCTTTTACATTACAGTGACCTTGTAAAACCAAAAGCCGCTTTTAAGGCATAAAATTTTCAATGTCAACATGTTTTTGTCTAGTAAACCTTGGTTCTATTAATCATAGTTCATAGCTTAGCAAGTGTTTAGCCTAATAACAGCCGCTAAATTGGTTTCTTGATAACAGTAAAATGATAGAAAACTCTTATTGATGTTCTTCTGACTATAAGGTTATATGACTGACTTTTAAAAACAAACATGCCAGTGTGTTTTGAAGATCACAATTCATCTATAAAATAAAGTCTTAGAGCATTGCCTAAGGCTCCCAGAGGTTAAGTAGTTTATTTGCCCGTGGTCACCCAGATGCTATTAAGGGTCAGAGGTGAGATTTGAACTAAGGTCTTCCTGACCCAATTACGATACTCCACCTGCAATCGGGGGCAGCTAGGTGTCACAGTGGAGAGAGTGCCACTAGTGGAATCAGGAAGACTCCTTTTCCTGAGTTCAAATCTGGCCTCAGACACTAGCTGTGTGACCCCTGGCAAATCACTTAACCCTCTTTGCCTCAGTTTTCTCATCTGCAAAATGAGCTGGAGAAGGAAATGGCAAATCACTCTAGTATCTCTGCCAAGAAAACCCCCAAAAAGGTCATGAAGAGTCAGACATGACTGAAAAAATAACTAAACAATAAAAATCTACTATGGAGGCCCATAGTTCACGTGAAACCTACAATACTCCCAAGTGCTCCTGAGCCAGATTAAAATGTAATTGGGAAATATTTAAATAAATAAAAATACAATGAAACATTGATAAGAATATATCTTAAAATACAAATACAACCTGCGGGGATCCTTATGTATGGATCAGTGGCCCCCATTTCTGTTTGAATTGGACACAACTGCTATGAGTTTATTGGTGTGGGGAGGACAGCTAGGTGGTGAAGTGGATAGAGTGCTAAGCCTAGAGTCAGGAAGATTTGAGTTAGAATGTGAACTCAGACACTAGACCTGTGACCTTGGACAAATAATTTAACCTCTGCTTACTTCATTTGCCTTGAATGCAAAATAGGGATAATTATAGCATCTACCTCTCAGGACTATTTTGAGGAACAAATGAGATACTATTTGTAAAGTGCTTAGCAACAGTGCCTGGCATACAGTAGGTTCTTGTGGTGGCGGTGGTGATAGTGGTTCTTATACTCCTCAACATGCTCAAGTTGGCAATTTGTCTGAGAGTTGCCTGAGGTACTGAGAAGTTGGTTAGGTGACTTGCCCATCTAGTATAAGTTAGGCTTTGAACCTACCTTTTCCTGACTCCAAAGTCACAACTGCCTCTCATACAAACACACAGTATCTAAGTATTGAAATAAATGCTGTCCTTCCAAGTAGATATTGGGAAGGGTATATGCTATTCTCACAATCCTACCGAAACCTTCTTGAAACTTTTTGCAAACAAACCTCAGTTTTCAACTATGCAAAAAAACGACATTATTTTATGATTATATTTAGTTGTATCAAAAAATAGTATGACTGAATTTGATTGCCTGTTATATTTGCCAGATTTGGCTCTGTGATATTTTTAGCTATTTCCAAATATGTATCAATTACTCAATTTGATCTTGTTGTTCTAGTTTATTATGCTAGCTGCTATACTGAAGACATGCTAAAGGCAGATCCTTGCCTTCAAGGAGCTATTCACATTTTTATTCAGTCTGCTAATGGGGGACATTGCAATTTAGATGTGGGGAAGTGCCCCAGCTCCCACTTCCTCTGGAAAGCCCCCTGCAGCTAGAGGGTCTCAAATTGATTTGTTCAAATTTGATTTCACAAATTTACCAAACTAAACTTTGAGTTACTTTTAAATCTTTTCAAATATCAAAACAATTATTGCAGGATAAATGTCCACCATGACTGAAGGTCTCAAAACAATATACCTCAGACTCTAAAGAATTCTCCAGAAGGAGAGAAACATCATCATCCCTCGCCTAAGTGTCCACCTTCCTCTGGTGTGAATACTTTGAAGGAAATAGGATTGTTTGGAGGAGCTGGGGGTGTTTAACCTGGAGAAAAGAAGACTGACGGTGGACAAGACAGCTGTTTTCAAGTGTTTAAAGGATTGGCATATGAAGCAAGGATCAAATTTGTTCTGTCTCACCCAGAAGACAGAACAAAGAACAATGAGTAGATGTTACAAAGAGGCCAGACTAGATATCATGAAGAACTTCCCATTATTCCTAACTACTAATTAGAGCTGTCCAAAAGTGGGATGGACAGAGTTCCCTTCCTTTGAGGTCTTTAAGCAGAGGCTGGGTGAAAATCTGCACAGTATGTTAATAATAAAGATTCCTTCCATTTAAATGCTGGACTAGGGGCCTGCTAAAGTTTTGTGCAGCTCTCAAATTCTGTGATTCATAGAGCTCATCAGTTCTCAGAGTCTGAAAGAAACCCAGAGGCCATTCTAGTCCAAACCATAGCCAACCTATGACCCGTTGGTGTATTTGTTAGAAAGCAGTATTTGAAGGTCGTACCCCTATAACACTTTCTGGATATAATTAAAAACAAAACTGAGATGAATCCTGGTGGACTAAAGTTTTTTGGTTTTGTTTCTTTTTAAGTCAGCTCCCCCCTTTTTTTTAATTGCCCTGAACACCAAATATTCTTTATTATGACATTATTAAAATATAACATTGTTCTTCAAAATAAGTTTAAAACCTAAATAGCAGCTGTCTTTATCTTAAGTCTTTACATTATGGTATAGTGGGAACCGCCCCCCCCCCAGAATTTAGAACATCTGGTTTTGAATATGAGCTCTGTACTTGTTACCTGTGTGACCTCAAACAAGTCACTCAAACCTCTTTGGGCCTCCATTTTCTTTTCTGTGAAATGGGAAAGCTGAACAAGATGGCCTCTAACTTTTCTAAATCTAAAATATATGATACTTTAATCTTAAATTGCTTTTTAGGATTGAAGAATCCTAAAGAAAGTTCAGCAAGTTGTCCAGGAGGGGGAGCCATTGCAAAATTAAAATAAGCTAACAAAGCCTAGAAAATGAAGTTTTCAGTTGAATTTCACAACTGATCACTAATTTCTGTGTCATTACTGTTTCCCGAGTACAAACTTTTCAAAAGAATTGAGACAGTGGCTTCCATTTCTTTTGCTGTGAATACGATGAATGCTTACTAAATGTCTTTTGTTAAGTCATTTTCAGTCCCCTCCAAACTTTCTTGACCCCATTGGAGTTTGGTTTTTTGTGGGGTTTTTTTGGCAAAGATACTAGAGTGGTTTGCCGTTTCCTTCTCCAGCTCATTTTACAGATGAGGAAACTGAGGCAAACAGGGTGAAGCGCCTTGCCCAGGGTCACACAGCTAGTAAATGTCTCAGGCCAGATTTGAACTCAGGAAGATGAGCCTTCTTAACTCCAGGCCCCTTACTCTATCCTCTGTACCACCCATATGCCTTTCTAAATATCTACTGAATTTTATTTTCTAATCTCTCTATTCCCAAAGACTCCCCACCCTGTGTATACAGTCTGTCATTGGTGAATGACTGAAGTTAAATATGAGTGAATTATTTTACTATAAGTTTCTATTATACAGAGCATTGCTATCTGTCCTCTGACTGCTATGGCCTCGTTATTAGTCTCTTTCTTGGCTTCTCTCTATAATAAATGCCATAGAGGCAGTAGGTAGCAGAGTGAATAGAGAGCCAGGCCTGGAGTCAAGAAGATCTGGACAAGTTACTTTAACCTCTATCTGCCTCACTTTCCCCATCTGTAAAAGGGGATAATAATAGCACTTACCTCCCATCAAATGAGATAATAATTTTAAAGTTTTTAGCACAGTGCCTAGTACATGGTAAGTGCTATGTCAATGTTAATTATGATGGTGATGCCTGAATGGCAGACTTTTCTCAAGTCTAGCTACTCACCCAGACCTTTTACTAAACATCATCTTCTTAGACCTGTTTGTTCTCATGCATCTGGGGCTAATCCCTACTTGACATCCCACACATTGCCTCTTCTTTTCTCAGGTCCTCCTGGAAAGCGTGCTCAGAGAAGCCTTAGAGCTGGCTGGAAAGGGAAGAAAACTGGACGAATCCATTCTTCTGAAGCAGAGGGTTTGCTTTAAGCATCAGATTTGTTCCTACTGGGTGACTAGGCCAAGGAAAGTCCCTAGGGAAAGTCAGGTATTGTTTGGCAAATGTGTTTGAGAAACCATTCTCACCTTCTCTGCCACCAGTCTCTCCAGGTTAAGTGAGACAATTATCTCCATCATTCAATTGAAAAGGCCTAATTCTGCTTCAATTCTTTGGGTAATCCAAAATTTCCATCTGAATGATTCAGGTAATTGGCTTGCTAAAGAGGCAAAGGCCATGACTTGCTGGCATAGTGGTTGGCCAACATCCTATCCTGGTAATTGTCACTGGGGAACCTCCCTTACCCCTACTCCCCCAGAAGGGGATGCCACCTGGAAGTTTAGACTGCGAGAAAAATTATTCCTGAAGAATGATGGAATGACTCATTCTGCATTACAGTACTTATGCAGTCCTTAAACCAAGGAGAATAAGCAATGCGGATCTCGTAAAGAGGGGCCAGTAACAAATTGTTAGAAAGGGACTAATGTTTACCTATTTCCTCTTAGCCACATGCTCTTAAAAGGACACAGTAACCTTCTCCTCACCTAGCCACTGAAACTTCTTGCCTGTATCTCAGAGGTACTGTCCTTTCTTCCAACATATACATCCTCAAGACTCAGGGTTTGGGCTTCTGTTCCTCTCTAACATTCTAGAGATCTAGATGGTGCAGTGGATATAGCATTGGGCCTAGAGTCAGAAAGTCCTGAGTTCAAATCTGACCTCAGATACTAGTTGTGTGACCCTGGGTAAGTCACTTATCCTCAATGTGCCTCAGTTTCCTTAACTGCAAAATGAGGTATTTACCTCATGGAATTGTTGTAAGAATCAAATGGGATATGTGTTAAGTACTTAGCATAGTGCCTGTCTCATAGAGTATCTTTAATAAACACTTATTTCCTTCCCTACTCTTATAACTTCTATCACTTTATACATACAAACTCTTTTAGATTTTTGTATGTGTCTTGAATACCTCCTCCTAGACTGTAAGTTCCATAAGGGCAGACAGAGATCATGGTTTTATTTATGCTTGTATCACCTCCTGAGCTTTACACAGTATTCTGCACAGAATATAAACTCAATAAATATTTGTTTACTCACAAACTATATCTTCACTTGAACTTTTTGCTAAATTCTTATCTCATATCTCTAATTCTGTTACTATTTAAAAAAAATTTACCTGCATCCTATATATGTGTATGTATGTATGTATGTGTGTGTGTGTGTGTGTGTGTGTGTGTGTATAAAATATAGTTACCATTTGGATGTCCAAACACCACTTCAAACTCAACCTGACCCAAAATTCATAGCATTACAGACACAGAGCTGGAAGAGGCCTTAGAAGCCATTGAATCCAGCTTCCTCATTTTACAGATGAGGGAAACAGAGGCAAAAGGATGTTAAGTGCCCAGGGTCACACAGTCTATCAGGCAGGATTTCTGTTCCAGTGACCCCATTCTACTGGTCTCTTAGATTTAACATCTTGGAATCATCTATGATTCTTTCCTTATCTTCCCTCCCAGCTAGTCATCTAACTGTGTTGTTCCTCCCTTTGAAATATCTTGGTTAACTGTTGCTTTCCTTCCAGTCCTAATGATAGCCTAAGTCTGGGGTTTTTCTCACTGGATGGATAAATTACTGCCCAAGCTTTGGGACTGACCTCATTACTCCATCCTCCGGACTCCCATCCTGCATATTGTTGTTGTGCTCATTTTTTTAAAACGCTGTTTTCATCCTATCAAATATCTTCAAAGAGGTCTCACTGACCTGCTGATTTACAGGGACAAAAAACCATACTTTTCATAAGGATTTTCAAAACCTTTCACAATCTGGCCCTATGCTACCCGTTACCTAGGTTAGGCAGTTAGGTGTCTCAGTGGATAAAGTGGTAGATTTGGGGTCATGAAGACCTCAGATCAAATCCTATTTCATATTTTACCAGTTGTGTGACCCTGGGAAAGTCACTTAACCTATCCCAGCCTCAATTTACCCATTTGTAAAACAGTGATAATAACAGCACCTACCTCCAAGAGGTGGTGGTGAAGATAAAATTAAAAAAAAAAAAACTTCTCTAAGACTTCTGTTCCCATTGCTCTCCCTTTTCTGAAAGCCTTGCCACTCTTCTCAATAATTATTTTGGCATGTGATGCTTATCGACATAAGCTTACACCCCAATTCTTCACTAAGATTAAGTTCTTTAAAAAAATTAAAATTTTATTTTATTTTATTTTCAGTTTCAAATTCTTTCCTTCCCTCACCCATTGGATGGCACGAAAAACGAAACTAGTTACAAATACATATGACTATAAATTCTCCAGGAAAGTGACTCATTCCCTGGGCCTGCCCCTGAATGAATGCTTTTCAAACATTAAGCAGCCAACTTGTTGGCATATATTATTATAACAATATGAATGTATGGTTAGCACTATTTTAAGGAAGAAAAAAACAAACTTCACCAGATAACTAAATTAGGGATTGAGTGTTCACACTGCATTGGACATTTTGCTTTGCAGAAGAATCCAATTTAAGAAGTAGCTTAGAGCTGAGAACTAACCTAGGCTAGGGCTTTTTGCATTTGTTTCCAGCCTAATCCATCAACAGTAGGGAAAGCTGGAGGAAGCTCGGTACTGGAGTTGCTTGCTAATTAAAAATAAAAAATAAGAACAAAGCATTCCCGAATTTATATGTAAATCAACTGCTATTGACCCAAATTAAATTGACCCACAAATTTTTACATAAAGGGGAGTAGGTCTGCAGGAGACCTTATGGGAATGTTATGCTGCAGTTTGAGTTAAGTTACAAAGGATGCAAAGTTCAGAGATGCAGTATTTGATATAATGTAGAAACCTGTTTTACTTTGCTGCAAACAAATGGACAATATATTGTACAATATATAATAAAAAGTACAGCATAATACAAGTGCCACTAACAAAAGAAATCAGAATAATACTTAAAAATGCTCATTTGTAATATATACACTGCAATAATAAGCCACAATAAATACATCAATTTTTCATATCATTCATAATAAATACGGAAAATATAAATACAGAAGACTACAGCTAATATGAATAAATTATTACAACATAAGGTCCAGGTTAACTTCTGTTGAATATTATTGTAGCTTATTTCATTTACCCTTTGGCATCTTTGATGTTATAGCTTATGCACAAGAGAAATCAATCTAATGTATAACATATAACATGAGGTTCTAGTGTAAAATGACTATCTCTATGGATTTTTGTTTAACATTTGTCCCTTTCACCTCTTACAAGTCAGCAGGTTTTATGTAACAGTAATAAAAACAGTTCTTATGGTACTATTTCTATCTACAGAAGTAATAATAAGTGAACAATAACAAGAAAACAAATGAAAAATGTAACCCAATCATAATGGCAAATACTTTATACTACTCTAGTTTTTGGTTGTGTTAAAAGGAAAAAGCAATATGTGTGTATCACACACATAAAAACCAAAACCCACCAATTTTCCACCAAATAACCCTTCTCTGTGGAAAAGAAGATTTCCCTTGTGTGGAAATAGTGCCTAAAAGCTGAATGACCGGTTTCTGTAGACTGAAGGAGACCTCAGAGTGCTTTGGAGCCTTTCTTTGATTTACTATTAGGTACATTCTACTAGTAGAATCCCTTAACAACAGCTGCCACCCCAGTTTGAATGCAGACACATTATTGGCTTTTAAAAATCCAACCACTGAAGGTAAAAAACAACTGCAATTGGTGACATTTGTCCATGCAACTAATGATACTTTTCAAATGGAGGGAAAATGCATTTTTGAAGATCAATATCAGGTGACCTTTTCCTACCAAACTAATATTTATATACCCTGTGATGCTGAGTGGAACACATGGAAATAACAAAATGCCATGTTCCATGTTAACAGGCATTAACCGGTACATATGTATTAATAATTTTATCTTAAAAGGCTATTACACAAGAAATGCAATAAAATAAAGAGAAAGCAGATCAACTTTACTAAGACACAATAACGGCAGAGGCTCTTAGGAACCAGAGTTGCAATCTACAGCTTTTTGATTATTTCTGCACCGTAAATGTCTAGAGCTTATTTTACATCAAACACTTTTGAACATATTTCACAAACTATACTTCAGACATATTTCCAGAGAAGTGCCTACAGTCTGTTAAAACAAGGGCCAAATCATTAAACACTCTTTACATAAAGAGTAGAGATTTTTCTTTTTTTTAAGCAGGTAAGGTAGTTTGTGTGCACTGGTATTCAAAGCAGAGCTGAGGCTATTTTCACACAAGGGCATCAGGATGTTTGCTGGGGAGGAGAAGCAGCTGCAGGGAAATAATCCAACACTTTGGGGGCGGGGGTTCTCTCTTCTTTGCCATGGTTTGCCCAATGTTAATATTTTCTTTCCAAACAAATCTCTATGTATGTCCATTATGAGAGGGATAGGAGACGAATTCTAATTTCAGTGCGGGGGGGAAACGTATTTAACACAGAGGTTCTTAACCTAAGATCCATGAACTCAAAAATACTAATAACTATTTCAATAGAATTGTTTTCCTTTGTAATCCTACATATTTTATTTTTTGCCTTTAAAAATATTATTCTGAGGAGAGGTCCACCAGGTTGCCAAAGGGATCCACGACACAAAGGTTAAGAACCCCTGTTTTAAAGTGACCTTTAAAAAAGGAATACTCCCTGCCTGACCACGTGTTGAGAGTAAATTTGAAAATTTTATCACAATGCTTCTAAACCTGCAGGAATGTGTGTGGCAAATCATGTAGTCAGAAAAGTCACCACCCTGGTTTGCTCTAGGCACCTCTCCCTCCTTTTTCAGCCCTCATCAACATGACAGCTTTTCAAATCATTTCCAAGAATCCTGAGAAGGCAGGCTGCTGCTGTTTAACTTGGAAACAAAGGGGCTGAGTGAGCTAACTGGTTGCTGCGTCTCAGGAGATTTTTAGTCTTTACCCTTCCCCCTCTCCAAAACTAGTCTACTCCCCCAAGGAGAGAGAAAGCTCTGAATTATTGTTTCAGATGGAAGGGAGGTTAATAAAGGAGCACCTATTCTATAGCTTAAGGGCCAAGAAAAGCTCAGTCTTTGTGTCTGTAATGTCTCAGAAAACAGTCTAGCTTAAAAGTCAAGCCACCTGATCCTGGCTTGGATGCTGACTTCCCCCTGGGGTTTTGGAACAATCACTCTTCCTGACACCTCCCCAATCATCAAATGGCAATAACTTTGCTGAAAGAACTTGAGATCACCAACCATTGTACCAACACTACTATCTCTTGTTAGGGAGAAAAAATGAAGCTGTTGGTAGTTCTGTAGAATACTAAAATGACTGTGGGTAAAACACAACTAGATTTGAATACAATGGGCCAAATCACCACAACTGTTGCCAGGTGCCTAGTCCATAAAGACCTGCCAAGATACTTTCCAATTGTAGGAAGAAAATAAGGAAACTGATTGGGTTACCAAGGAAACCTTCCCTGGAGATGTGTAAGAATAGAGGGATATCTATCCTGTTAGGGTCATGCATGCCTGAGAGACAGTCTTCCCTGGAGGTAGATGGATGGCCAGATGACCTCTAGAAATCTCTTCCAGTCTTAGACTTTTAAGATCTGAAGAATATCAAAGAGCTCTGATTGTCCCTTATTCACACACAGCTTGCCATTGTGAGTGACCTGGAAAAGGCAAACTATTCCAAGATGCCCCTGTGGCATGGTCAGTGTCTAATTAATCAGGATTCCAAATGAGTAAACTTGATTGATAGGGAAACTACAGTTAGATTGGGGGTCAGATGAAATGACTTTAACAAATAAATATCTATTCCTGTCTAACAGCAACCACGTTCTATATAGTAAATACCAAGTTTGCCACCAGCAACCCCTCTACGAACAAGACACAGACATATCTGTTTGATTACTGGAGCTTGTTTTAAACAACTGTTCTTGTTTTAAATCAGGCAATTAATTTCTCATATCTAAAGATTCAGGGTTTTTTTTTCTCCTTTTAGGAAAATGTAGTTTTAGGTTACACTTGCATATTTTCTCCTCATTTCTTCAATGTGGAAAAAAAAAAGCAACCAAAAAGCCAGGGTTGTCAGTAAGACTTATACCCGAAGGACAGTGTCACACTGAATTTTTATTCTAAAAGATCCAGTATCTTTATTAATGGCTACATGGGCAAAATTTGCAGGCTAGGATGGAAAAGAGCCAGTGCCACTAAACAAAGTCAAACAGTGATAACAGTGATGGTAAATAATAACAATTTATATAGCAATTCAAAGTTTTTGAAACATTTTCCTCAGCACCCCCTTGTGAGGTAGGTGGTAGTTCAAGTATTATTATCCTCATTTAGGAAATGAGGAAGCAGGCTCAGAGTAGTGAAGAGATTTAACCAAGGTAGGACTCAAAGATTCAAACCTGGGTTACCAAGCTCTAAAACCTGACACTATGAATGGTATATACAAGACCAAAGATCTTAAGGCCCTTCCTTTGAATGACTCCAACAATATGGAGAAAACCCGGTTTATGGGGGGAAATCAGGGGATTTCCAAAGAAAACTAGTTCTGGATCCTGTATCTGACAATAATTAGCTTTATGGCAATGGGCAAGTCATTTGATCCCTGTGACCTTCAGTTTCCTCATTTTAGCAAGTTTCCTGCTTTAAAATTCCACAAGGCTGACAAAGTGGCCTGCTGTCTTACTGGGTGATGAAGTATAACCCAAATTTTCTGCAGCCAAATTTTCTAAATTGGCCAAGTGATTACCAGTTTTCTTCTGTATGCTCATTAATAAATAATTTCAGATAATCCCAGGCCAGATGAGCAGATTGGGAAGAATCCAAAGAAAGGAAAAGGGGGGAAAAAGAGACCCAACAAAGACTCTCTTCTCAAACTAGAATTAATTACATACAACCAAAACCAACTCTCAACCTATATCCATCACAAATCTATGTTCTCTTGGTTTCTTCTAATTCACTTTTGATTCTTAAATTATTTTAAAAGCCTCACATCCACCCTTAAATATTTGCTATCTCACTAACTACCCTATCATCACAAGGATAAAGTGATCAAAGAAAGGAATTATGTAATTAGTACACTGAATATCAAATATGAATTTAATTACCATTCATTTGCCTCTTTATTTCCACTAGCATTTTTACTGGAGATGAAAGAAAATGATCCCACAAAAAATGTCTTTTACTGAATTACAAGGAAGTTTAAACTACCTAATAAAAATAATTACCCTGTAGTTCTTCGTGACCTTTAGTTGCCACTAGTAAAATGAGTAATCAAAAGTGACTTAAGCTCTTTTAATTGCCTCATAGTGCCAGTTTTCTAATCTGTATCTCCCCCCTTCAAACAGCAAAGAAATTCAAACTTGCTTGTGATTTGGACCCTGTTTTCATGCACCTTCTTGCCCTCTATGATTCTGTCCAATAAGGCCTCGTTACTCTTAGAGTGAAAAACAAAAACAAAAACAAAAAAATCTCAACAAAACAACAGTTAAGCATTTGCTCACACAAACAGCAGAAGTTTAGACCAGTGAAAGGGTGCCTAACACTAAATAAAACCCAGGCCACATGGAATCCTTGAGCACAGCCTATTGAGAAAAATATTTACATTCATCACAATTGCCAATTACTTGGGTGTCTCTACAAAACAAGCCTGAAAAATTATGGGGTCAGCAAAGTGGAATTTTAGAGGATTCCAGTTTAAGAGGAGACATTTACACAAAGTCTCGGAGAATCAGTAGGTAAAATGTGAAGGAAACACTCTTTAAAAAATTTCCACATGCTAATACGTTATAACCTCACTAGCCATTCAATAACCATTTAAACAACGTGTCATAATCGTTCTGATGTTTTAAAATTGATCATCAAATGATTTGTGACTAGCAGGAAATAAAGGAGATGGTTGCTCAGAAGCAGATGTGAAATTCTGGGTTCTGAGTAACTGGACTAGATGAACCCCAAGAATCCTTCTATCTCTAACATTCTGTGATTCTGATATCAGCCTTTTTAATGAACCACTTCTGCATATTGGTTTCAGTCCTTCATGACCTGGCTTTAAGGTGCAGAATAAGAATCAAGCCCACCACGCCTTTGCCAAGCTCTTTTTATGACTCTTAATAGGTTACAGCTGGGCAAGATGTTTTTTTCTTCACCCAAGGCACTGTTTTACTAATTTTAATAGTTTTTTCAAATTTCTAACATTGCTTTTCCTGCTCAATAGAACCAATTAAAGTCCTTTCAATGTTAAGAAAAAAAAAAAGCATCTGACCAGAGTAGCCATCTTGTTTGCAAACAACTGGATGATTTGGAATGTGGGATTTAAAACTTCTACCCTTGCAAAAAAAAAATAATCTTTTAGAATTTCCAGGGGTCCAGGCTTTTCTTGGGACTGATTAAGAATACAGCCTTTAGGGGCAGCTTGGTGGTACAGTGGATAGAGCACTGGTCCTGGAGTCAGGAGGATCTGAGTTCAAATCTGGCCTCAGACACATAACACTTACTAGCTGTGTGACCCTGGGCAAGTCACTTAACCCCAATACCTCACCAAAAAAAAGAATACAGCCTTTAGATCCATTCTAAGTGCCTAGAAAGCATTCCCAGTGTGAGTTCTTGATGCCTACAACTTTTTTAAGGTTAAGATTGCTTCTAGGATCAATAAAACATTCCAATGATTGAAAACCCTGACCATTGGACATCTTAGACTGCCTGTAGCATAATGCTGCTTTTAGGAGACACAGGCATTCCCAATGGACTGGGGGAAGCTTTTCTATAATTCATAAAAGGTAGGCTTCAGGGGTTACAGTCCCTGCAGATGTGACTTCTGCCACCTGCTAACGCACCTTTCTGTAAGTGCCAAAGGGCAGAGTGCAAAACAACAAGGGTTTTGTTAACTTTAGTGAGCTCTATATAAGCAACATGTTTTAAAAGTGATGTAAGCTGTTGCTGACATTTCCTGGAAGTTTTCCTTGGTTTTTGCCGTCTGTGACTCAGCATCCACTTGTGACAGTTTAGTAGAGGTTTGTCTGTATTTAGTATCACACATAGATCTAACATTAAAGTAACAGCCTGATATAAACAGTTTCTTCCTTTATGCGTTTTCATTTGACCTGTCCTAACCCTTCTCTATGAGGCTACATTTGATTCATGAAATTTCCCCCAAAGGGAGAGGAGAAGGGGGATTCTCTGTATTTGTACCCTGGATATTTCTACATTAAAGAGGCATAATTTTAGGATATGCATAGAATTTAAGCAAAATGTTCATTAGAACACATTTCATAAAATTATTAAAATGATAATGCTATAATAAAAAAAACCTGCATGATAAACTTCATGGTATTTTTCTACCTCAAATTTCCCTCAGAAACAAACTATGCAAATCTTCTCAACATTTAATACTAGATAGCAACACCAGGTAGTAAATTACGTAGAAGACATCCTTAGTCTTCCAGGTCAGATTTAATATTTTCATCTCTTTAAAACGTAAGAAAAGGGTAGCTAGGTGGCATAGTGGATAGAATGCAGGGTCTGGAGTCATTTGTGAGTTCAAATCTGGCCTTAGACATTTACTAGCTATGTGACCCTGGGCAAGTCACTTAACCCTGTTTGCCTCAGTTTCCTTGTCTGTAAAATGAGCTGAAGAACGAAATGGCAAACCACTCCAGTATCTCTGCCAAGAAAACCCCAAATGGGATCACAAAGAGTTGGACACGACTAAAACAACTGAACAGCAACAAAACATAAAAGCAGAGGGTGTATCCCTTTAAAACCTAAAGCTCTGAATGAAGAGAACTTTCTGTCCTCTGATTTCCTTCAAAATTCATCTGAAGTAGACTTCCTCTTCCCCCCTTAGCTGTTAATGCTCCACTTCCCCTTTCAGATTATCCTCCATATATTCTGTTTATATCTTGGATGCTCCTTGAAGATAGGGAGGGACTTTTTATTGTGGCCTTTCTTTGTATCTCCAGTATTGAGGACACCTAGTAAACAAATTGATTGACAAACTGGAATTCAGCCCAGGGCTTATATGGTACTGAAGGTAGATTGTCTTAATAGTACAATAACTAAACACAATTTCTTCATCTCTTGATTTATGTATGGTCTAATGAACAGTGAGACTTTAAAATACCGGCAAGGGTTCTTGGGTCACACTTGGTAGTGGGGACTTTCCATTTCAGGTACTTTCCTCCTATCTGTGGCTAGTCTGCTGGGAAGAGATGGTTTCTTTAACCAAGATAAAATGACTGGTTTCTTACTTATCTAACAGGATGTAGGAGAAAGACTGGTTTTACTTATATCTCAATGGTCAAGAGATGAGATGAAGAAAAAAATAAAACAGTACAATAATATTTTCCTTCCCTGGGAACCACCAAATACAATGGTGGTAGCAAGTTGCTTCAACCATCTGACTTGTAAATCAGTTCAGTCTCAACAGTGACTGAGAGTTAAAAGGCACAGGGTTGGAAGTAAAACAACGTCTGGAGAAAGAAGTTTTCCAGTGGGTTGAATGACTAAAAGACTCTGTGGCAAAGGGGATTATAATTTAGCTCAGTAGGAAGAGTAGGACATGACTGAAAAAGACTGAACAGTAGTTGTAGAGGCAATACAACAGGTGCTGGTCAGGTTATTGAGTCTCAGTACTAAGGATCTTGCAAATATATCCCAATTGGCTGGCTCCTACTTGACCCCGCCTCCCCCTTTTTAAATTTCTGAAGAAATATTTAACTTTCTTGGCATGTGGGCAGTTATTGTTAATAAAGGAATTATCGATGGCGGGAAAAGACAGTAGGAATTTTGCGCTCTATTAACTTTACTCAGAAGAAGAGCAACACAGAAATAAATCCAATGATACACACACACAAATATATAGAGAGAGAATATGCTGTACAGATACACATATTTGTATGAATGATGCACATACATACAAATGCATATTTGTTTATATATATGCATGTGTATATGTGTAAATATATATGCATATGTATCTGTATGTCATATATACATATATGCATGTATATCTATATAAATAACCATCTCTCTCTACATATATATATATATATTTCTTTGATCATTTTCAAAAATACTAGTCCACATAAAAAATTACTATATTTTTCAGACCATGAGATCCAATTAGAATTTAAGGGGAAAATATGCCTCTGCATTATTACTAGTCCATATATCTGATACCTGGTACACCCTTTGAGGGAGGAAAAGGAAGAAAGCGGCAGGAAGCTGCTAGTCTATGTTGTTGGATTTGTTTGTTTTTAGGGAGGGATATGGAGTAGAGTGGGGATGGATAGTGAAAATATGGAAAATCTGTTGGAGAATAGGAAGGGATCATTCTCTTGCCTATATGCAGGGTCACTGCATTCTCTCCCCTGATTACCTATGAGAGTAAGCAGCTGCTGGGTTAGAGATCATTTTGGAAGCAAAGCTCAAAGATAGAAGAAATCAGTTATCCTTGATAAGTGTAAAATCATCAGATGTGGTTGCTGTCTCAGAAAGTTAACTCCCACTAAATCAAATGGTCCTATAAACAGCTCTCAGGTGAGAAGTCAGACTTCCTTTTGTCTTTCAACCCTGTCACAGATTACAGATCTCCTCTATTGATCTTTCAAAAGACAAGTCCTAGGCTACTGTACTGTGAACATTTCAAGATTTTTTTTTTTGAGATTAAAAGTGTATTTAACAATCCCACTAATACATTAAATATGCTTCTTTTCTATACTGAGTTTTGAGGGACCCTTACCTTTGAGGGACCCCTTTCATTTTCTCCTGGGATCTGCACTCTTTAGATTCTTACAATAGAGAGAAAACAAAGGTATCAGTCACTATGAACTGAAACCTCACCAAATATATTTAATGGGCACCATAAACATAGGAAGTCTAATGGTTTCAGTTGATTATTAAAGAGATACTACTAGCCCACATGACTTCCCTGTCTGGGAAAGAAATCCAAAGGTCCTTTGACAGTGAGAGAAATGCCTACCTGTTTAGGCCAGGGTGGGTGCAATGAGGGGGGAAGAGGAAGAAATAATTTGGCTATCAAAGAACTAGCTGCCAAGTGAACAAATTACCTAACCTTTCCCTTCCCTACCAAGTTTTAGCAAGGGTTTTTCATTGAAATTCAAGCATATTTGAGAGCTACCGAATGAAATCTACAGAGTCAAAATTCTATAATATGCTTAAATCCATATCCTTAAACACCTAAGTCTGAAAGACATAAAAATTAAGAAGCAATGCAGTCATTGAACAGCAAGGCAAATCTACATTTTAAACTGACATACAACATATGATACTTCATATCAATAGGACAAAATACTGAAACAGGTGAAGTGTCATATTGCATTGAAAGAAAGGTAGTGCACGCTATTTAGTTACCTAAGTCAATTTACAGAAAAAATGGGATCCTAGAAATCCTTCTCCAGCAAACCAAGTGCAGATAATCTAAAGGCCAGGAGTGCATGTTTTAGATTCCATGTGTCTGTTCCTTTAATAAGTTAAGGGAACATGAGGTAATGAGAATGCAAATAATGCATTCTGGATTTTCCTGCTAATTGTCCCAGGCAAGAGAAATTCATAATGCTTCAGAAACTTAAGGCCTAGTTGAATATTTGGGTGATGGCCCCCAGTCAAAATGTTAATTACAAAATTGAAATCTCTCTATACATCTAGTTTGCAAAGATTGGTCTTTTTATAGAAAAAAAGTCTGCTTGCTCCATCCATGTCCATTTCACGCTTCTTATAACCTGACAGCATTATAACTCTGCTCTTATTGACCTTTGATTTAGATTCCCAAACTGGTTGAGGAAAACCTTTATTTGTTCTTTCACAAAAAATATTATTTTAAGACTACCGTATCATATAAACCCACAATAATTACAACTTTTTACCCCAGCCCCTAACCCCCTAAAATTTTCACAGTCCCTACACCTTAACAGGTACTGCCAAGGGCACTAAAGTGCATTTCCACGTGGGGGCATAGGGCTCAAAGGTGCTACTAGACAAGCTAAGAACAAAGACAATGCCATTTTTATTGTTTTTGTTTCTAAAGTGGCAATTCCTTTTACCTCCTTCCCTGGAACTAATTGTGGGAAGGCACTGATCCAGATCCTAGCAGGAGGATTGTCCTAACCCTTACCTTTAGAGAAAATTGTGTATGGACCTGCACAAATAGATTCATTTATTTGTTCAAAATAGCAAAAATAGGCCTAGTTCACCTTTAAGAAAGTATCTGCAGATCGTATTAGTAATGTTCATAAAAATGCAGATGGAACGCTAGATGCAATCCATGTGGGCATGCTCTGGTGTGGCTCTTAAGTTTAAATGAACATATGTTAATTTCCATCAAAACATGATCTGCTAAACTACCATAAATAAAATACATATGAACAATTAAATCTTTTTCTTACAATAATTACTTTTACATTAAAAAGTCACCATCAACTTCAGATAGATTGAAAATTAGGACTCTAAATCTGATCATTTCCAAGTATTAGTTAATAATCTTGCACAGGCCCGAGAATCAAAAAACTTGGAGCTTTGATCTATACAGGTTGGCAGGTATCACAGAGTTTGACGGGTCAGTGACTGAAATATGCATTTTTAAATTTAGCTCTTTTTTTTTATCAAAAATGTCTGATTTATTTCAAAATCCTTGTATGAACTTGTATTTGTGCAATGCCACTGTCCCAAAAGCTAGAAAGAAGAAACAAAAGCATCTGGAACGTTAACTACAGTCCTTTTCTTGGTCCACAGTTTAAAACAATGCTGAGACTAGGAAATCCAATTAAATTACAGTGTATTTAAATATAGGAAGGTGATTTTGGGACAACTTAACCTGCTACACAGGGACGGTCTCAATCACTGATGACTTGATGCATTCTTCGTGCAATCTGCTCTTTTCCGAAAGGCTTAAGGAATTTTCAGCAGGATGCTCAACTATGTGACTGTCACCATTCAAAGCAGAAACATATCTCTCTGGGGAGGGACCTTTCAAATAAGAGTGAAATTCCACTTGAGGGTGGTTTGGCCTGTGTTCAGGATATAAGCTAGTACATGGCACATGGCTATCATTTTCTGACGAAGAGCAGCAGACTATTACAGAGGGGTTTGCAGATGGGTAATGGGAGCTACCATAGCTCTCTTCTGTTTGTCGGGCATAGTCAACAAACTGTTCTGATGTCATGCTGTAAGGCACCAGAGAAAGGGTACCATTTTTAACAGTTTCTCTTTCAGAATAGTTCTCAGGAATTTGATTTGTGGTGCCTGGGGCATGGTTGTCTATTTGGTAATATAAAGTTGAGGAGCTAGTGTAAAAAGAGGCATTCTTAGAGTGGCTTTCATGTACAGTAGTGCCATCGGAGTAGCAGAGAACTGAAGGAAGAGGCACAACTTCAGCATGGGTGCCCAGACCTTCCACAAAATGATCTCCTTTCTCATCTTCCTCATCTTCCTCCTCTTCTTCTTCCTCCTCTTCCTCTTCATCTGATTCACTTGGTGCTAGACTTTGTGTGCTGGAATCTGTAACTCCACTACAAAAGCTACTCCCGTCTTCTTCCTCTTCTTCATCTTCCCCTTGGCAATCTAACTCCTCTGCCGACTGCAAATGCATCACTGTTGTTTGGGGTTCTGTTTCAATCTCAAAATTCTCTGCAATCGAATATTCCACAGGGTGGCCAGCAGGGCCCATAGAACTAGTGTGAGCATTTATCTCACTGTGGCAGCCATTCAACGTGGGAATTTGCTGCTCTCGGTTTTTCTCCAGTTCGAGTTTCATTATTGTGTGCAAAAAGTGAGTCCGGACTCGGATAGGATTAAATTCAATCCTACCTGCTGTATTACTACATCCCTCTTTAGTGCAACCACATGGGAAAGACATCCGATCCACCTTAAAAAGAGAGAGAGACAGAGACAGAGAGAGAGAGAGAGACAGACAGAGAGAGAGACAGAGAGACAGAGAACATATTATGAAAACATGACAAATAAAACAACTCAGGTCTTTTCTATGACTGAGTGAGAGTCTTGATTCAGGGAATTTAAATGATTAGCAGGTGATTAGCAAACTAGAACTCAATTTAAAAAAGTGAATGAAATCAGGTTTTTTGTTTTAATAGCAATTACTTCCAAATTCATGGTTTTCTCTAAAATGAAAACTACTCACAATCTCAGGAATAGTTAATTTCTGCTTAGAGGAGAAAAGTATGTTCCATCATCTGTTCTTTGGAATTAAGATCAAGACTCAGCATTTGTCTTCCTTTTCAGTATTTTTTTTTCATTTACATTATTGTAGTCCCGTGTGATTCTGCTTATTCCATTTTGCATTGTTTTATATCCACCTTCCCTTGTTTCTCTGAATTCTTCCTTTTTGTGATTTCTTATAACATTCCATTAAATATCTATCAGCTTGATTAACCAGATCCCAAACAACAGGTACCCAGTTTGCTTCTAATGTTTCCACACCATCCTTCCTATATCCTCACTGCTTCCCATCCTTTCTCTAAGTGCTCTTCCCCCCTCCCCCCACACAGTCTTTCTCACTCTTCTGATTCATCATAACATGCCAACCCCCTTGTTTGGTGCATGTGCCTCTCTTTTTCCCTTCCTCTGTGTCTTGGCTAAAGAAACACTCCAGATTAACACCACTTGACTCCATTCACTCCAATAGTCTTCCCTTGGTTTTCTTCCTCCATTTCTAGATCCTCAGCCCTTGTGTGTATCTACATAGTTCTACTTATGGTTGTGTATATTCATGTTCTCATCCCATACACTTCTTTGTTTTTGTTTTCTCTCTCTACCATTTGACCCTTATATTACATTGCAAAGCTTCTCAAAGCCAAAGATTTTTCTACTTTATTAACTTTCCAAGATTTTTGGATAGTCATCAGTACACTGTTAAGTGCTCAAACATCAAATGACACAGCTCAACTCTTCAAGGTATAAGACTTTATATGGTTATAGCTCCTCTTTTTAATTTTTTTCTTGTTTGTCCACATCACTGATCATAGACCTAGAGCTGAAAGCGTCCTCCGAGGCCAGTTAATCTAACTCCCCCATTTCACAGATGAGTAAATTGGGGCCCAGGAACTCAGTAGGTATTTACTGGCCAAGTTCCATATTTCACTTCAGCTTTCCAGAAAGCAGAAGAAATGAGAATATGTGGCCATGGTTGTCATTACTTTACTTGCGGTGGAATAAGGAGATAGGAGCCATGGCAGTGGGAGACTTTTTTAGTTCTTTTGGGAGAAAGGAAGGGCAACCAGTTCCTATGCTGTCATTCTGCTACAGCAAAAACCAAAATAACTTCTACCAGTAAATCTGTTTTCATTGCCCATTCCCCCCCCACACATCTGGGTTTCTCCTCCTCTCTATCCCTCAGGCAGCATTAAGGGTCACCTTTTATTGATTGAAGTGGGGAAATAGGCTCAGAGTATAGCAACTACCCTCACATTATTGCAGGGGTGAGCTTCTCTATTGGGGAAGCCAAGGCTCCTCAGGAAATTGACAGTTAAATAATCACAGAAAGTAACAGAGAGGGACAGAGCTGGATGGCATCTAATCCAATGTTCTCTTTTTACCAATGAAAGGAACAAATCCTAGCTTATATACATAATAACAGAGACTGAACCAAAATCCAGGTTTGTTGATCCCTAGTCCAGTATTCCTTCCATTAAATACGCTGGCTTTTATTAAATATCACTTGCATACTACATGGAAGGTTAGGCAACCAGACACATTAATAGCAGAATCAGAGGCTCAAAGGATCATAGGTAAGCACTCTTCATTTTACAAATGAGGAAATGGAGACCCACAGTGGTTAAACAACTTGTCTAGGTCACATTGCTAGGAGGTATCTGAGGTAGGATTCCAATCCAAATCTAGCCCTCTATTCCCTACACCACGCTGTCTCATGTTTTTTAGAAACTTAAAGGATTGGGATTGCCATTATCTTCTCTCAGGCTACCTGTTTAGACGCCAAGAGAAGTTCTTAGGCGCTATAAATTACAATTCAGCCTATGCATAAATGCCTGCCAAGTAGCAAATGTACTCCAAACTTTTCCACATGTCGTATTGCACATTTAGAGCCACATTCTATATAAATACATCTTCTAGGTGTCCACAGTTACTATGTTTGCCTTTCAGTTAATCTCATCCATCACCTTCACACCCGAGTCCTTGCCCTTGAGTGTGTCTTGGTGCCAGTCCCTTCTACATCCGGCAATTCATTACACACGATACAACTGCCTGTTTAGTGGTGGGTTTCTAATCTCTTTACTTCCAAATCCCTGTTCCACAGATCTTTACCTGGCACTTGATACCCGCGAGGCTGCAAGTACAAATTTCCGGATCACAGAATACTCTACAGTCGCAGCCACAATCCTCTCTTGATAGGCGGATGGCCCGCAGCTCATGTTTTTCTTCCACATCAATCTTTTTCACTCCGGAGGCTCGAAGCAGCGCCCTTCGTTTCTTTGTTGGCAGGGGTTGCAGGAAGAAGTATTCGTCTACCTCTGTGTTGTCTAAATCAATATCATCATCCGAAATGTCATCTAATGTAAGAGTGCTGGCTTCTTCGGATTCCACGGTACCATTCTTAGTCATCTAGGAGCGTAGAACAGTAAACAAGAGGCTTAGCTCATTTCAATCCTACAGCCCACACTTTTATCATGTGTATCTGGCAGTTCTAGTACCATTTTCTCTCCAAAACAAGTGCAGCTAACTATTCCATACCACTTGATATGCATAACCCAAAAGAATCATAGTAAAAGGTTTATCCCCCTATAGACAGAAATATTTTAGCAGCCATTCCTTTTCTTAATAGTCAGAGAAAAAAATTAAAACTATAAAATTATAGTCTTTTAGACACCCTGATAACAGTTAGATGAAAATAATTAGAACTGTGAACTTCCTGAGGTCAGGAGTTGAGGAGTTCTTAAAACCTATTGCCCATGCTTTGTGAGGAAGGTAAGGGGTTATAAACACACATCAGTTAATGTCATTTTGGGACCTGGTTTGGGCAGCTCTGATGTTAGAATAAATACACCCTTGTACAGACAGAGGTGATAGCATCTTAATGGAAGTCATCTCAAGCTAAGTCAGCAAATACACTGTCCTTGAAACCACGACACTGAATACTGGGCTCCCAGAAAAGATATATTCCAGGAAATAAAGTTCTACTGCATTATGATTTCAGGATTTCAGACACAACTAACCGACCAGAATGTTGAGGGGCTGAGAACTCTGATAGGAAGAAATGAGGAGAGTTTGAGTATACTGACAGAGAAAAAGAGGGGAACTGTCTAGAAGCTTAGCCCAAAATAGAACCAACCAAGAAATTCTGCTCTAGAAAGAACAGTTCAAATTTATGCACACTTGCAACTAAAAAATACCAAGGGGTTTGTTTTACACATAACAATTTCGTACATATAACCATGTTTACCTTCTTTATTTGACTATTTTCATTCACTGGTAAACTTCATTAATTGTAATTTCCATAATAGTTTTGGATTGCAAAGCAATTGTCTTTTAACGCTTTCATTACTCTTTGACATTCTCCTTCACAGAAAAATGTTGGCCAGTCAACTATATTTATAGAGAAACCCCTGCCCTTTGTAGGGAAGGAAACAAAGCAAACATTGGCCTCTGCCCTCAGGAAGATAAAACACTCAGATGGAACCTCAGAAGAAAGCTAGACAAAGACGTCCCAGCAATTGCTAACTAATAAATCACAGAAGGTCACTGTCATGCATTTCTCTAATGTCAATTAATGACCTTCGCTTATTTTTAGAAATCCTCTAGATCCTTTCACAATGGTCTTTATGATGTTGCCTACGTGACCTGTTTGTGGTGCTTTGCTTGCTCATAGGTGCTCTTCACTCTCTTCCTTGACTTTTGTTTTTATCCTTAAAATTCTTCTTGTGTTTCTACCTGGCCCATTAAAAGTACCTAGGTTTGGTTTCTAGTTATCATTGTTATTCATTTGGTTTAAGAGAAATGACTATTAATAACCAATGATTTGGAGAGAACATTTCTAAAGTCCTCATTTCCTTGTTCAAAGCCCAGTCTTTGAAGGACATTACTGACCTCTGCAAAGAATTTACCCCACCTAGACCATCTTATCTTGGGAATTCCTGCCCATTGTAATCTACTCAGGTTTGGGTGAGGATCAATTATTTGATTAGATTGCCCTAGACTGGGCAATTTAGAAGTAAATGACATCATCAAAGTTACATGCGGCCAACCCATCACTGGAGTGGGTCCACCTCTCATTGTAATATTAATTCTCTCATTAATTGTTAACCAATCAGAGTTGACTGCCATCCTCAGGAACACTCACTCTTCCAAGGGCATACAAACTGTGAGCCCATTGCCATGAATCCTCTTTGGTCAAAGAGGGATGGTCAAACAACAATTCTTTTTATTAATAAAATAATAGCATTGTCAATAAATGATTCATTACCTAGAAACTGTATCTCTCAAACTTTTTAAACATCAGAGCTTAAAGTAAGATTTTTTTTTCTTATTTGCAAAGATCCTCATGCTAAAAGATTATGAGGTATAGAATAGACCATCAGTTTCTGTGGTAGTGAAAGTTGTGTCAATTAATAAGGATAGAGCCTGGACCTATGATTTCCTTGATGTAGGGAAGTCCCAGATGAGGAAACCTTCTTTACCAATAAAGGTAAACAAACACCTTCTCTGCAACTTATGGTCTTAGAACTGCCTAGAGCATTGAGGGTTTGAATGATTTGCCCAAGGTTAAACAGCCAAAATATTTCAGAAGGGACTTGAACCCAGATCTTCCTGGCTTTGAGGCCAGGCCTCATGTGCAAAATTAGGATGAAGTTTAATTAGTATGGAATTTTTGAAAAAGTAATATCATAGCAAAAACAAGAAATTTAAAAAAGGTATTCTCACTACAATAGAATATAGTTTAAATATATGCTTATATTTCAAATTTATACAATTACAGAATGATAAAATCACATAGTTGGTGGGAAACTCAGGAATTATCAAATCCAACTTGTACCCCAGTTTTAGAGTACCCCAACAAAAGTCATTTAATCTCTGCTCAAAAAACTCTGGTGATAAGAAATTCACTATCTACCAAGACTAGCTAGCATTCCACTTCAAAGCATCTCCTGTGTTTAGGGATTTTTCCCCTTATATTCAGCTGAATTCTCTACTCTGCAACTTCTATCCGCTGCTAGCAACTCTTGCCCCCAGAGCCAAGTAAAGCAAGTCTCCTCCCTCTTCTACATGGTAGTAAAAATAGGTGTTGAATAGTTCTGCTGTTTCTCTGGTCAGCCATTATGGTTATCTTATCCTATCAGTAGTCCAATTTCGCTTTTTTTTAATCTTTCTATTGTCCCCAAATGTATCTAAAGGGAATAATTGTTGTCCTTAGCATTCTTCATAAGTTTCAGTTCCATCTGGGATTTGATATTCCAGACATTCTTATAGTATCATACCACTTGTTCTTATTCACTCTAAGTTATTTGTACTTATTTCCATCTTATGTACATATCTTTTATTTTATTTTTTAATGACTAGTATTTTATTTTTTCCAATTAAATGTAAAGACAATTTTTAACATTCATTTAAAAAAATTTGAGTCCCAAATTTTCGCCCTTCTCCTCCCCCTTAAAATGGTAAGCAATTTGATATAGGGTTATATAGTACATGTCCTTTAAAAATCTGAATTGGTCAATGAGTTTCTTGCATACTTTTTTTTAATTGTTTTTTTATTTTTGTATTACCTTCATTTCTCTTTCTCAATTAACAAAAAATTGTTTTCTCTCCCTTCTTCCCCACTTCCTATTACAAAACCCTGTAATAAATATACATAGTCAAACAAAACAGATGCCCAACTTGGCAATGTCTAAAAATATATGCCTCATTCTGCATCCTGAGTCAGGAGATGGGTAGTATCTTGCGTCATCGGTCCTCTAGAATCATGGCTGATCACTGCATTGATCAGAGTTCTTAAGGAGTTCAAAATTGTTTGTATTTACAATGTTGTATAAATATTTCTCCTGATTCTGTTCACTTGATTCTGTATCATTTCATGCAAGTCTTCCCAGGTATCTCTGAAATGGTTCCTTTTGTCTTTTCTTACAGTACAACAGTATTGTATTACATTCATGTATCATATTCCTCAGTTGGTTGGCACTCCTTTAATTTCCAGTTCTTTGCTACTATAAAAAAAAAGCTGTAATACATATTTTTTTTTACACATAAGTCCTTTCCCACTTTCTTTAATCTCCTTGGGGGGATAGGACTAGTAGAGATATTGCTAGATCTAAGAGAGTTCCTTATATATTCATTTGAGTCTGTCTAGATAACTCCCTTTTTCTTTCTCATTGAGATTGATTGTATTATCAAAATTTTATTCCTGAACTTACTTCCCTTGTAGAATTTTAGGCTACACAAACCTACCTTTAAAATGAGATCTCCTAAAATCTTGGGTCTGTCCCCCCAAGTAGCAAGGCACCCAGAGGAAGAGACAGAAAGTAGCATATTCTAGGTGTATCAAACAAACAGCACCACCACCATGACCATTATTATTTTTTTTTTCAGACCTGGATGGATGCATTGTAGGCCCAAGAGTTTTGGGAGCAGCAGTGTCCTTCCAAAAACCAGACCAGCTTTCAGACCAGTCCCAGCAGCCATAATTAAGGAAGAAATTATTAGAGATGCTTTTTAATAGATGCCTAACACAGGGTTCTGCATTGTTGATTTCCCTTATTATCATGTTAATTCCTTGAGGGCAAAGGCTGTCTGATCTTTGTAGTTGTATTCTTAGCACCTAGAACAGTGCTCAACACTCTGTAAGCATGCCTAATGAGGGCAGCTAGGTGGCACAGTGGGTAGAGTGTCTTAGGTGTCAGGAAGACCTGAATCCAAATTGGTCTCAAACACTTACTAACTGTGTGACACTGAGTGAGTCACTTAACTCTGTTTGCCTTAGTTTCCTCATCTGTAAAATGAACTGCAGAAGAAAATGGCAAACCACTACAGTATCTTTGCCAAGAAAAATCCAGATGGGGACATGAAGTGTCGGACACAATTGAACAACAACCAAAAGCTTGCTCAATAATTGGTTTTTCATGCATCCAAAATGAGACACAAGTATAAAACAAGATTAAAAAAATAAATATCCTAGAATTGTGCATCTTAATGAGTGGCTTAACTTTCAAAGTAGGGGCACTAGGAGGGCGGACCATTATTCTATAATGCAGTTTCATTGTTTACCTTTTGGAACTGCTTCCAAACCCACACAAGAAAATGAATCTCTTGCTTCCAATATGGTTTTTAAAGCTGCAGTAACAATATCAATAGCCTCAGTGAGAAACGCATTTGAAAGCTGCATTATTTAATAGTTACAACTTATAAAACGTCACTTAACTGTCATCTTAGCTTGCAGGCCTTCAGTTGCCAACATGAGGAAGAAGAGCCCATGTTTGAGCAGGTTTATGAATTCTGATAAAATGGCACATAGAATATTACAAAGCTTAGCAAAAATGACTTTTTATTAACTACAAAAGGTTTCACAAAGTACTAAATGAAATCATTAATAAATAAATGGCATATAACATTCAGAGCAAAAGTAAATAACCAAATCCTCCTATAGCATATTTCCACCTTGACCATTAAACTGTTTCACTCTCTGCCCTTCTTTTAACCCCTTATCCTGTCCCTGTATGGGTTCTGCTTTACAACTCAACATTTTAGAAGCTAGTTTTCTGAGTTTCAGAGCCCAGCTGCTACATGGACTTTCTAGTTCTAATCTCAACTGACTTTCCCTTAAGACTCTGACATGAAACCTTTCTTAGCTTCAAAATGGCAACCAACTCTTATTGAAATTCTGCTTCCCCAACACTGATCACCTGAGAATATTCTATCCTCATTTTTAGTGCCAATAAAAATGCCTATTCTTCTTGGTGAGTACTCTACTACATGCAAAGGTATATGCTTATATGGCCTAAGTGAGTAATGATGTGCAATAGTTCCCGGGTGCTTTTCATGCCTCATTAACTAGATTCTAGGCTCTGGGATAATTTAGAAGGAACCTTTGGACATTCTAGGGACTGTGGAAGGAATATTGTTTATGATTTTCCAATATCTTCTGATATTAAATTTTAAAAAATCAGCAGTCCCAGTCTTCAAATTTTTATTCAAAAGGTAGCAGGATGAGGTCTAGCATGTTTAATTTTAAAATACTTAAATAATACAAGGCTACAAGTTCAAATATAGAACCTATTTTGTAATTATTATCATTGCTCAACTACACTGCATTCTCATTCTGTTCTTTTGTCTGCTTTTCATTGAACTGCTAGTTCCATAAAGCCCTAAATACAAAAACATTATACTATATGAGTATGCTCCGATTTTCTTTTTGCATGCATGCTATATAATTATAATCACTAAAACTGAGTAGAGCACTCCCCCTTGTTGATCCTGTCATCTTTTGTCACTCTGACTGGTTTTTCTTTGTATGCTTCCTAACCAAACTTTGCCCTTGACCCCACAAAATAATTCTCCTTTTGTAAATGCCCTAATTTTGTTTTCAATTGATTTTGGGCATCAAATGAAATTAGGTACATAACATGTTTTGCAAGCCTTAAAGCAGTATACGAGTGTCAACTATCATCATCATTATTATTAAAACTTTATTTCAAAGCCCTTCATCAGCTTGCCTCAAACCATTCCTTTTGGCTTATTTCCTGCCACCTCCAAGCTGTTTCCAAAGCAGTGCTCCATTATGGCAATGTCTTTATACCTCTAGCCTTGCTAAGTGGTCTTTTCCTTCTATCATTTAAAGTTCTTGAAATCCCACCTCTTTAAGATACCTTCCAGATTAGTATTAGGATAGCTGACAGTTTCAATCTGTTATATACCCACTCTTTTTTTTTTTTAGGCTATTGGGGTTAAGTGACTTTCCCAGGGTCACACAGCTAGTAAGTGTCAAGTGTTTGGTCTGAGGCTGGATTTGAACTCAGGTCCTCTTGACTTCAGGGCTGGTGCTCTATCCACTGCACCACCTAGCTGCCCCTATGTACCCACTCTTGACATAGAACTCTTTGGATTATTCTTTCTGATTCCTTCCAATTACATATTCAACCTTGTACCTTGTCTTTTGCATTTGATGCATTATTTTAGGATAGAGACAGAAGGCTTGGCTAGAAAGTCTAGCTAATATTTGTAGAGAAGGAAAAAACATTGATCAAATTTGTAAGCTGTATTTCTGTTTAGTGGCTTATCTCTAGGGGTTAGCAATTGTTTTGTTTAAGTAAAGGAATCTGCCTTGATTATCATTATTAGTAAATCATGGCATCTTAGAGGTTTGATGATTTCCTTTGTTCTCTAGTCATTTTGTTTGTTTTCTTCCCATTTAATTAGAGAATTTTGGAACAGCAAGAAATGACCCTAGAGACCATCTTATTCAAAATCCTTGTTTTACTGATGAGAAAATGGAGTCCTACAGAGATCAATGACATGTCCAAGTTCATCGCACTAGTTTTGGTTAAAGATATAAATAGATACACCTGTTGGTTCCTCATACTTAAATGTTTCCATTGGTTTTCTGGTTCTCAGTACGATACACATGCCACAATAATATGTGGCATCTTTAAGTCTCTGTAATTCTGTCTTTCAAACACACTCCTCAATATCTATTTACCAATAACAAAACGAAACTGTGGTGGGGAGGGGGGAGTTGGGAAGATTCTCAGGATGATTTGTCTATAGAAATATGGCACATATGATCACCCATATGGCCCATAGAAAAGGACAATAATTCAGATTTTAGGAGCGTAACATATCCAACCTTTACATCCTCGTGCTCCTAGTTTTTAGCTTTTCTTTTATACATGGCCTATTCTATGCCAACTAAAGTTGCTCTTGCCCCCAGGAGGACTATTACAGCATTTTATACCTGAAGGTAGCAGAAAATAGCAAAGGAGATGAAAGTCTTGGGAGAAGGGTAGGGAAAGAATTGTGTAGAAACACTCCTAATGTGATACAATGCTACTGTGTTTATATTTTGTAATCGTTTGAATTTCTAAAATCATTCATTCCGCTGTGGGAAGCCAAGCTCAAGAAATATGCTTTTAGACTTAGGAACTCTTATCAACACAATAACCAACCACAGTTCCAGAGGACTTAGCTACATAATTCCAGGTAGAAAGGTGATGAAGTCAGAGTGCAGCTTGAGACATAGATGTCTGTCTGTCTGTCTGACTATCTTTTGGAGGGGAGGAGGACATGGTCAACATGGGGATTTGTTTTACTTGACTATACAAGTTTGTGACCTTTTTTTTGTTTTTCTTGCTTTCTCAGTCGAAGGAGGGTGAGGGAGAGAGAATGCAAACCTGAAAAAAATTGAATTAAAAATATAGATTCGGCTATTTTTCTTTCACTGTCCTTAGTTTTTAGTCATGACATATGACATATCACTTGTCTTTCATCCTCATATTTTTGTTTTAATTCTTGTTTATTTTTTCCCCATGTGTAAGTATTATGTTTCACATGACATAAAGTCATCAGGGGCAGGAATTGTGTTTATATGCATTTTGTTTGTTTGGTGTCTTCAAGGCTTCAGGGATCAGTGATATCATTCAGGTGGAGAATCAATCACTCTGCTAGTATAGATTGCAACCCCTCTCCACTAGCATAAATGATTTAATAAATTGCTATGGCCAAAAATTTCATCACCTAGCAGCAAAATTCTAGGAATGACGCTTTGAATTTATGGAGACAGGTCTTCAAGTGACAGATTTAGAGTATTTTGCTGGATTCATATTAAAAGTAAGTAAAAATTGCCAGGAATTTTGCCCAAAACTTGGCCTAGTCTTTGAAAACCTCTACATTTAAATAAGGCACTTCATTAGAATAAGGACTTTCTCTGTGTTGCTAGTACTAGACACAGTGCATGGCCCACAAGAGGCACTTCATAAACATTTGTTGACAACTTTAGTGAAAGAGCATCTTTTCAAAGCATTTATAAATAAATGTCTTCTGATAATAATGGGGATTTTGCTTAGCATCATAATCTATCATTGATACATTCTACACTTTTTCAGCCTGAGACAAATCTGTGCACTTGCCAAGACTAGGAAGGAGAGAATCTTTTTTCATTTCCAAACCAACTTGTCAAATTCTATTTTAGACCATTGCCCATCTATATCTCTTCTTTTAACACTAATTTTATCTATAAACAGGCACATACTTCCTATCTTTCTCCACCATGGTTAAGATCAAGATCAACTTCACCTTTCATGCTCTACATCCTCCTCAAAAACTGGCAAAGAAGAGTGAAAAAAATTCAAATGTCTGTAGCCCACTAAGTTATCAATATACTGGGAGATTTACTCAGAAAGGCACCATACGGTGTTCCAGTCTTTGCTATCCATTATTTACATCCAAATATGTGTATGTGTATAAAAGCAAGATCTTTTCTACTTTATAAAACTTATTTTTGCATGGCATCTTTAAATATTTTCATATTCATCATACCATTTTATCCTCACAATAGTAGCTTTTTGTGACTAATCATTGCATTCAAACTCAATACTCTCCTCCCCAGCTTCAATTACCCTGTCCCTATAAGAGATGTAGAAGAAAGCAAAGCTTCGTTATTTCTTTATGTTAAAGGAAGTTTATTTATGCTGTTTGTAAAGTTAGTAATAACATTTCAATAACATTTTACATTTGTAGAATTACTAAAATCCTTTTTATAAGGGTGCCTATCTGCTGCCTTCCTAATTGTGGGTCTAAATGAAAGGACCACGAGAAGAACACAGAAGACTGTGTGAAAGTTCCACTTACCAGCTGAGTGATCTTGGGTAAGTCACAGAATCACCTAATGACTGAATCAGCAAGCATCTCTGAGACTGTCCAGTAGAATCACCACCTGGAAAATGTCTCTCTCCACATTATACCCAATAAGTGGTCATCCAGCCTTTGTGGTAAGACCTCTCATGGCAGGTCACCTACTACCTTCCAAGGAAGTCTATTCTACATTGGTTCATTTCTAATTGCTAGGAAGTTTTTCCTCATATCAAGCCTAAATTTATCTCAATACTTCTTATGATCATCAGTCCAGTTCTGCCCTCTGGGCCAAGAAAACCAGTGTGGTATGTATACTACGTGATAGCCTTGCAAAGATTTCAAGACAGTTATCAAGTCCCCTACCCTGATTCTTCTGGCTAAACATTCTGAGTCCCTTCAACTAATCCTTCCATAGCAGGATCTGCAGGCCCTACACTCCCATGGTCATCTTCCTGTGGAAGCTCTCCAGGTTACTGAGGCCCTTCCTGCTATATGCCACCCAGAATTTCATACAATCTTCCCAAAGTTATCTGAGGAGGGCAGGGCAAAATGAGATGATTACACCCCTAGTTCTGGATACCATGCCTCACTTCTCAGAGTATCAGTTTTCTTATCAGTAAAACAATAACAATAATACTCACACCACTTGTCTCACAGGGTTGATGTGGAGGATCAAATAAGATAGTACTTAAAACAATTCATTACTCTTAAGACTCAGTGTAAATTAAGCAATAGCTATGAGATGAAACAAATAGAATAATATTCATAGGAACAGAGATTCATAGTATCATTCGACTCTTTAAACACATTTTAAATACAATTGAGCTACAATTTAGTCTTTTTGGCAGATTTCAAAGACTATGATTTCCTAATGTTAATATAAACGCTGGTTACTGTGAGTGGAAGTGTCTGAAAAATTATGAAAATAATGCAATGTAGATCATTATTCTATGTGGAAGCTATGTTTATTACTGAAAATATCTTGGTCACTTAGAAGTTATTAACATAAGCAAATAATGAAAAAGGGTATAAAGAAAAAGAAGAAAGAACAAGGAAGTGATAGGACCATAGCTTACAGAACATGGTAAGATGTTAAAAGATAAAAGAGGGAAAGTGGAACTATTCAGCTTCTCTTTTGTTTCTATCTTCTTTATTAAGGATATAGCCTACATAAGAATTATCCTAAAACCGGAAAGGGTAGGTCAAACAGTATTAAAAGGGAATGAAAAATTGATGGTTAAAAAGCACCAAGTCCTTTCAATGATTTCAAGTTGCTAGACCCTGACAAATTATATCCTAGGGTAATAAATGAGATCACAGAAGAAATATTAGTAATGTTTGAGATATCATGAAGAATAGGCTGAGAGATGGGCAAATATTATGGCAATTTCTCAAAGAAGAAAAGGCTAGACTCTGAAAACCACAGATTAAATCACTATCACAATGGTTCAATCAGCATTTGGAATCCATAGCAAATGCTCTCAATAAATACTTGTCAAATTGCATGTCACCAAGCAAGCACGTAGGAAGAAGTCAATATTTCATGGTACCAAATAACAACTCATATATCTATGGTATTTTAAGGTTTACAAAATCTTCCCTCCCACCAAAAATACTGTGAGGAAAGTAGTACCAGCATGATTAATCCCATTTTCCAGATGAAGAAAATGAGACTCAGAAAGTTAAGCGATTTATTCAAGCATCACTTAGCCAGTGAGAGTCAAAACTTGATCCTAACATTTCTGAACTCAAAGACCAAACTCTTTTGACTGTACCATAATGGCCATAATAATAATTAGGTAAATAAAGTTTTGTCATCTTTTTCTTCTCTTCTCTTCTCTTCTCTTCTCTTCTCTTCTCTTCTCTTCTCTTCTCTTCTCTTCTCTTCTCTTCTCTTCTCTTCTCTCTAAACAAGTCAAACATTGCATAATGTTGGCAGGACTTTATAAACCGAGCAGGTCACTACAGAGTTGACCAGCACAATAAATCTTGCTGACTCCACTGCTCTACAAGATGAATGTCAATTGCACAGAGTGGAATTGAAGATCTGGTGTAAGAGCAGAGAATCCTGGAAGAGACTTTGGAGCCATACAGTCTAATTCTCCTTATGTTGTAGTTCAGGAAACTGAAGCCCTGGAAGTTAAATGATTTGCTGGAAGTCGTATAGATTTTATGTGTCAGAAAAAGGATTTGAATATAATTGCTTATTTAATTATAATTTGAAGGAAGACAATTTCCAAAATTTATCTGAATTGATCAGGCATGGAATTTTAAAGATAAAATGCCACCTTACATATCCTTGCTTCAGGTCTGTCCCCACCACAATCCATGCTCTACACAATTGCCAAATTGGTTTTCCTTAAGGGCATTTAACCATGTCACTCTCCAACTCAGTAAACTCCACTAGCTTCCTTTTGCTTCTAGAATAAAATATGAACTCCTCCAGCTGTCTTTGGAAGTCCATCACAAACTGCCCCCAGTCTATTACTCCGTATTCTATGGTGCAGTCAAACTGGCCTTCTCTCTGTTCCTCACCGATGGAACACCATCTTCCATTTCAGTACCTTTCCGTCAGCCATGCCCCATGCCTGGAATATCCACTGTCCTCATGGAATACTTCACTTCCTTCAAGATGCCCCTTCTACACAACGTCTTTCCTGATCATTAGTGATCAAAAACAACTACTAGCGCTACACCTACATTTTAACCATCTTATATTCATTGTGTCCATATGTGCAGTCTCCTCTGTCAGAATGAAAGTTCCTTCCAGATAAGAATTGTTTCATTCATTCTTTGTATTTGTATTGCTAGTACCTAGCATCATGCTTGACACATAGTAAGCACTTAATAAATGCTTGTTGATTGATTGCTCAATTGGTGGTGACCCACCTTCTCAAACTCTGTTACCAATGTACATAAATTCCCCCTCTGCACTTGTCATAATTGTATATTTATATGGCTTGATATATTATTACTTTTAAGTATTATTAATTTTGATTTTGATCATTGATAATAATAATGATATTATTAATGGTATACATTATTTGTATCCTCAAATATTTTCATTTGTCTTTGCCCCATATTCAGTTAGGGTAAAAGTTCCTAGAGGCAAAGGGTCATTCCTTTATTTTCTTTTTAACCAGCTATTTAGTCTGTATCATTTTTATTTGTTCATTCTATTTATTCATTCACCTGTCTATTTATTATCACTATTATTAAGTGTTCACTGAATATTTTGACTAACTGGCAAACATCCAACCAAATAAGTAACTATGGTACAGGTACAGTTTTTATAGTGTTAATGAAGATTGTTATGAAAACCTTCAGAAATATCAACAGTTTATGGGCCGAAGTAATGACTATAGTAACCAAACTTTAATTTCTTATTGTTCTTAGAGCATTCTGGGACTCTGACTGGGGAGGGTTCCAAGGCTAAAGTGCCATGAAAGCTAGAGACTGGTGGGTGGGGAAAGAGAGACTGACAGAAAGGTTGGGAGTAGAAGAAACACAACATGGCTTTCATTCTGATTTGTGCTCTACAAATTCTATGGAATCATTAACAACATTTGTCACACTACCTGTGTAATCTATGCCTTAAGGACACAGCCTAAGATGCACAATTTGAAGAAGTGGCACAGAAAGTAAAGGTAAGATATGACCACCTCTTCGACATGGAGAAGAAAGGAGTTTAAAAAAAAAGCAACAAAGTTTCCACTAAAAATTCGTGACTGAGAACCAGGTCATAGAGTGCTTTCCTAGTGGCTGATGAAGAATGGGATAAAAGTGCTAAGTGCAGTAGCCATCCAAGCACTTTAGAAGTCTGAACTGAGATGAAGAATAATCTAGGGTCAAAAGTCATTCACGTTTACACAGTAGTCAGGAGCTCTGAAAGCAAAATGAAATCTCTGAGACAAAGAGGGCAGAACCCCACAGAAGACCTTGCTTTGGACCTAGAAACAGTCATGATTCTAAGGTTTCTCAAATGTTCAAGTAGCTGCTTAATTAATTTTGCAGACACAAATAACATTCCTACAGGTAAATAGAAAAACTGAAAAGGCTGACACACTTGTCTAACAATGTAGTACAGATGAAGAAATCCATGCATTTCATTTGGAAGAGATGACTTCATTGATTACGGCCAAGTGCATAGTAGGTTTGAATGAATTTGATTAAAGAGAAGAAAAAAGACAGTACTGCAATTTAAAAACTAGAATGTTACAGGGTTTTTTTTTTCCTAGAAACTCATAGAGAAAATAGATATTATTTAATTAACTTCTTTTATTAACTGCTTAGTGACAATGTCTGGAATGCTAAAAAACGAAATTAAATACATTCCAAATCCACCTTAACTCTCCAAATGGATTAATTCAGAAAACATATAGTATTGTGCCTTGATACATTTGACTAACAATTAAGGGCTGACTATAACTCTAAATAAGAAACATTCAGAATGGAAACCAATTTATTTTCCCATTATTTCAGTTGCACAATTTTTCTCACAAGAAACTCTTTTCCCCTTTGGATCTGTGCTATCAATTGTAAAGTGCCAATTTTCAAATAGGAGCACATATTTGTAAAACATCAGAGAAGTCCTACCCAACAGAAAGAAAATCTCCTTCATATATAAACATGCATCTGGATAGTAGAGACTTTCTCAAATTTTTAGTTTGTGGGAGTCACTTTACTGGTTACGTACTAATGCAAGATCAATAAATGCTTGCCAGTTACATCCTACTCTCTTTGCACCCACCAGCTGCCTGATTTTTCTGACTTACAGCGGCCCAGGTTTGGAGCCAGGGAAGACAGGCTGTTCAAATAGAAAGTGGATGTTTAAAATTATTATTATATTATTATATTCCTGGGCAAGATTGGGAAGCAGACCAAGTTTGTCTTTGGCACCCCTGCTTCTCTGTGCCTACCCCCCCCCATCCTCCAAAGGACTAGGTTTCTCAAGTCGTAGAGGAAAGTGACTGAAATAATTTGTTCATAGTACCCGGGGACACTTGTATTCCAAAAGGACATCCAAAAAAGAATGATTCTTTAACAACGAGATTTCAAACATCAGCAGGGGAGATGTTTTGAGGGCTGAGGTTTCTTCCCTGTACCCTCTGAATTCCACTCTAGGTGAATGCCTACCCTATGGCATATAAAGATGACTACAACTAATGTCACCAGCATGACATACTACCAGATTCCTTCCAGCCTGTAGAATGGTGGAAAGTGGACAAATATTCATCATTAAGATGCTATGCTATTATTATATGTCATTTTGTAAAAAGCACACAGTCTCCCTGCCTCTTTTTTGAACAATGAAAACATTACTTTCTATCAACTGGATAAAATAATACAAATTGATTCTATTTGGGCACTTTCTTCTTATTTTCAAATTGATATACCAAAGCTAGTAATATTTATCTTAGGCATGGCTTCTCTGCCAATTTAAAAATAGTTATACTATTTAACAATCAGGTCATGAAGTACAATGGAAAACACAATGGTATGGGAAATGAGAGGATGTGGGTTCAAATCCTGCCTCTGACTTTTACTGCATGTGTGATCTTGGGCAAGTCATTTAACTTCCATTGACCACAATTTCTATCTCTGAAAATGGGGGGTGGAGAGGGGACTGGCCTAATTGTCTCAGGTACCTCATAGTTCTAGATCTGTTCTGGGAAATACATTACTCACTGGGAACACAATGACAAAAATGAATACAGTCCTGCCTTCATGGAAATTTTATTCTACTTTAAAAGATATCATTTCTCCACAAACACGATGTAACACTGGCGCATAAAAATTAAGGCACAAAATTTAGGAAAAGAGTGCTTATTGTATATCTTGCTATTCATAGATTTCCTAGGAGGGTATTCTTTAGCTCAATTTAACATTTCAACTTAATTAAAGAATACAATTACAACCACACTGTTATTCCACAGATTCAGTTATCAGCCAAACTAGAAACCACAAGACATAAATTATGTTCAGTAAATAAACCTTTATATAGCATCCTATTAAGTGTATTGAAACACCTACATGCTTTAACATCTGTTTTTTTTAACAATTAATCTATTTAATAACGCAAACTTTCCTAATACCCAAGAATATATTCCTTGCTACTGAAATAATATTCCTCAACAATTTCTACACTAACGCATAATTAAAATCAAAATTCTATATTAATAGAACCTGAGAACATATTCCTCAGACCCCAATTAGTTTGTTAAAACGCTCACTTTCCCTGTATCCGTAAAAGAAAATTTACAAAAAGTCAGAAAAACACACTGCTGGATATACTAATCAGAAAATATCCCTCGGTACAAAGAGACTGACCTTAAACAAACAAAAAATAATTTCCCCAAAACCCCATAAAATTATGTTGAAATATAAATAATTAAGTTGCAAAAGTTGGTCGCCCCAGACATTCGAAGACAATGTACTCTCCCCACCCCTCAATATTTTATCACACTATATATATCTCACATTCAGAAATGATTTTTGGGGGGTAATTTTCACATTATTCATCTTCCCATGTGGCTTCTGATCAGTTCTTTTTAAATCAGCTCAAGCTCAGATCGTTAGACCTCCACTATTTTTCTAAACCACATTCACGTGTAGGTGGTAGGAATTTTAAATATCTTTTCCATTTTTTTTTTATCCCAAGGAAAATCAGTAAACTTTTCTTATCAGCAACAAACCAAGGTAAGTCCCTCGCCCAGGATATTTTTTTTTCAAAAGTAGACAATAAAGTGCTTCCTCAGATTTCCAACCCAAACACAATTAAAAAGGAATCGATTACAATGTGTTATTTTTATTATTATTCCTTTTAAGCTTCAGCTGTTTTCTCTCTCACTCTTTATCTCTGTTTCTCCCCCTCCCCCCCCCCCCCGCCTTTTCTCTCTGTCTCTGTCTCTCTTCTCTCCGTTCTCCTGCCTCTCATAGAATTAGATATAGCTGAATAATAACTAAATCAATGTGCAGTCTTGCTCGGGGTTCTCAAGCTGTGTAGCTCCCACTAACATTAATGACTCACACAACGTCTCTCAAAATGTGCCACAATGAATCCATTTAGCATCAGACAAAAATCACAGACATAACAGCTGTTAAGAACCAGAGGACACAGAACCCAGCCATCTAACAAGGACTCCCTGGAGAGCACAGTCCTTCCCCATACACAGAGGTTAGGCACCATTAATTCACTCTTAGTAAATAAAGAGAATATATCACTGAACCTGTGCATTATTTTTTAAACTGATGCCTGGGGAAAAACAAAATCTCCATTTTCTTCTTTTTTGGGGGGGGGGTGGGTGGGAGAATGGAGTTGATGTGAATGGAGATAAGAGAAGAGGGAAATTGGAAAGCCAACCAGAAATCACTGTTGCAATGTTAAACAATATTTTCTGAAGCATGATACTTTGGTTGGTGGTAAAGTAACCATGAAAAAGAAAGCCTAGTGGGTCATACAGAAATTCCTTAGGAAACTGACAATGAACCCTGCTATTATTATCATTATTATTGATGATGATGATGATGATGCCAAAAATTGTGAATCATGCCCTTAGATTGAACTGTTGTCAATTTCTTTGGGGCAAATGCTTCACAGTGATATCTGAAACAGAGATAAGCAAGGTAAAGAGAAAAAGTAGATGTTTGAAAACATATCAAAGCTTTCCAAGCTTACTTTAAAATAGTAAAGAAAGGGATAAAGTTTGGTGGATAGGTAATCTCATGGACTTCTGATATCCAACAAGTTACCCTTTACAAGGATCATAACCACTCTTGGGACATCCAAGACAGCATTTTCCTTAGCAGATGACAACTACAGGAGAGTATTTCCTAGGTATTGGCAAGGTAAGAAAATCAATGAGAATTTCAGGTATGGTTCCAACTGCTTATAGAATGTTACTAGGGGGTCTGTGATTGGATGAGTGTCTCTTCTACCTTATCTTAAAGCACAGTTTCCACCTGCTACACATTGGGAGTCTGACTAAGTACTCCCATGTTGTCTTCAACATGATGGCTACTGCTTTGTTTAAAATCAGAAGTGTATACCAGCTAGGATGTTCTATAAAATGCTAAATTTGGATTGTGGAGATAGTTGAAATCCAAAGGAAATTAAGAATTAAACTCACCAATTAATGAACTTACAACAGGGGTAAGAAAAAGATAGATTAATGTTTTTTACCTTCAGCTTTAAAGAGTTAAGTTTTTCCTCCCTGAGGTGCTCTCTTAACATCTCTCTATGGAGCCTCTCCTGTTCCATCGCAAATTCACCAAGGGTATATTGGCGCACACTGTTATGGCGGCTGGACATGCCCAATGTGCTTCCTCCTTGACTGGGAACACTAGTGAAACCTTGTCTCCTTGTGAAGTAGTAAACGGTAACGCAGCTAAAATGAACATTCTTCGTCCTCAGCCGCTTTTCTCGTTTCAGGATTGAGGAAGCTGCAATAAAAGGAAACAACTTGATGAAAACTTAGAGTGACAAATATACATTAAAGGGAAAAAAATGAGCATATATTTATAAATCAGATATTTACAAAGTGCAAACCTTAAAGTTATATAAATGCTATTATTATTATTAATATTAAGTTTTATACTTTAAGATACATATTTTTTTTTCCCTTCACGTCCAAGAGGACACTAGCAATAACATATCTGAGATGGGGCTGACAGAGAGGAAAGCATCTCCCTATCCTCTCCTTGAAATTCCTCTCTAGCCACCCCTAATCTATTTAGATAATAGTAGAAAAGAATTTTTAAAAATACTGTTCCAAAGGTTTTCCAGTGGAGACAAATGGCCCTTATATCATTAGTAGATAATAAATTCCCCTTCTCTCCAGTCTCTTGAATTTTTGTTTAATTAGGTTTTCTGATACAACCAATGGGATCATTTCAAAATTTCCCCCCATTCTTTGAGAAATCAGAATTCCAAGAGTTTGCACAGTATTTAGGGAGAGCTGGTGACCTTAAACCACATTTTATTCAATACTATTCAGTTTAGGTACATCTGCCTTAAATGACTTCTTTCAAGCCTTAGCTCAAATCCTGCCTTTTGCAGGAAGCTTTTCTCATTTCCCCACCCCCCATACTGTGCCACAGGTTGTGCCCTCCAACTTCATGGGTTACCATCTATCCACCAATCCACCCATCCACCTACCCATCCACCCATCCATCTATCCATTCTCTCTCGCTCCCTTCCTACTGCCCTCTCTATATGACAGCAAACAACTGTGTACTATGATACACACACACATATCATAGTACCTAGTTTTTCGTGTATTTTCTTCCCCATTAGAATATAAGCCCTTTTAAGACAGGGACTATGTTTTTGTCTTTCTTTGCATGCCCAGCACTTAGCACAGTGCCAGGTATGTGGCTTTTAATAAATGCTTATTGACTGATAAAAACATGATTAAATCCTATTTTTAAAGTCATTTCCAAACTGCTGGAACACTACATGTTAGTCTAATATTTTTTCTATAAGCAAAATTAAAAAATATGATAATGATGAGTTAAATTATTTTATTCTTTATTTATATGCTTAAAAATTTGACTAGCTTCAATCTCAATATTCAAGCAACATTGATACTTAACTATACCATAAAGATAGCATGGCAGTTTGTACTCTGCATGCTGTTATACTAATAGCAATAGACAGTCATAGAAGAACTATGATCAATACAACTTTGTTTTGATTTTTCCTTTATTTGGTATCTTTGGGACTATACTAAGTACAGTACCAACATACCATTACAGGGCTTTATCACAGTTGAGGTTAAAAGAGAGGGCAGGGAAATTCCTGGAGCATCCCAGCACTTTTTTTTTTCCTAGATGGAAAGTCATGGGTAACATATTACTAATCTTTTCTTGTAGTTTGAGAAGTAACAAAGATAATGAGTGGATCCATTGTAGGGATGGTGGGGGAGGGGGAGTAGGATGATAGTTACTGACACGTCCTCTCCAATAACAATGGGACAATTGTGACAAATACACTTGTTTTAAAAATTAAATATGATTTTAAAATATTAAAGAAATCTTAAAATTATCCTTGACATTGAGGCCCGAAGATAGAATGATAGAATTCAGAACCAGAGTCACTGCATGAGGAGTTTTAGGATAATGGAAAAATTTGTCCTCCATAAGCATGACTATAGTTAAAGTATTTTAATAATATTTGAAGTTATTTTTAAATGTCTCTACAAAGCCTGAAATGCTACAATGATTCTGAAAAGTCCATAATACTTAATACCTATGAGTTTAACCTGAACTTTGTCTATATAGTATGTCAGAACATAGCAGAAAAGCTAAAGATAATAGATTTCTTTCATAGATCTCGTTTATATAATTTACACTTTTCAAAAAATTTAAGACATGTAGGTAGAGTTCCCATAAGTGAGAGGCATACCATAAGAAGTCCTTTTTATTTATGTTTATATCCTTTCCAATGTCCCCTGGAACTTAGGGTCTTTTTTTGGGGGGGAATGGGGAAAGATGTTCCAATGGGTAGAAATTTTGGAGAATTGGAAAATAATCTCTCATATTTATATTGTGCTTTATGGCTTGTCAATCATTTTTATATATAATTTCAGTTGATGAGATACCATCACAAGACAACCCTGAAAAAAATCAGTCTCTGGAAGTAACAAACAAAATACCCAGCTGATCCTATGCAATTCTAGAAGATAAAAAGATTCTAAGTCTATATATGTCTGTTAGGAGTTAAGATAAGACATGTAAAATAAGAACAAAATCTATTTCAGAACATAATATTTAATGTGATGTAAAAGATAAATTTTGTGAGAAAAGACTGAAAAAAAAACAGGACTCATTACACTGTCCTATATTCCCTTGTTTAAATAGCTTACTTTACCAGACTACTTGTACTTCTTCCTAGGACAACATACCTACATACAGAGAGGTATTTAACCAGTAATCACTTGATGAAATCACTTGATGAAATACTCAATTATGGTAACCTATGAAATAAATACAAAATAGACCTCAATCTTGTATCTCTCTCTGATATTTTTCCAGTGGCTCTTATACAAAAGGGGTAAAGGGAAATGGGAATAAATAATCACAATTTTTAGACTGTATGTAAACATTAAAACTTGGCACTCCACACATGAGATTTTTCTTTAATGACCAAAAAATTGTGACACCAAAATTGGGAATTGAATCATATCAACCCAACCACATTTTTCCTATAAATGAAATCAGAAGATAGAAGGAAGAAAAGATGAATAAATGATACAGTAGAATTGTTTCACTGTTGGCCTAAAAGTAATAAGGAACATTATTTCATGAGAATCCTGATCATCTCACCTTACAGGGTTAATGATAAATAAGCATAGGCAAAAGGCCCTCTAGATTCTTCATTTTGTGTATGACAGGGTCTCATTAATGAGATCAACAGAAAATCAAGAGTTCTAACAATGCACATGGCAAAAAACCAAGTGGATGAAGAATGTCTATTGCCCAGGCTACAACAAGAAAATAAATGGGCAACCCATTCAGTTAGTCCAAAAGTACATATATCTTGGCAGATAACTGCAGCTTATATACCATCATCTTCTACAAAAGATGATATATAGCAATTCACTAAAGAACATGAAAAGATCCCTCAAACAAAGCCAATGTATGTCTTGATATTCAGTGACTTAAATGAGAGGATAAGCACAGGAGAAAAAAACATTGGAAAAACTCCTTAGGAAAAAAAAAAAGAAACCAAAGGACAGACAACTACTCAGAACCTTATACCTGTATAAAAATTCACATGTCACTGGATATGGCAAAGAATAAATATCACCTGAGAAAGAAGTTAACTATATCTTATCAGTTCTTGGTTACTGACTTAGCAGTCAGTTGTTTGTGTGCAGTCAGAACACTGACAACTTAAGAGCAGAGAGCAAAATCAACATGAATTTTAAAGAAAGAATAAATATGAGAAGATACTATGTATATTTATGACTCCAATCTCACCTATTAAAACAAGCTATTGATGCAAAAGAATTGCAGGGGGAGGAGTACAGCTAAGTGGTACAATGGATAGAGCACTGGCCTAGGAGTCAGGAGGACCTGAATTCAAATTCAGCCTTAGGCACTTACTAGCCATGTGATCCTGTGCAAGTCACTTAACCCCAATCACTTCCAAAAAAAAAAAAAAAGTGCAAGGGAGGGAAGTTGGTAAGGGATGACAACAAAGACAGTAGTTTTAACTATCACTATTTCTTATGGTAATTTTAGCTAATATAATTACCACAATGAAGTAGCAAATAGAAAAAAAATTAATCTTTAGAAGGCTTAGCATTAGACTCAACTAAGATTATACAAAGAGAATGAAGATGAGGATGAAAGTAGAATGAGGATGATGAAGAAACAGAAAATGGAAGGGATTTCCATGTGTCCCTGTAGCAAATTACTTCAAATATTAATTGCAATGGAACTACTATTTTAAAAAATTAAATTAATATTTTTGGAACTACCCTATTTGATTATACCACTTCTGTGGATGATATGCTACACGAGAAAGCAGGAACGACACTTAGGAAGATATAAGTAGGGAAGACTGTCTGGACCAGACCAAGTACCTACTGAAAAAATTTGTGCTGGAGGTAACACGATTTTGAAAGTACAGGATGATTGAATAATAGTTGGGAGGAAAAATTAAAATGTAAATAAACACAGTAAAGTACAGCAGAAAAAGCACTGTATTTCAAGGCAGGGAATAGGTTCAAATTCCGCCTTTGTAACCCAGATGATGCCATGCCCAAATTATAGGCCGAAATTTACCCATTTGTAAAATGAGGAGGTTGTACCAAAAAGGCCTCCAAGATCCTTTATAGATGAAAATCTATGATCTTATGATCTATAGTATAATCCCAGGCTATTAAGAAAATTACAAAAATAATCATTGAGGGGAGAGGGATGAAAGGACATCAGTAACTACTGACCCCAGATGCCTACTTTTTTTAAAAAAAATAAATTAAAATTTTCAAAGTTTTATTGATGTTTTGTTTTTATATGATAAACATTTACAGATTACCCCTGTCTGCTTCATCTGTAACATGGGCATAATAGTACCTATTCTCACATGGTTATTGTGAGGATAAAATGAGGTAATATTTGTAAAGAGCACTGTAAACTTTAAAGCACTGCTATTATTATTATTATAGTAAAAAAATTTAAGTAAAAATAATAATATCACCTCATCTGAAAGCATATATAACAATCTACATATGTAGCACCCCCCTACTTCTCTATTTTTTAACTAATAGAAATCTATTTACTCTCCCTTGTACTCCACTGAAAAGAGAAAAGCAAAACAAATTCCTTATAATAAATATGCATAGTCAAGCAAAACAAACTCCTTCAAAGGATATATATATATATAGATATATATAGATATAAAGATATATTTATTTATTTATATCTACATATATTACACACACACGTCTCATTCTACACCCTATACGTATCACATTTCATTTTTGGTCCTCTGGAATCATGCTCTATCTTCAGAAAAAAATCTTTATGAAAATGATCTACACAATTCCGAGGTTATCCTTAATCAAAAAGAGAAAAGGGAATACTATACTCAGGCTTTTGTAGATAATTTCTTACAACAGACCAAAGGATATCCTTATCAATGAGACTATGGACTCAATCTCAAACAGAGGTAGTAAAATATTTATTCTTTTGAGCCAGTGCCATCCAATTCCTTACATAGACTGACAGATCACATGAAAAACAAAACAATAACCCAAAAAACCAAGACAACCTGGCAGGCCACCCCTATCTCCTTCTCTGTTCGTTTATCATGTATATTGTTATATTTTTTCTTTCTTTCCTTCGTATTTCTTTTTCAAGTGGATAGTATATGGAATTATTGGAGAAATTGGTGTTAGTGGCAGCTGGGAAGGAAGAAAGGGAGAAATTCTTGGGTTCATTTATTTACTTCGAGGGATATAGGAATAGGACAGAAACTGGAGCTTTTTAAAAAATGAAGTGACAATGAGAAATTGGAGCTGTCGGAGGGTCAATTTGCTGCTTGTAAAAAATGAGGGAGACAAAACTGTGTGTCTGTCTATCTCTTACATTCTTAGACCCATAGAGAAGAAAATCATGTTTACAAAATGGATTGGGTCTAAGGTTATTCCTTAAGAAAAAGAAACCCTTGGATAACTAACACTAAGAATTTTCTTTAAGGTAATGTAACTAACAGTGGAAGATAAAACACACCATTATTTTTTTCTGTTCACTAGTGATTTAGAATACACAAAAACAAAATCAGTCAAATACATAAAAGATTTTTAGAGTTACTCAAAGAGTAGAAGCACAGTATAGAAGGAAAAAACACTGACACAGGAGTCAGAAGTCCTGGATTCAGGTGCTAGCTCCTTCCTTAATAATGAGAGGGATCTTAGGCATTTCCCTTCTTAAGAAGCTGGGCTAGATGAGCTCTGAGATCTCTGTAACCTCTAAATCTCTGATCCTATGAATTTTTAACTGATCTCTTTCATTATAATCAAATAATTTCTGTTAAAATGATACTACCCCAAAATGGGATCTTATTCTGCATAGGGTGGTGGGGGTCAAGGAGAGATAGATGAAACTGGAAGAAGGCAAAGCAGCATCATGAGCAAGAAAAGCACTAGGGATAGAGACACAGGTACACATAAGGACCATAGAATCTTATCTTCGGAAGAGAATATTTATTTGAGATAATTCAGTCCTACCTCTTCATTTCATCAAAATTCTGAGAAATAAAGTGATTTAAACAAGTAGAATAAAAGCTTCCTGGTTCTCATTTTGGTGGACATTCTACTATAATATGCAATCTCATTGGAGTCAGCTGAAAACCAGGCTAAGTTGGGGAGGTGAATAGAACCTGAAACCAAAGTGAGGAGCTCTATGGAAAAAGCTGCATGGGCAGTGACATTAGGATTTTTATTTCTTAAAACTGATCATGTTGCACCAATATGCAATCTACCAATATTCATAAAATCTATGTTTGGTAAAAATTAATAAAAATAGCATTCTCTTTAAAATGAGATTACATTAAAATATGATTTTATTATATAGATACACACCTACCCACTCATAGAAGAAAATGGAAAGATAAACAACCAAGGAAGATGTGAAGTTATACAGACATTCATTCTTATCCATTTTCCTTCATATGATTGTAGTTACTGTACACTCTATTCTTTTTAAATAATTAATTTATTCATTTTTAGTTTTCAACATTCACTCCCATAAGATTTTGAGTTTTAAATTTTCTCCCCCTCCCCAAGATGGTGTGCGATCTGATATTGACTCTATTTATACATTCATATTAAACATATTTTCACATTAGTTAGGATATAAAGAAGAATTATAACTAATGGGAGGAACCACGAGAAAGAAGAAACAAAACAAAACAACAAAAGAAGAGGAGAGCAAATGGTATGCTTCCCTCTGTATTCAGACTCCATAGTTCTTTCTCTGGATGTGGATAGCATTTTCCATCGTGAGTCTTTTGGAGATGTTAGATACTTGCATTGCTGAGAAGAGCTAAGTCGATCAGTCATCGTACAATGTGACTGTTATTGTGTACAATGTTCTCCTGGTTCTCCTCATTTCATTCTGTATCAGTTCATATAAGTCTTTCCAAGTTTTTCTGAAGTCCATCTGCTCATCATTTCTTATAGTACAATAGTATTCCATTACATTCATGTACCACAACTTGTTCAGCCATTCCCCAATTGATGGACATGCACTCAATTTCCAATTCTTTGCCACTATAAAAAGAGCTACTATAAATATTTTTGTACATGTGTATTCTTTATTTTTCTGGTTCTGCTTTTCCTTCTTTGCATTATTCCATAAAAGTCTTTCCAGATTTTTCTTCCTCATGCTTATTGGTCTTACAGCAATTGCATATTGTACTACAATTTATTTTAACCATTCCATTATTGCTGGGCATTTTGGTTGCTTATACATTTTTTTAAAAAATTGCATATAATGTCACTAAGAAAACCTTTGTACAGATAGTCTTTTGATTATTGTTTTAAAAATAATATTTTCAGGATATATTCCCAAGAATGTAATTTCTGGGTCAAAGTGTTTGATTATTTTTGGAACTTTTACAACTCACAGACAGATTGCTCTCCAAAAAGATTTCCAAGGATCTTGACGAGGAGTCAAGAAGACTAAAAAGTTATTATATCTTATGCAGTGAACTTGATCAATTTAAATATAAATACATGTTAAATGGGGCCATTTGTACTGATGTTTAATGCTAATTTTTTTTTTAAAAAAAGCATTTAATTTTTTAAAAAGAGACAGTTCTTAGAAGACAACAACTGAGGCTGACTTCAAAGACAATATTATGTATGAAAGGAGGAGATAGGTACTTCCACTGAAAATTTGTAAGGTAACTTTCTTCTGGTTACCTAAAAATATTTATATTCTTCCTTGCCTTTTATCCTTAAGGCATCATAAGGAGCAAGATATTGGTCTGATTAATCCTAATTGAGAGATATATAAACAAAGAGAATAAAATGACTTGGATGAGATCACACAATGTGATTCTCAATCTAGTCCTCTTGCTATTATTCTATGTCACTTTGCCAAGACTTGCAGTAGTCAACTATTTAACTACACACCCAGTGGGAACCAAACACATTTTCAAGGATGACTCAGTCTATACCTCTGTATTAAACTGAGGTCTTATCTTATTTAAAAAGAGTCAGATTCAACAAATATTCATTAAAACATTAATATGTGCAATTAGCTGGGCCAGTTATTTGGGATATAGAGAAATGTGAGGGGAAATCACAGAACTTCAGAGTTAGAAGTGACCTCAATGGTCAGTCAGTGCAACTAAACTTCAATTGCTTAAAACTGCGCAAAGACTTTTGGGATACCCTCTATATGGACAAAAAAAAAAATTCTCCAACATATTTAGCAGGTGCTCACTGATCCTTTGCTTGAAGACCTCTGACAAAGGGGAAACTCACAGCTTCCCAAAGTCCATTCTACTTTGGAACAGTTCTGTTAGGAATCTTTTCTTTGTTCAGTTGTTTTTCAGTCATGTCTGACTCTTCATGACTCCATTTGTGGTTTTCTTATCCAATATATTGGAGTGGTTCATCTGTTCATTCTCTAACTCATTTTATAGATGAGGAAACTGAGGCAAAGAGGGTTGAGTGACTTACTTAGGGTCACACAGCTAGTAAGTGTCTTTTGAACTCACAAATATGAGTCTTCCTGACTTCAGACCTAGTACTCTATCCACTGTGCCACCTAGCTGCCCTGCAAACCTAAATTTACTTCTTAACAAGTTTTCAGCCTTCCTTCCAGGATCTGGCCTTGGGCCAAGCAGAACAACTTTCTTCCACAAAACAGCCCTTCAGACACTTGAAGATAGCTAACAAGTGCCTACTTAGTCTTTTATTCTCCAAGCTAAATATCCCCATTTCCCTCAGGCAATTCTATTGTGTCACCAACTCAAGACCCATCTCTTAATTGTCCTATTCTGGACACTAGATTCTTATCAATATTCTTCCAAAATGACCCTTCCCTCCATTGAACATATACATAGAAAACCAAACACAAGGTAATTGAAGGTGAGGAGAACCTTAAACTGAGGGAAATCAGGAAAGGCTTCTTGTAGGACTGAGCATATAAACTGAGGTAAGGGGAAGGTGAGGAAGAAGTACATTTAAGCATACTTAGACAATAACGTCACTCTTCAGGGAGGTTCCTTCAGGAAGTAAGAGACAAGAATGGAATGTTTAGGGGACAGGAGGGAGTCAGGTGGTTGGAAGGGAAAGTATGTAGAAAATAATACACAATTATCCCTTCCACATCATGACTTTCCCCATCACAGTTTCACTATATTGCAGGTCAGCATAAGAAATTAAATGGGAATTTTTTGGGAGTTTTGAGGAAGCCACAGACACAGAAAAAGTTTAGAAACTCAGAAATTCATAAGATAAATGTATAATATAATATCAACATATCTTATCTTTTAATACCTTAATAATTCAGATATCTTCTCTGGTACAAAGTGAGGGTCAAAAATTTTTAAGCAGATTTTCCAGATTGTGGGGGCACCGTATCCCTAACCCCTGCAATATGGAAGGGATAACTGTAAAATAATTTTTGGAAAAAAATGGATAGGAGCCAGATCGTGGAAAGCTTTACATTTCCAGCTTGTAAGTTACTCTAGAAACAATAGGAAGTCACTGATAAGGGATCAACATGGTCAGACTTGTGTTTTAGGAAGATTATTTTGGCAGTTATCTGGAGAATGCATTGGGGAAGAGAAGGGAGAAGCTGGAAGCTGGGGGATTAATTAGAGAATAAGCTCCAGAACTTGGGGGGGCGGTGAGTGGAAAGAAAGGAAGAGGATGTAAGAAAAATGGTGGAGATAGAATCAATAAAACTTTGCAACTGACTGGGGAATCCAAGAGAAATAAGTGAGGAGAGAGTACATTTTAGTATGGAGAATAATGTGTACAAAGTCATGAAATAAGGGAAATGGAGTGTTATGTGTGAGGAACAGGATAAAGGCCAATGTGGCTGATCTGGTGTGTGTGTGTGTGTGTGTGTTAGAACAGGTAGGAAAAGAATGGGTTGTGAAAAACTTTAAATAAAAAGGCTGCCATATTTAGCAATTAAAAATCATTGGCAACTGAAGAGAATTGTTTTAGTAGGATGGTGATTTCAAGTACATTGTGGGCAAAAGGAATTGAGTAAATGATAACTTATTTACTTTATGATAATATATACAGTCTTTCATAGCCAGCATTTAAAGATACAAAAAAATTTTTTTTTCAAAACTCTAAGGCACTCATTTCAAGAAATAATTGAGGTAAATCCTGCCACTTCTAATTTTATTGGCATAGGATCATGTCACAGATTGAGAGCCAGAAGGTACCTAAGTTATTTAGATAATTTTTATTATTGTACACATTTGTCTTCTTTTACATTTGTTAAGGCCTGAAGGCTATACCTGTATTGTAGAAAACACCTAAAAGATTCTTCAATTTTCTGGAAAATTCTATCACATCCTTGCTATGTAATCAGACAGCTATGCTGTAATTTTCCTCCAGATTTTTAAACTGGCATTCACAGACATTTCAGACAGCTGGCAGATTCTGGAGAGAAAGTCCCTAGAGCCTTTAGGGCCCTAGAGAGGTTAGGTCGACAGATTAAAGGTGAGAGATACCTCACACTCTTAGTAATTTTGCCATAGGCAGAGAAGTTGCTACAGTAATTACTGCTCTTTGGATCAGATGCAAACTCACTTGAGTAAGATGCTTTTTTCTGCTCCTCGCAGTTCTAAAGCCATCAGTGAGAGTGAATTTGAAAATCAAGAACCCTAGGATTTAAGAATGATTGATTTATAAACAATTTAACTACATGAAGGGACAGCTAAGTGGCACAGTGGATATAGAGTGCTGACCCTGGAGAAGAGTTCAAATCTGGCCTCATATACTCACTAGCTGTGTGACTTTGGGCAAGTCACTTAACCCTGTTTGCCTCAGTTTCCTCATCTGTAAAAATGAGAAGGAAATGGAAAACCACTCTAGTATCTGTGCCAAGAAAACTCCAAATGGGAGATGGAGTCCTAATAAAGTGGCCTGCAGCCCCAATATTTCCTTATGGATCTCACTGAACAACAGGCATGTCCTGATTTGACCACACAATATGGCTTTAACCATACCACAGACCCCCCAGATTCAATATCCTAATTTCCTCATATATGCCTCACTGTCTCACTAGAATAGCAGGCATGTTCTTGAACTCATGCCCCAATAGAACAGTAGGTTTGTCCATGTGAAGGAATCCCAGCCACTGCCCCCAAATCCATTTCCCATATTCCTCACAGAAACAGCAGGTATGTCTATGCACTCAACCACAACCACATCCATTTAATCTCAGACAGGACCACAATATCCAGCCAATCAGAAAGTATCACCACCAGAATGCCCAAGCAGAATGTGGACCTCAAAACAATAGAAGGGACTTTCCCTAAGTAGGCACCTTCACAGTAATAATAAAAGCTTTTCTTTAGGTGAAATTATGACATAGAGAGGTTTATGACAATATCATTATCATACATACATACATAGACCCTTCCCCAATGGATTTTTTTGTATGCATTATGGGAGATCACATGTACAATTCCACCAAGACTGGTACCCCTCCCCTATTACCTAATCCCTTGACAAATGCTTCCTGCCTTTTTAATATTCATAATTTCTGTTGTGTAATCAGCATTATTACATTATAAAATTACCTATCTTGTCTTACTGAAGCTGCTGGTTCCTTCTTGGAACTCAGCCTGCTTCCTGAGGGGCGTCACTCTTGAAAAATGCCTTTAGTTGGGTTGGAGATGGTCTGAGTCCGTGAATTCTTTCGAGAGGACCCCACAACACACTATGAAACTGCAACAGGGTCATGAAGAGGTGGACACATTGAACAACAACAAAACTACATGAAAAGTCTTCTGAACTGCAGCCCTAGGGTGAGCAACTGCTTCTAGTTCCCCAAGTCAGCAACCTTGGAGAATGACTTACCTAGACAAATACCTTCTTTTATGCAGATACAGAGTTTTAAAAGCACTGGTACATAAGGAATATGTATCCCTTTCCTCAAAAATTCCCTCTCTCCCCAAACCCATCAACTTAACTTCAGAAGGGAAGAGCAGTTAGGAATGGGAAAGCACCTTCCCATAGAAATAATGTTATCAGCTGTGGTTAGGTACAGTAAAAATAGCACCCTGCTCTAAATTAAATGGCTTTTTGTGGGCGAGACTGGAAACCTATCTACCATTTATAATGATTTATTATTTCTTCAGGAAATATGTTTTAAGTTTAAACAATAGATTTACAAAAGAAATTTGGGAGCACAATTTTAGGTTGAAGACTCTATATAAATAATACCTGACTGAACAGATGTAAGCAGTGCTTTTAAGGCTAATTTCTGTGCTAGGGGTTGGCAATCTGAGCATGATAAATGTGTTCAGAAATTATTTTAACATGATCATATTTTAGTATTTACATGAAACAACTCCCTGACCCATACCTTGTATAACACTTTCTAATATTCTTATCTGGTATTATTTTGCATAATAGTTGTTTGTTTATTGTCATATCAGTACTAGAGGCAAATTCTATCAGGGTAGGGAGGAATTTAATTTAATTAACATATCATAAATAACACTGTGAAAAGAATTACTCAGTAGATTCTGGAATACATTTATTGAGAAAGTTGAAGGGTATGAAATCATACATGTCTGAGATGATTTAAGTTCCTGAGTATGGGGAATATCTGGGACCAGAGAATCTCTCTGAATTACAATTCTATGAGAGACTCAAAGTGGAATAATATTAATAACAGCAACTATAATTCACAATTATATAACATCTCCAGGTTTTTGAAGCACTTTCCTTGCAACATATGTGTAGTAGATAGGCACTCACAGGCAGGTACACCAGAAGGGAGCAGGTTGTAGTGTATGACTGTGTTGGAATACTACTGTGCTATAAGAAATGATGAGCTCAATAATCTTAGAAAAACATGGAAGGACTTGCACAAAATAATGAAGAGGGAAATGCCTAGAACCAAGAGAACATTGTATACAGTAACAGCAACATTGCTTTAAGAAACACTTTGAGCAAATAAGTCATTTTGACTATTATAAATACTCAAATTAATTATAAAGGACATATGAAGAAACATGCTATCTGCATTTAGAGAAAGAACTTGGTAGCCATCTCTGGGGGGGGGGGGAGAAAAAAAGGGAAAAAAAGAAATTTACATGACAACTTTATATTTAAAAGGAATAGCAAGTTGTACATGACAGACGTGCAGTTTTATGTGCAACCATCTTTTTATTACATATATTATTTTGGAAATGCTTACTTTATTCCACAAATTAGGATGAAAGAAAGGGAGGAAGAAAGAAAGGAAGGAAGGAAGGAAGAGAGAAAGAAAGAGGACACCAGGCTCAAAAAAAGACTTATATGCCACAAGTGAGTCTCTGTCTCTGTCTCTGTCTCTCCTCTTGAATTGAATTCTAAACCAGTTCTCCTTATCTTACAGATGGGAGAAATACAGATTCAAGCAGAAAAGAAAGCCAGGATTTGAAATTGGGTCCTCTAACCTAGGAATGCTACATTCAGAATGAAATCAGTCTGTGCGGAACATAAGGCAACAACAGTTTTGTTTGTTTTTGTTTTAGGCTATATTGGGGAAAAAATTAGAGAGCCAAAGAACAGTTAAGAGGTTGCTTAAGGAGAATGAGGGAACAATGATGATTGATGATAGAGAGAAAGGCCAAGATGCTTGTTCTTACTCTGGTTCTGTTTTCTTTGCCAAGGAGAATTGTCATTAGGTTAGGAAAAAAAAGATGCTACAAGAGATAATAGGAGAGCACCTAGCCACGAGTCACTTGGCCCAGCTGAACTCGATCCTCAGATACTAAAAGTCCTGTTGGGTGTGATGGCTGAACCAGTATCAGTGATCTCTGAGACAGTGAAAAATAGGTGATGTAACAGAAGATTGGGGAAGAGCAAAATGTCCCTCTTCTCAAAAAAAGGGCAAAGAAAGCAGCCAACAAATTACAGGCCAGTGACCTTGATTTCAATTCCTGCAAAAATAAGTGTTTATTGAATTGCATTCGATTGGATTGTCCAAGAGAAATTAGACTTGTTTTGTTTGCCACCGGAGGGAAGTGTTAGGAGCAATGGGTAGATGTTGCAAAAAATGCAAATTCAGGCTTGAAGGAGGAAAAAGAAACCTTTCTAACAGTTAGCACTATCTAAAAGTTTCATGGGCGATAAGATATTGGGAGATAAGACATTCTAGCATTAGGTGTCTTTAACTAGCTATTTGATGACCATTTGTTCAACATATTATAGAGAGAATTTTTTCAGTTATATATCTCAGATAGTCACTGAGATCCCTTCTAACTCTATAATTTTGTGATTCTGTGCCTCCAGCACTGATGTTTTTTCCAATAAATTCCACTGTCATTTTTGCTTTTTTGATTCTGTCCCAAGCAATTTTCTCCAGTTGCTTTTGATGCTTGCTTGTCCCTACCTGGATCAGCATCCTACATGCCAAATTTCTAGAATCTATGTCCCCAGTCTTTAGGGAAATTAATCCACTCAGCTCTGAAACTCTAGCTCTGGAACTCTAGCTTTGGGGCTGTGCCTTCAGGATTGCTGACTAGATGAATATAAAGTTATCTAGCTCACCATGTCTAGCTCCTCCATGTTTCATAGCCCATCCATTCATCCATCCAGGTTATCTTATCTGCCATCTTGTGTATACTTTCTTTTATTGCCATTCCTTCTTTCTCTGAGCCCCATAATTAGAACAATACTACCACTGCTTCTGGGAAATATATGTCAATTGACTGCCCTACAGGTGAACTCACCCTCCCTGTGATTTCCCAGACCAAAACCCCCTTCCCTAGCAAATATTTCCCTATGTGTCATCTCCCTTTTCAGTCACGTCCAACTCTCCATGACCCCATTTGGAGTTTTCTTGGCAGAGGTACTGGAGTGGTTTGCCATTTCCTTCTCCAGCTCATTTGACAGATGAGGAATCTAAGGTAAATAAGGTTAAGTGACTTGTCCAAGGTCACAGAATGAATAAGTGTCTGAGCCCAGATGTGAACTTAGGAAGATGAGCCTTCCTGACTCCAGGCCCAGAACTCTATCCACTGTATCACCTAGCTGCCCATTGTCTTCTCTCTTCAAATGTGAGCAAGGGCTGTCCCACTTTTTTTATTTGTATCTCTAGTGCTCGGGACACTGCTTGGTACGTAAAAATTAAGGAAACATTTATCCTGAGTACTAATTAAGAAGCTGTTATGAGTAACAAGAACTTCAATGACTATACAAAGGAGTCCTGTTGTTCATCTTCCCTGTGTGACTGTATTCTTTGGGGAGATGGGGAGACTCAAATGGACCATTGCCTTTCCAGCTATTAGCTTTATCTGGATAATGTCTTATGTTTATGACTTCAAATGTGTTGCTCACAGTTTTGAAAAATATAATTTCCAAGTATCTTTAGTCATCCTGAATGTCAGAAAGTAATACAAGAAAGTTCTATTAAAGACAAACCTGAGTCAATTAAAGACAACTGTTTCCTCTCAATGTTGTTTCTTCAAAATACCTTTTTAACTTTTCCATATGAAATGTAAACAGTGAGCCTGAGAATGTTCAAAATATGGCACAGGAGGAGCTCTAACAAAGGCTAGCCAATCAGTGGCCTTTAATCTAAACAGCTACCCTCAACACTTGAGAAGCAAGTGTTTTAAAACAGAAGTGAGAACAAACTGGTTCTCGCTGAAGACACTGATGCTATGATAACCTCGAATACTAGTTTGTTCCTTGTTACAATGTTTGTTTGCTGCCAAGTGTAGATGTCACATTTTTTTTAATAAGGAGCAAAATTAGATAAACATTACTGCAGGGGGGCGGTGCTAAATGAAAAAAAAATGGTAGTAAGACTTTTTTACTATGTGCCGAAATAGATCTGTTTCCCAGTCACTCTTCCTCCCACTTCCACAACAAAAAAATAATAAAATACTAGATCTGAGATCACATAAGACACATATGCATACTTCTACACACAAACACTAGCCATCTATCATATTGTCCTGTTAAAAAGACTGACTAACCTTGTACTTGACAGAGAAGATCTGATAGCCTACTTAGTCATTAACACAGTCCATCCTCATAAGGAGAGAGTCTTAATAGCGACTTACCCTTGAGGCAGCTGCGTCTTTTGTACAGAATAGTTCTTGAGTGATATAATTCAAAATGCATTCTCTTTGTTTAGATTATTATTTTAATACATGTATACTTTGATAAAAGTAGAAAGATAAAAACTATCTTGTGCAAGAATACATTTAGGCATAGAAGTTTCCATAAAAGATGCACAATTAGACAACACATTCAATCTAAAAAAACAAAGCAAGAATTGGAGATAATTAAAAAGATGACTCCTGGGACGTGAGCTTTGTTTTGGCGTATGAACATGCACATCACGTTGCCTTCCATTCAGGCTGTCTGCTCCATTTTCACAAGCCAGCAAGAGATTCTCACTTATGAGACTCTCTGCAGAGAATCTAACTCACAAGACAAGCCCAGGGAGCTCAGTGCACAAGTATAACTGAATTTAATTTTATAAGACTATCCTAGAGATTAATTATGTGTTGAAGATTTTAATTCCTTGGTTGGAGAAAACAGTGGTCTATTGCTCAGGATGGTATAGAGATGAAGAAAACTGCATTTTAATAATGGATATATATTTTTAAATCTCTCAACCTTGAAAACTGAGTATACCATTAAAAAATTAATAAAATCATTAATTCATGAAAGGTGACTATTTTCCCAAGAAAGCTCTTTTTTCATTCTCACACTCCTATTCACTAAGGATTATTCTTTACTTTAAATAATCTCCATTAAATGTGTCTCCTCTGCTTACAAAAACTGTACCTTGTCATCTTTGTTCTATGAAAGCGAATGCCATATTTTCAAGCAAAAATTTCCAAACACAAGGTGAGGACAGACAATGAAATCATGTTACTCTCTACAACAAATTGATTAAGGACTGCTGTCAAACTTGATGTCTCACTAAAACAGTAATACAACTGCAGAAGAAACATTTATGGCTTCAGAAGTCCCAATAAATACCAAGCATGATGGGTAGAACGAGACAAAAATAACTCACATTTACATAGCTCTTTAAGGTTTATAGAGTATGCCCCTCCCAACAATCTTGTGAGGTGGGCTGCTTAATTATTATTCCAATTCTGATCTTTTGACTCCAAGACCAATATTACTTCCATCAGTCTCAGATACTCACTCAAAAGACCATTCCTTCAAAAAGTATACCACCTCAAAGCAAGTATAAATCATAACATTAGAGTTAGAAAAAGAAATAAAAACAGTATTAATGTGTGATACTAATTTGTTCACCTATTTTATTTCTGTATTTTTCTTTCCACTGAGCTATGGAACTGTACACATCAAAGGTTCTAGGTCTAAAGCCTATATTTGACATCCTTTGTGGTCATTTTCTCTACCATCTGTGGAGTAGCAGTCACTAAACAATTTGCATACTAAAATCCATGAACTGAACTTCAGATTCTCAGTATAACACAACAAATCTCAGCCACCAGATGTTTGACCTCAGTTTCCTCATCTGTAAAATTAGGGAGCTGGACTAGATGACCTTCAAGATTCCTTTTAATTACAAAATTTTTATTTTTTTTCATGATTTGAAATTAATTAATCATTTTTGGATAAGATTGAAATTTGCCAGATAATCTCAGCATTCTACTTTAGCCTTAATATGCCATATATTCATTTTAATTGTGGAAAAAGATTTCCAAATGAAAACTGCTTTATGTTGGCATGTTATATTTCAAAGAAATTACGAAAATAATTTAACACATAGACATTATCTTTTCAAGATACCTGAAAATCAGTAACAACTGTTTGTTAAAAGTCAATAATAATATTTAGTACTTAAAAATTTTAAATAATTTTAAATATTTAATAATGTTTACATAGCACTTAGGTTGTGCAAGGCACTATGCAAAGTACTTTACTAACACTACCTCATTTGATCCTCACAACATCCTGGGAGCTAGGTGCTATTATTATCCCCATTTTACAGATAAGGAAAGTGAAACAAACATAAGTTAAGTGACTTGCCCAGGATAACACAAATAGTAAGTGTCTGAGATCACATTTGAACTCAGGTCTTCCTGACTTAAGGTCTGGCACTCTATTTATTGTGCCATCTAACTGCCTAAATAATTTTCACTTTTACCAATATACCAGTTTGTCAATGAACTGTTTCTCCATGTCCCCATTGATATTTTAAGAATGTTCATCTACCTCACTGAAATATTACCAGAAACAATTAACTTTTATAAAGAGCCTTAAGATACACAGATGGAAGGCATTATATATGCAGAGTATTATTTCTTTCAGTGCTGCTAAAAGGAATGTTCCTTGGTTATCTGTGAGAAAATTAGAAGCACCACCTACTTCTTAACTTGCTTCCTTAATTTTTCCTACATGTACAAAGGCTTATGAAAACACAACCCTAAACCCCCTGCATAAGAAGCAAAATTTCACCCCAGTTAAGGTAACATCTATTTCCAGAATACAAAACATGCATCCTGGTTTTATTAAAATCCCAATATGAGTGACATCTTAAGCCTATAATGTTTCTCAAACACTCTTTTTTATTGAAAAAAAAAAGGAGTAGTTGCTAGACATAAATAATCGCCTTTCTGGCTGCAGTCCAAAGTGTAAGCATTTTCCTCCGCTGTCTCAGCAATTCTCCTGATGTCAAAGACACATTAAAATAAATGTGAACCATATGGTTCCTCAGCAGAATCCTCGTCCTCTTACAACCAAGAGGGCAATGCAATTCATTACCACCACCAGAGAAATATTGGGGGGACATGGAATATCTCAGAGCAAGATAAAGCTCTACGAGGCAGGCCATTTGATTAAAATTCTCACACAGTGACAGAAGGAGACATTGCTTTTTCTTTAGCTCTACTAACCTATTTTCTGGCTTTTTTTTTCCAACATATTCTCAACGCCACCATGAACCACTCCTGTTGGAAGGATTCACAGGATTATCCACCTGTTCAATGACTTTCCCACACAGTATTTCATGGAGTTCAACAACATAGACCTGTCAAACATAATACATCATGATAATCCAGGTCAGAACAACACTTAAAGCAAACTTCTCCATGACTGCTTAGCAATCATAGTGAAACAATAACACCTGGGAAAAAGATTGTGCTCCTAAACTTTGTTGGGGGCTACAAAACATCAAAGCTCAATTGCTTTGTATACCACACACCTTTGCCCATATTTACCCTGACAAAAGACTGAATTAAAAAAGAAAAATCAAAGGGGTAGGAAAATGATCTAATGGCTAGATGTTACATCCCCAACTCCACCTGGTGGGAGATTTACATTTTAAAAGAAAATCTGTGCTCCAGGATTTAGAGGAGATAGATTTTTGTTTCCTGAGAGTTTATGTTGGAGCTATTGGGATGTCACCTTCTGCTTGCTGTCATTAGAAAATGAGGTGAATCTTTTTAAGGATAAAAAGTCACAGAATCACGAAAGTTTTTAGAGCTGGAAACAATGCTGGAAATCATTTACTCCAATTGACTCTATAGAGGAGAAAACGGCAAAACTTTTAACCATGTTTTCTATTGTATTGATGCTTTCTGGGCAGCTCCATCAAGTTTTCTCCTCATTATCTCATTAGTCAAGTCTTTATTAGCTGAGTTATCTCCGATGAGACAAACTGCCTAGCACAGTGCATTGCAAAGGGTATGCATTTGAGAATACTTTTTGAATGAGAGAATTAATTTAAATGTCTCAAGTTTCCTAGGCATAATCACGTTACTTTTCAAAAGGACAAGAAAGCAATATATGTTCTTCCCACCCCCACCCCTCATATATCTTTATGGTCAATATTTGTGTCTTTCTCCCTTATTAAACTAGCTAGGAAGATACTAAAAAAAGCACCTATACATCAGTAAACATGATGGCATCTATGTTGAGGCATCATGGCACAATGGATAGAAAGCAGACTTTGAAGTCAGTAAGACTTAGTTTCAAATTCCGCCTCTGACTTATATTGGCTATGTGACCCTGGGCAAGTCACTTAACCTCTCAATGCTCTAGGTTCTTGATTCTCAGGTCCCAGCAACCCTTTGAAGGGCTCTGTAAGATAATTATTTTCATAGTAATACCAAGATGTTATTTGTCTATTAAAATACTCTTCCATTTTCCATGCATATATCTGAGTGAGGCCACCTCATATACTTCAAGCAAAATCAAATTATAGCAGAGTGAATACAGAAGTATACCTAAGAATCCAGCTGTCTTCTATTAGTCCAGATAATAAATAAATTTGCAAAAATATGTAAAAAATGCTACACTTCTCAGTATTTTTTCAATTTGGAAAATATAGTTAATTCTCATTAAAAGATTAATTATATTAACATTTAATGGGTTTATTATTATTACTTTAAGTGGATAGTTTTTAAATGTGCTTTAATTTCTAATAACAGTAAATACAGATAGCTATAATTAAAGCTCTTTGGATCCATGAATAATTTTTAAGAGCATAAAAGACTTCTGAGATCAAAAAGTTTGAGAACCGCTGCCCTAGGTATATCTATAAATTGCAGAAGAGGTATGGATATCTCACATGACAGTTCCCTATACTGATGAAATCATAGATGCCATGCCTATTCCCTATGCAACTACAATAAAACCATCTACTGTTTAAACACACATGCACAGATACATTTGTTATCCTTGTTATTCAGTTGTTTGAATTTTATCTGACTCTTTGTAACCCTATTTGGGGTTTTCTTGGCAAAGATACTGGAGTAGTTTGTCATTTTCTTCTGCAGCTCGTTTTACAGATGAGGAAACTGAGGCAAACAGGGTTAAGTGACTTGCCCAGGCTCACACTGCTAGTAAGTGTATGAGGCTGGATTTGAACTCATGTCTTCCAGACTCTAGGCCCAGCACCTATCCTGCATAGCACCACCTAGCAGCCCCATTACAAAGATACACACAAACAAAAAATGTACAGTTAGTATATCCATATCCACGCTCTCTGAAGGTACACTGAATTATTATATTAAAAACCCATTTGTTATATGTCGTATTTCAGAATATCTAAAATAACAACCCAGCCTCCATGCCACAGCCAATCTCAGATCAGTTTGGCCATGCTTCAATGACAGAGCTGGAACCCTACAACAAGATAGGAGGGAGGAACTAAGTATAACTTGAATTCACCTGTGGAGGAAGTGTCAGGTGAATGTTTAGAAAAAATTAACAAAAAGAGTGCTGTTTTTAAAATACCATTGATTAGTCCTGCCTGAAAGAAAACCCAGGACTAGAGATCCGGGCTTTAGTAAGCCAAGAAAGATGTGTCTATAATAGTATTCTGCTTCTGATTGCACTGACCCTTTTCTCTGCTTATGGATTGCATGAGACAGTGTTAAGTGTTTTGTAACCTCTTTACACTCTACCCATCTATTCAATAGTCAATAATAGTCAATAAACACTTATTAAGCACCCACTATGTGCCAGGCACTGTCCTACACATTAGAGATACAAATAAGAAAAAGAAAAACAGTCTCTGTTCTCAGAGAGCTTACAGTTTAATGGGGGAAAACAATACAAAAAAGGAAACTGAAAAGGCAGGTGGAGGTGGCACCAGCAGGTACCTAGCCTGAGAGCCCAGGCATGTTATTGAAGGAGTTAAAACCAATCAGAGCAGCTAGTGGGAAATAAAGCACTGATTAAGAGCCTACTGTGTGCTAGGCACTAGTGATAGAAAGACAAAAATGAAACTGTCCCTGCCCTCAAGGACCTTACATTGTATTAGATAATTTGTCATTATTATAGGACTTGTAAGTCACAGTCATAGGAATTAGAAACCAAAAATGACCTATGAAATTATCTAATCCTACCTCTTCATTTTATATGAGGATACTGAGGCCCAGAGAATGAGAATAATCTTGCCAAATTGGTGGTAAGTTTGGGGAAGAAATAAGTGTTCTATGCCCTTTCCAAGACACCCCACTGTTGGTTAATGGATCTACTGTGGATTGTTAGATGAAGGTCACAAATTTTGCCTATTTCAACATCTTATGAAACAACATTATCTTTTGATCACATACATTTTGTGACTGTCTTATAGATTCTTCCTCATGTAGACATAACTTAAGAGAGGTTTTTGTTTTTGGAAAGCTCATTTCATATGAGTCCAGTGGTTTGGATCCTTGGACTGACTATCAGCAGAAACAAGTTGAAAGATTTTTAGTTACTGTTGTAATCCAAATGAAGGAGATATGAAAGAAAATGAAACCCAAACAAAATAGGGACTCAGAGGAAAAAAAAAGACAGATCAACAAAAAAATTTGTACTTTCCTTTAAACTTTCCCTTTCGTATTTCCCTTTTAACAGCATTTTCAATTAGCACAAATCATTGCTATTAAAATATGGCCTAAAATTCCGATTATCTTTCTGTGACTATGTCTAAATCTAATAGAAAGGGTTAGAAGGACTTTTAGAATAATAATCAGCCACACATATAGAATAAGAGACAGTAAAAGATACTCATATATCATAAAGCACATAACAAATAATTTCTTTTTCAAAGAAAAGAGAAATGTACTCTCTTTTGAAATTAAGTTATTTTCCCAAAATTTTCCTTAATTTCCTGAGCAATTAAATGCAAAATGTTTAATTTTTTTAAAATTTCAACCCCAAACTAAATATTATCTAATATTTCCATTATCAATAAATTCTGTCATTAAAAACTACAGAAATATAATTTTATCACCTTATCTATTATGATTATTTAGCATTAGTTATATCAGGACAGTATTTAAGAGAAATAATCTCCACCTTTGAATAGAATATGACCTAAAAGCACACTAGAAAAAAAGATTTAAATTTCACCAGTGAGGCATATGCTAGCCTGTGTTGGGATCTTTTTCCTCCTTTTCCCTACCCCCAACCCCAAAGGAAGGGGTACTTCAAGGACCTACTTCCAACTGGCATAGAACACTGCAGTGGGAAGACTGAAAAGGAGAAAAGACAGTGAGTTGTACAGTAATTTATTTACCACAGGGTATACAATGTCCTTTGTTTCTTCTTTCCCTAATAATAAAATTCTATTTGATTGGTTATGACCAGCACAATTATAAGTATGCACTTAGTGCAAGTATACTGAGTAAGTCTAAGTTAAAAAAGATTTCCCCATATTTCTGGGTTGGGCCTCAAGTGGAAAGAATGATAACTCTATTCAAATTATCCTGGGTTCTTTGTGACAAAGACATTTTTGACATTAGGATTACATATCTAATTATCTTCTTTCTCCTCTAATAAGAGGGGGGAAAATCCTTTTATTCCAATCTGATTAGAAAGGAGAAGTTTCCTTCTCTGTGAGGTAAAGATGTACGATTTTACTTGAGGAGCCAGTTAGGGTACTAGCTAGTGCAGCTAGGTGGTGTAGTGGATAGATTGCCCAGCCTGGAGTCAGGAAGACATCTTTCTGTGTTCAAATCTGGCCTTTGTAACCCTGGGCAAGTTACTTAACCCAGTTAGTCTCAATTTCCTCATCTCTAAAATGAGCTGGAGAAGGAAATGGCAAGAAAACCTTTGCCAAGAAAACCCCAAATGGGGTCACCAAGAGTCAGGCACAACAAAAAACAACTGAACAAAACCAAAAAATGGTACTAGAGACGATTAGCCTAGAGAAGACTTAGAGGCAGGGGTGTAAAACTTGATAGCTATGCAAGAACTTGAAGGGTATTCATGCAGAAGAAGGATATGATTGGATTTGCTTGACTGAACAGGGCAGAACTAGATGTAACCAGAGGTAGTATTGTACAATGGGAAGGGAGCTGGATTTGGATTTGGAAGACCTGAATTCACATTCCATCTCTGTCACTTATTAGTTATGTGACCTGTCTCTGAACCACTCTAAGCTTCACTTTCCACATCTAAAAACGAGGTAATAAGATTAAATGACCTTAAACTCCCTTCCAGCTCTGTAGCTCTGATCCCAAGAAAAGTTGAAAATAGGTACATTTGGGCTAGATGTAAAGAAAAGAATTTCTAATAACTATAGTGATAATTATGATTATGGCAAAATTGGAAATGTCTGCACTCTGAGGTGATGGGGTCTTCTTCACTGAGGGCCTCCAAGCCCAGGCTAGATGACCACTTGGCAGGTAGTCAGAGGCTTCTTTTTCAGGGATGGGATTGATTACTTGGCCTCTGAAGTTTCTTTCAATGCTGAGATTTGGTGGCACTGAATCATAAATCTTAGTAACCCTGGAGCTTCACAATCCTCAACAATTAAATTCACTTAAATAATCCTTCATTAAGGATTATGTTAAAGAAACTGTGTTAGGCAATGAGGCTGAGAAGACAAAAATGAAATAAATACCTGATCTCAGGTTTCTTACATTCCATTGGAGACATGCACCACGAACCCAAGGAAGTCAATATGGAGCATATGCCAAGTAAAGCAAAGTAATTTTAGCCAGTCGATAAACAATTGTTAAGTGCCTGCAGTGGATTCTATCAGAGGAGGTAAGATTACAGAAGGAATTTCAGACACTTTTGCAAAGTTGTGGAAGCAGAACATAAAGTATCATGTCCAAGGAACAGCTAACAGGATAGCTTGACTGGAACAGAAAGCACAAGAAGGGGAGTAATTATGTGAAGTAAAATTGAAAAGCCAGATGAGAACCAGGCTATGCACGCTTAAGGAGTTTATATTTTATCGAGGCAAATGGGAGCCACTGAAGATTAGTGTGTGTGTGTGTGTGTGTGTGTGTGTGTGTGTGTGTGTGTGTGTG